>NC_141099.1:13537500-14042500 GCF_041138505.1 Cibotium barometz
TTCTCCTTGTCCAAGTTCTGGATCTCCTGTCGGAGCTTCTCAAGAGGGGTGAAATTATCCACTTCTGAATCAGAGGAAGATGATGCCAACCCTCCGTCCGGACACTCACTGATTTTTTTGTCATCAAGCTCAATGCATGGGTCATCATGGCCATTTCGTTTTGACTGCTTGATGCATGAGTCATCAGTATGCAGGTCATGCGGTGATTGCATTTGATCCTCTGATTTGCCTTCCTCTTCCATTTTATCATCTGGTTGGTTGACCTTCTTCAGCAAGCTCTCAAATGTCTGCTGGCTCTTTCTCAGAGGAGAGTAATGGTGCTGCCCACCCCCGGGCCCTGTGCTCTTTGGAGAGTCACATGACAAGCCGTACTGGACTTGCAATGCCCTTGGGATGTTCTGTCGGATCTCTCCCGTGAGATGGTCATAGCGTTCTGCCAGAGACCTGTATGCACGGTAAAACTCTTCAACTAGGTTCACGAGCTCCGGCCTCTTCTGATAGTACATTTTGGCTCTCTGCGCAAAAGAATCAGCATCCTCCTCAATCAACCTCAGCATCTCCTTCACTTTCTCATCTAGATCTAGAAAACCAAAGCAAAGAAGTGGTAAGAAATGTTCCAAAGTAATAATTCATCATAAGAGTACACAAAGACTAGATCAAGCAAGCATACTGGCAGAATGTTTTGAAGTTATTTAGGCCTGTTATACAGCTGGGAGTGCACGTCATGTCGTTCATCCAGACTGCCTGCATCAGGCTTGGATGGGCAATCTTGCCTTAGGACAGTTGTATAACAGACCTTAGAATAATTTCACACACAGGTTAAACAAACCGCAAAGTTTACATTATAATAATAATGCAAGATTGTGCAAAAAGATTGGCCTAAAGAGATGAGACAAGTAGTCAAATCTCGCGATTCTTGTTGCCAAAGGCAGAGCCATCTCGGCTGCTACGTATCGATCCTATCTAACAGTCCTTACAATAATAATAATGCAAGACTGTGGAGAAAGCTTTGGATTTTATATCACACGAAAAAGACTTTGTACAGGTAGAATGCACACACCTTTAAGGTTAGATTGAAGCCATCTGGAGTGTTTGGGGCTGTTGTGGCTGTCCCACCACCATGAATGTGAGGGACTTCTTTCCAGCTTCAACATGGCCCTCTTATAGCTAAGCAGTGTTTTGGGGTTTTCTATTCAAGTTCTGAACAGAATCCAGTTGTATCAACTTAAAATATACCCAGCATATCATGATTTCATGCATTACAAGATGGGCAGCAGAATTATGGCATGATTAACAGCAACACAACGTTGTTAGCAGCAGCATCACATGATAAGCAGCACCCTGACATGATTATTGCATGGATGGTAAGCAGCATCATCATATGGTTCGCAGCATTATGACATGATTAGCAGCATCATCACATGATATGCAGCACTATGAAATGATTATGGCTTGGATGGTTAGCAGCATTATGGCATGGATAATTAGTAGCATCATGGAATGATCAGCAGCACGGTGAGCATCATCACAAGATTAGTCCAATAAAACACCTAGGCAAATCAATGCAAGACTTAAAATCAATAAGAAAGAGCACATTAACAGGCTATGCTATGGAAAGATAGCACGATAAAACTGTCAATAAGAAAAAGCATTTAAATTAATGGGCTAAGTACCACATGATTAGCTAACATAGCATGGCTAAACTGTCATTAAGAACAGTAAATAGAAGTAATATATCATTAACAAAGTTTGGACTCTGCCTAAGTGAGCAAAAGTAGGTGACAAACATCACATAGCAAAACTGTAATAGAAAGTACATCAAATAAACAAAAATTAATGCAGATTAAGTGAGATTATAAAGGATTAGAAGACACAGAGTGACAAGAGACAGTGCGCGATTACAAACCTGGATTAGGAATTAATGAGAGCCACCCAAAAGGGGAAAAAAAAAAGAGCTAGGAAAAAGCATCATTAAGCTTACATGGAAAGGCCAAAAACCACCGAAAATTGTGTAACCGCTTTGACGCTTATCGAATTTTTTTTCTTGCACGTGCACTCAGATACCCCGCCACAGACTTTCCGGTTTTCCTCCGTCAAAACCAACGGATGTGTCGGGAAAAATCCTCCGACAACGCTGCCTGCGCCCTAATTTCCGTCCTGTACCCTCTTTTAGCCAAGAAAAGCCGCCTTTTGCTTTCTCCCAGTGGACTTAAAATGGGCCTAAAATGCTATAATTATGCCACTTTAATGCTTAATTACCTTCTAAATGAGCCCACTTGGCTGCTTAATAGCCTTCTAATTTTCCGGCTTACGTACCTAAATTCTCTGCGCAGCCCAAACGCTTCAAAACTGCCTTCTATTTCGCGGCTTTCCTCTGGCACTTACCTCAAACTTCCTTCAAACAATTCTTAAAAAGATTTCTTTTGTAGAACAAGTTAATCCTGTGCTAATCACAGTTGCCCCCGTGATCAAAAGAGCTAAACCTGATGATTACCCCTGACTCAACGCAAATTGCTTGCTAACCTCACTACACAAATGATGAAAAGGGCAGTTATCTGAGCCCGAAGTGTTTGGTAATCGCACTGCCCAAGTGATTAAAAAGGGAGTTAATCTGCAAGCTAACCCAAACTGTGCTTCAAACTCATTAACTTAAGCACCTCTCTAATCGACCTGCCCCCTGACCTCGCTACTAAACAACCTCAAATATGTCGACCTAACAAGCTTCAAGTTGCCCTTCTAATCTTTATAGTCCGTTAATCCCTCTGCTAAACCCACTCTGCGTCTCGCCAAAAGAGCATTAGTCAGTTAATCCTTCTGCTAATCTTACTTACTTTAACCGGTTAAAAAGAGAGAAATCTTAACTCTCGTGATGCGTGCGGGCCTTTTACCTCTCGCTTTCATCATTTCCCGCTCCCCAAGCTTGCTAATTAAGAAATTAGTCACTAACCCTGGTTATCGATTTTGAGACAAGGCACGCAACCAAATACGGAAACTGCCATTTTGCGGGTTGCCTAACAGCTCCAGTTGTCGCACTGCAACTTCTCTTGTAGGCTCAGTAGGGGCCTAAGAAAATGTGCGGACTGCTGGGGCCCAACAACAACGTCGACTAGCTAGTATGTTTTTAATTTGAATAATAATCAAAGAAGTAACTAGTTAGTATTTGATTAATTGACCTTCGTTGATTAATTTATTCTGTCCTAATTAACCTTGGTCGAGTTGGTGTAGTACCTACTCGGTGCGGGCTTTGTTCAGGGTTGGTGTAGGGGCTACCATGGTCTAGTTGGTGTAGTACCTACTCGGTGCAGGCTTTGTTCGGAGGTGTACTCGGTGCGGGCTTTGTTTGTAGGGGCTAACCTTGGTCGAGTTGGTGGTGTGGGCTTTGTTCGGAGGTGTGCTCGATGCGGGCTTTGTTCGGAGGTGCATGTGGATGTGGATGTATGGATGTGGAATGTGGATAAGGATATGGATGTAAGAATGTGGATGTATGTGAATGTAAATGTGGATGTGTGAATGTGGATATGGATATGGATATGGATATGGATGTATGGATGTGGATGTATGAATGTGAACGTGGATGTGAATGTATGATATAGATGTATGGATGTGGATGTATGAATGTGAACGCGGATGTGAATGTATGATATAGATGTATGGATGTGGATATGGATACACCTCCGAACAAAGCCCGCACCGACGAGTACACCTCCGAACAAAGCCCGCACCGAGTAGGTACTACACCAACTCGACCAAGGTTAGCCCCTACACCAACCCTGAACAAAGCCCACACCAAGTAGCTACACCAACTTGACCAAGGTTAGCCCCTACACCAACTCGACCAAGGTTAGACCCCGAACAAAGCCTGCACACCTCTGAACAAAGCCCGCACTGAGTAGGTACTACACCAACTCGACCAAGGTTAGCCCCTACCCCGACTCCGAACAAAGCCCGCACCGAGTAGGTACTACACCAACTCGACCAAGGTTAGCCCCTACACCGCCCCGAACAAAGCCCACACCGAGTAGGTACTACACCAACTCAACCAGGCACTTATTAGTCGACGTTGGCTACTCAACCAAGGTTAATTAGTCACTTATTAGTCGATGTTGGCTACTCAACCAAGGTTAATTAGTCACTTACTAGTCGACGTTGGCTACTCAACCAAAGTTAATTAGTCACTTACTAGTCGACGTTGGCTACTCAACCAAAGTTGATTAGTCACTTACTAGTCGACGTTGGCTACTCGATATACGGGCTTTGTTCGGGGTCGAGGTTTGAAGCCGCTACACCAACTCGACCAAGATTAATTAGTCACTTACTCAATCAACTGCATAATAAACCCCAACCCCAATATTAATTAGTCACTTACTCAATCAACTGCATAATAAACCCCAACCCCAATATTAATTAGTCACTTATTCAATCAACTGCATAATAAACCCCAAGATTAATTAGTCACTTACTCAATCAACTGCATAATAAACCCCAACCCTAAACAAAGCCCACAAGGTAACCCAAAGTGTAGCCCGTTCATTCAAACCCTAAACCCGAACAAAGCCCACAAAGTAACTGTAAGTCAAGTTGGTGTGTAGCGCGTTGGTTCTCACAAGAAGAGAACCCAGGTTCAACCCCCATCCTAAAGAAAGCCCACAAGATAACCCAGAGTTAAGTTGGTGTAGCTCGTTGGTTCTCAAGAAGAGAACCCCCGGGTTCAAACCCCCTCTTGAATAAAGTTGTAGCATGTTGGTTCTCAAATAAGAGAATCTAGGTTCAAACTGAGCAAAGCCCATAGGGCAACCATGAGTCAAGTTGGTGTAGCTCATTGGTTCCCAAGAAGAGAACCCAAGTTCAAACCCCGATCCTGAACAAAGCCCACAAGGTAATCCAGAGTCAATTCTCAAAGAAGAGAACCAGGGTTCAAACCTTGACCCCAAACCTAAGTTCAAACCCCCGACCCACCGCCTACATGGCAATTTGACTTCAATAGCTCATATCTTGCTAGAAAAACAATTACCATAAGTAATGACCCATGAAAAACCTAATTGACTCTTTCTATTTTGGCTTATTAATGTAAGATTCCTCCCCAGCCTCTCAAGATGTCCAGCATCTCCCCCCTGTAATCAATCCCCTCTTTAGAAATATAAAAGATCTTGTCTCTGCCTGTTTTGACATAGAGAGAGAAAATATTCTAGAGAGAGAATATTCAGATTTTGAATATTTTTAGATAGAAAAATTTCTCATATTATTAAAATAAGTTTCCCTGAAACAGAAGTTCAAAAAGATTTTCAGAAGGTGCATTAGAAATTAAGTATAATCCGTTCAAGAGGCATTATCCTAGGGGTAAAGATTTTTTCGAAATTTTAAATTAAGGTTCCTATGGACCAATAAGATTCATCCAAATGTGTGGAGGAGATAAATGGAAGAAATAAAAAAAATCCCCCCAAAAATGAGTAAATACTCAGAGAAGATGAAGAGTTGACTAAGGACAAGGCTAATAGTTAAAAAGGAGAGATATTTAGAAGTAATGATGCATTTTTGACACCTCTGCATGGGGATTTCCCCCTCATGAATGAGGCGCCTACTTCACATGTGCAATTGACTTTTAAATCTTCAAAATTTGAGATATTTCATCTCTCCTCTCTCCTAATTCAAGTCTAGTTCCAAAAAGTTAGCTTAACTGACCTAAAAATGGTCAAAAAGTGACCAAACTGAGTTGGAAAATTCTAGAATCAGTTTGTTTGGTTAGGAGCTCAATTTTTCCTATAAATAGAAGCCTTCCTCTTTGTTGAAAACTCAATAGTGTTTATGCACTTTTACTCTACTCCTCCCAAGCCAAGAACTATGAATTTATTAATAATTCACTAGTTTTTGACATTTCCCTCTTCCAAAGATTGGTGGACACTCTTGTTACAAACAAGAGTTGAACCCTCAAACCATCAAGCCAAAGGAAAGCTCCAAGAAATTATGTAAGTAGAGATTACACACCCAATATGAAATTGCCTTTTTCACACATTCAGCCATCTTTAAAACAATCATTTAATGAAACCATAGTATCACTGATCACAATCCTCCAAAATATCCGGTTGAATCTTAATTTCCAATCATTCCTTCATCGGAGTATCTATGGCATCATTGGCAACCAGAATGCTCACCACCTGTCCACTCAGGGGCTTTTTCAATAGTTCCTAGCTCATAGTACCCGGCAATATATTCACTTATAAAAATCAAGATGGAATCTCCGTTGAAGATCAGCAAGATCAACCAACAGATCCATATATAAAAAAGCCATGGACTTATCCGTTGGAGGACCAGCAAGGTCAGTCAACCAGATCCATGCCCGGTTTCAGAAAACAACTCTTACTCCTTGTTCCAATATCTTCCATGATGCACGTGTGGGTATCTTTGGCGACCCAGAGCCCGAGCACCGTATGGTCAGCACCCTCTAGGATCCTTTGCAGGTCACCTAGCGCTTCACTCATAGGCCGCTTCATTGGTCCCTCATCCACCGTACCGGAAGCTCATCATATAAATCAAACCGAGACTGGTCAAGACCTCGGCCGACCTTGCTACACGAGACGTCCTCCGTTGACTCTCCGTCAGCTGTTGCAACTTTATTAGTTAGGTCTCCACGACCTTATTCACAAGACGGTCAAAATGCTTCCCCAACATTCTTGACATAAAACAGTCATTTACAAACAGGTCACAAATACAGTTTCTATAATGAACTCTCGTCTTTCCACATTATCCCTCATCAGTCCACATTACTTATTCCACATTCAATTTCATTTGTGTACCCATTCTCATCCAATCACATCATTTTCCATCTCATCACATCAGATTCATTCACATCACATATCATTCATTCACATCCCATATCATTCATTCACGTCCATCCTTTCACATACACATTCGCATTCATTATTCCACCTACACCTCCACATCAGATTCATTCACATCACATATCATTCATTCACGTCCTAATTCACATGTCATCACATCTCATCCATTCTCTCATATCGACGTCATATCCTTTCACACACATTCGCATTCATTATTCCATCTACACCTCCACATTCGTACATCCACATCCATATCCACATCTATACATCCACATCCACATCCGCATTCATACATCCATATCCATATCCACATCCATACATCCACATCCACATCCACATCCACATCCACACATCCATTTCCACATCCACATTCATACATCCATATCCATATCTACATCAATACATCCATTTCCACATCCACATCCACATCCACATTCACATCCATGCATCCACATCCATACATCCACATCCACATCCACATCTACATCCATACATCCATTTTCACATCCACATTCATACATCCACATCCACATCCACATCCACATCCACATCCATACATCCATATCCACATCCACATTCATACATCCACATCCACATCTACATCCATACATCCATTTCCACATCCACATTCATACATCCACATCCACATCCACATCCACATCTACATCCACATTCATACATCCACATCCACATCTACATCCATACATCCATTTTCACATCTACATCCACATCCATACATCCACATCCACATCCATATCCACATCTACATCCACATCCATACATCCACATCCACATCCACATCCATACATCCATATCCACATCCACATTCATACATCCACATCCACATCCACATCCACATCCA
This sequence comes from Cibotium barometz, assembly GCF_041138505.1. Taxonomy (NCBI): domain Eukaryota; kingdom Viridiplantae; phylum Streptophyta; class Polypodiopsida; order Cyatheales; family Cibotiaceae; genus Cibotium; species Cibotium barometz. The sequence goes on from NC_141099.1 coordinate 13,545,199, forward strand.
TACATCCCATTATGGATTGAATCCTAAATTTTCATGAAATAACTAACTTAAAAGCATAAAAAAGCCATTAACTTGGCCTCCAATTAAACAAGCATAGAATTTAGGGAAAAGCTTCATGAGAAGCTTCATTTGGATCGAGAATAGGTCATGGGAATGACCATTCTTTGAGTGAGAGAGAGAGAAATTACATAAAAACCATTAAAATTAAGCATAAATGGAAATTTATGTATTTCCTTACTACCATTCATCAATTAACTTCAATAGCATTAAAAAGCCATTCCAATTAAGCTTCTCAAGCTTGAGAGGGGTTGAGAAGAGAGAAACATTGAGAAATTATAGAGAAAGATCAAAATTCACCCTTTACCTTACAAATTGCTTGATTCTTTGATCATGGTAGAGGCCCCCAACCAATCAATTGGTTCGGTATGTTGATGGAGCCACCAATGGAGATTGAAGAAAGAGGGAAGCTTCAATTTCTTCAATTTGGAGAGAATTTTAGATAATAATAAAAATTATCATTATTTCACCATAATACTGGCATAGTATAGTTCTCATATTTTTTTACAAAGGGCTAAGGATCTATTTATAGGTGAGGGAGGCCTCTAACCAAGTCCAACTAATTTCTAGAATTTTTCAAGTTCAGTTTGGTTGAATTTGGACAAGATTTGGACCTAGTTTGGTTCTCTTTTGATTTGGTTTGATCCAACAGAGAGAGGAGAGATAAAAATATCACATTATTTTTTAGTTTAAAACTCATTCAAGCATGTGAAGTAGGCACCTCCTTGAAGGGACTCCCCTTCCTTACACATGTGTCAAAAATGAATCATTATACCCAAAATATCTCATTTTTTAAGTAATACTCATAGTCTTTTACTAATAAACCTTGTACATAGTCAACCCTTCATCTTATGTGGGCATTTACTCATTTTTGGGTATCTTCTTTTACAAATTGGATTTATCTCCTCCCCACACATGGATTGATCCTATTGGCCCATAGGAACCTTAATTGGACCATAATCCAAATTTTTTTGAAAATCTAGACCCTTAGGCTAAGGTCCTTTATACCTATTTCCAATTAATTCCAATTGCACATTGGAAAGTTCTTTTTGAATTTCTGTTTCAAGGGAACCCATTTTAGACACTAGGAGGATTTTTATATCCAAAAATATCTCAATTTTGGACTACCTCTCTCTAGACATTTTCTCTCTCTAGGTCAAAACAAGGTAAAATAGAATCTTTCTTTTATTTCAGAGAGGGGAATAATTATAAGATCAGAAGGGGAGGTTCTTACACCTGCACACCTCAAAAAGCTGGAGGGAGGAATCTTACAAAGCACATGTGATTGTTGGTCTCCATTTTCTGGAGACACATTGTTGTTTATATCAGCCTCTATGGAAACATTCATTGGTGATTGCAGCTACATTATTGTTTACATCAGCCTCTATGGAATCTTTCATGTATATATCAGCTACTCGTCTCATCAAATACAACATCCTCACTCATTCATATCTCATGTAGTGGGGTTATAATATCTATAACCTTTATACCCAAGGGAGTATCCAATAATGATATATTTTCTATCTTAGGATCCAATTTGCTTTTCACCTCATTTGGTATTTATTAATATGCAATGCGCCTAAACACTTTCAAGTGTGCCAAATCTTATTTTTTACCAGTAAACTTATGTTCAAGCGTCATGCCATGAATTTCTATGATGGGGTTTTTCTCATGATATAAATTGCAATTATTACTCTTCAACCCAAAAATAGTGAGGCATTACTTTCTTATTCATCACTACATGGGAAACTTTTGTAATATATGTGTTCTCCCTTTCTACAATCCCATTTTTCTACGAGCTATACTTGCATGTAAATTGCCTCTTTATCCCATGCTCTCTTAGGTAATCAATTATTTCATTAGAGAACTATCCTCCCCAATCATTTGACCAAAGGAATTTTATGTGCATGCCATTGTCTTTGTGTCCATTTTGATTGATCCTAGAATTGATATAATTTAATCAGAGCTCCTTTTAAACTCAGAGGTGGCTCATTTGCCCAGACTTGTGTTAGAGTAATTAACTTGACCCAAGTCATGAATTGAAGTACAAATGGATACATGGGAAGATTTAAGATGTTACTTTCATTGCTTAATCTGAATTTCGCATTGAACATCCCAAAGACTAGAGTGGGGACTGCATACTTGGGTAAGTAAGAAATTGTGCTAAGCTTAGTCTAACTACATGATTAGTATATAATTAAGGAGGATAAGCTTAGTCTAATTAAATTATTAGTATATAATTAAGGAGGCTAAAATAATTAAGAAAATCCATAATGATAATTAGGACACTAATGCAAAGTAGACAAGATAGGCACACTCAACTCAATCTCTATTACAGTATGTTCTAAGCCATAATGAGAGAGTTCTAATATATATAACCTAAATAGCCCAATCTCCTTTACATGCCATGTGACAATCCCCTTTCCACATTCTTTCATGTGTCCCTCACCATTCACACAATATCTCATGTGGCATTCTTATCTTTCCACAACTCAGAGGATTGCACCTCTAAGGTGTGTTCACACATTCACCAAGTAACTCAAGCTTACACCCCTTCTTAAGTGAATGGTGTGTTATTTCCACTCACACTTGACCATTATCCAATTAACTAAACTCTCACCCACGATAATTTGGCATTCTTCCAAAGTCATCTTTCAACACTCCTCCTCAATGCTAAATTGGAGTGTTCTACTTGGTGCATATGCATGTGTCTACCAATCTAGACACTTAAGTCCGTTAATGAGAACTATTTTGCTTGGTCAAATCCACCCAAGTGATTCATGGACACCCATGTGCTTTCTAGACACCTATGTGCCTGGGAAAAGGAACCAACTTATGGCCCCATTGTGGTTCTGCATGACCGCCAAAATACCTCCACTTGCGCACCTTCACGCTAATGTCACTTTGCATGTATGCGTCCTAAACATGTATTATGTAGATCAACCATATATAACCTGTATCACGTATGCATCCATAACATGCATCATGTAGATCAGCCACATATAACTCATACAGGAGTTACTTGTGAGCTCCATGTGAACAAAGGATTATTTAAGTTCTTTCAGAGAAAGGTTCTTGACCTTCTTATCTCATTATCTTCCTTTTTTGTGGTCGTGGAGTCATAGTCTTCTCTCTCTGCATATGTTGGGCGGCTCTCTCTCTCTCTCTCTCTCTCTCTCTCTCTCTCAAAGAAATATTTGCTTTGGGGGAGTTGGTTCATTTGAATCGCCATAGCTATTGAGCTACAAATTGTTGCCATTTAGTATGCCTTGTTATTGGCCTTGAGCTTGAGCCTTGTTATTGGCCTTGAGCTTGAGGCCCCGACTACTACCTGCTTGGACTATTATAACCGTTGCCTCTTTTTACTATTTTGGAGCCACTACCGCCACCTTTTTTTAGTATTTCTGGAGCTATGCTGTTGCTGCCATCGAGTTCTTGTCTTTTCTGCAATTTCCATAACCTTGTACTACAGTCTACACCGTCATGGTCGTCGAGCGCAGATTTTCTGTCGCAGCAAACGTGTCTTACAAACGATTTAATCGATTGTAAGCTGTCCATTCTAATGGTTGCTGATGTATCGTGCATTGAATTGCCCGCAAACGTGTCTTCAAACGACTGGTCACTGCTCCCAACACATTCTGCCCCTTGATGTGTTGACTTTCTACTGGCCGCTGCTCCCAACCACCATGACGGACATAATGGTCATGGAGATGACCATTCTGCATAACAGAGCTCCTGGCTAGCGTCGGTCGCCTTGACTTGCAGAATGGTCATCCCCATGACCATTATGTACTCCATCTTAGACTTGTGCTTACTATTATGGTGGGCTACTTTACTCCTCGTTGTTTGTCAGGTCTTCAGATGCTCTCCACCTAGTTCTTTTTTTTTTTCCCATAAGCGCGGTGAATTGAATTAGAATAGAACAAAAATTACATCAGCTGGAGCATGGAGAGCATCCAGGGAGAAACCATAGTACCAGACAGGGGTGAATCCATACGACCAGGATACAACCAACCAGGATACCAGTGGGGCTATCATAGACATGGGGAACATAGGCAAGGGGCAGACAAGAGAAAGTGGCCAGGAGCTGGGAATACAAGGGGCTTCCACGAAACAGGGTGAATAGCACATGAGAGTTCATGGGGGCTGTAGGGAGGGCAGCCAACTCGGCCTGCACACTCTCCAAGAAGCAACGTCCTTCCATAATTTGGGTCCAGGTGGTGGATCTCAATGTGTGGATCTCAATGTCCAGGCTCTTTTCCCGTTCGTCTCTGGTCATGTAGTGATCTCTGAACGCTTCATTGAGCTTTGTTGCAAGCAGATGAGTGTGATAGAACTCAGTGTCCTTCAGGTCAGCCTTCTTGGTCTTGTAGCTGGTTACTTCATCTTCTATAACTGTTATAGCCAGGTGATCTTTCCAGTCAGTAACCATTAGAAGCAGGGAGGTTGTCAATCTTCGACTGGAGATCGTCCAAAAACTGGTTGCCTTCCTCAATCTGTGACTCCAAGTGTGGCTGATATTGATTTCCAGATCCTTCTCCCACTCATCCCTCATGCGTTGTCGATCCTCAGGGTCTTCGTTGGGGGGACAGTTGGCCAGAAATCGTGAGTAGTGGTAGTCAACGTCGCTGAGGAGAGCCTTCTTGGTGCGGTAGATAGCCAACTCATCTGCTGCTACCTTCAGCGCCTGCAAGTTGACCTCATAAAAGAATATTCTCAGACTTAGCGTCTAGGAAGGCCCCTCGAACAGCATGAAGTTCCTCTGTCTCCAAATAATCCAGAGGAATTCCCCCTGGCTTTATTCCAGAAAAGTCTAAGATAGCCTACAAAATCACCTAGAAGAACCTGTTTCTAGCTGGGAGAGAAACCTAAAACTTTAATCAAAGGTGCAAATACATTTTTATTAGCAGGACATGCTAGAAACAAATGGAATATGTCTTCAATCTCTCCGTTGCATCTGCAACATCTGCCATCACCTAGCTGGGCCTGAATCATCCTTTTGCTCGTCCAGGTGGCTTTATGAAGGATAAGCCACATCAGAACCGACTTCTTGGGTTCCAAGGAAGAAGCCCAGATGGACTGAAACTTGAAGTTCCATTGCTTTGCAGAGTAATTAACCTTCCACCTTCTATTCAGCGTGACATGTAGGGGGGAGGAAAGGTCAGGAGGGTCCCAAGTTGGATGCTAGAGGTTTTTACCCACCTTTCCAGGTGGTGAAGGCACGAATATCAAGCTCACTGTATCTCTATAGAGTCCAGATGAGGTCTGGAGGGAACTCTCTTATCCTAGATCTAATAATAGGGAGGTCACACGGGTGAGCTTTGAACTTCAGAGAGAGCTCCAAGTTGCTGAGCCAGTCTTGCTCGTGAGGGTCCCAAAGCTGATGCCGAGTCCTGAGTCCCTTTTTGTGAAGGGTTAAGGCTCTTCTTCTGTAGTTAGGAGATATTTCTGGAATATTCAGTGTCGGCCACCACCAGATGGAGTCTCCAGGGGGGAAGACTAAAGCTGTGTTTGGAAAGAGGGTTAATTGTTAGGGCAGCTTGGTGTTTGTTCCAGGCTTGAACCAAGGAGCGCAGAAGATCAGAGCCGTGAGAGGTAATAGTGCCTTTTCCAAATAGAATAGTTGACAGGGGGAGGTTAGCCCAACTTGAGAACTCGTGAAGTTTGAACTTGTGTTGGTTTCTGAGCTACAAGGAGCCCCATTCTTCTTGGGGATTTGTGACTGCAGATAGGAGACGCTTAATAGCCATCTTGTCAGCGAGCGATAGTTTTCAGGTCCTTGATGTTGCCCAATCCTCCTTGGTCTTCGGGGAGAGTGCATATTTCCCATGAAACTTTGGTTGCTTTTTGGACAAAAGGGTCACCAGCCCATAGAAAATTCCTGCAGACCTTGGAAATATTCTGAAGGTGGATATCGGTAGGTCGCCAACATCCAAAAAAGAAGATTACGTAGGCATTGAGAAAGTGGTTGATGACCAAAACTCTCCCTGCTAGTGAGTGTTGAAAGCCTATCGATCTGTTTAGCTTGGTTTTAAACTTGTTACATACCCATTCCCATCTTTTTTTGAGGGAAACTCCAAAGCCCATGGGGATGCCAAGAAGCCTGAAGATCTGTCCTTCCTGAATGATTTCGCAACCTGATTCAGTCACCCAGTCAGGAAGGGAAGAGGAAGTGTAGACTCTTGTTTTGCTGTGGTTAATTTTGGACCCAGAGGCTAGACAGAACAAATCCATTACTGACCAAAACTCCTTAAGTGAAAGTTCATCATCACTGGCCAATAAGGCGTTGGTATCATCAGCGAATTAAGAGAGACACTGTTGTTTCTCAGACCTAGGGAGTCTTATGCCCTTGATAAGGCCCCTCTGTATCCTGTCTCTTATGAGGCAATTAAGGCTATTTGCGGCAATAGCGAACAAGAGAGGAGCTAAAGGGCAACCTTGGCGAACCGACCTAATTATATTGAAAGGGCTTGACAGTTTACCATATTAAGAGCAACTCTTGCTCTTGCATTCCCAAAAAGGTTTTTAATAAAAAGAATCATTTGTTGGCCAAAACCCATGGCGTCAAGGCATCGAATAATGTAGGACCACTCGAGTCTATCGTAGGCCTTGTCAAAGTCAATCTTGACGAAGATAAAATTCTGTCCTGACTCAGTGGCATATTCAAAACCTTCCCATAGAGAAATCATTGCTTCAACAAGTTTGCGGCCCTTGATAAACCCTTTTTGTTCAGAGGATATCCTTTCATCAAAAGGACGCAAATCCTATTGGACATAGCCTTGGCGAAGATCTTGTAAGCAGTGTTAAGCATAGTGAGCGGCCTCCAGTTCGCTAGATCATCCTTACCCCCTCTCTTGTGAAGGAGTTTAATAACCCCTGTGTTGATAGCACAAGGCAGGGCATGGTGCCTAATAGATTCTTCCCAGACTGCCAGCAAATAAGGAGAGACGAGCTCCTTAAAACACAAGAAAAATTCAGAGGGTAGCCCATCAAGACCTGGAGTCTTATTTGGTTTCATCTGTTCAATGGATTCATAAAGATCAAAGAGGGTTAGAGGAGACTCCGCTCGTTCAGCTTCATCTTCAGGGATGACTCGGATTCTGTTAGAGAGGACTTCAATTCTGGCATCTACCATCTCCAGAGAGAGGGTTTCTGGTGGGCTGGAAAGGTAGACCGTCCCACCAAGGAGATGTTCAAAACCCTACGCAAAAAGAACGATAGGGAAAGGACTCCCTTCTTCAACTCCCCTTTGTATCTTGAGTTTCTTGAGTTTAGCAATCCACTTTAAGACTTCAAACTTTAAAGAGATATGAGAGAGAGAGTGAGAATTATACACTGTATGGGGTCCCGAATCACCCATTGAAGGGTCCCCTATCTCATTAACCAAGATAGTATTTGCTTTATTATCTATAAGCCAAACGCAAGACCTTTGAAGACCAAGTGTTGGGTTGAATTGTACACTGCTGTAGAAGCACCAAAGATGTCCAATGTCAAGCTTATGCACTCTTCCCAATGGAATGAGGGAGGGATGCAAAGCTAGGGCTGAGAGGGGTTGTTTGGGACTATTCTAGACTGAGTATGAATGCTGTAAATGCTGTAAATGCTTATAAATGCTGTGTTTTACCTTCACCAAGTGGTTGGAGCAAAACAATGAGTAGATGAATGTTGAAAACTGTATGGATGTAGAAAACGCAAGGAATGCTGAGAACTACTGCATTTGTTGATGGAGGCCTGAATGCACAAGCGTTGATGCTCCTTTAGCTGTAGGATGACACGCTACTCCAAAATGCAGAGGACTGAGGTGAATGTAGGGCTGAAGACTGATGTACATAATGCTGATTGTTGAATTATGAAATGAATGAGTGAATGAATCAAGCCTTCCTATTTATACTATTCTTGATGCTAGTCGGTTAGCACTAGATGCTGGCCGACTGCATAATAAATGCTACATGCTTAATAATGATGTATAAATGTTGGAAATGATGGAAAAATATCAAAAAAATCCTAGTAAATATCATGATAAATACTGGATGATATCCGGGGTTCCTGCAATGGTCTAGATGATATACATGAATGATGTGCAATATGCAGGATGCTTTCTAATGCAAACCCTAAGGTTTCTACTGATTGTATATGCATGAATGCGTCTCTTTAAGTGGGTTAAGAGACTTAGACTGACTGATTGACTTACTATGGTTGGGAATGACCTACGTAGCTCGTGTGCCTCACTTATCCTGGACTGAGGATTACAATGGGGTCATGGCGTACGACAAATATCATCCTGAATGGAACTAATACTATTACAATGTTGCACTTGATGATGATGGGCTAGTTTGTCACCATGCACTACAAGTGCATGTGACATTCCCTCCTGCTTAGCTCAGCAGGTTCATGACTTCCAAGTAGTCCGCCAACAACTAGGGGTACTTCTGAAAGAACTCCTCGTCTAGCCATACGGCTTCGTGGGTGCCTCGATCTTGGAACTTCGTATAGAACTGATGTATCCGTCGATCGAAACCATGCTTCCAACGATGAAGAAGGATCTGCTCGGACTCGATGACTTCTGCTTTGTCTACCACGTCTGGTTGCTGTTCATCTGAAACTTCAAACACTTCTGGTCGAACATATGGTTTTAGCCAAGAAACATGAAAAACATCATACATTGTCCAACTGGTAGGCAACTTTAACTTCATGGATTCATCACTTAACTTCTTAACTATTGGGAAAGGTCCAAAACTACGGAATGAAAGCTTGGGACAACGTTTTCCCACTTGTTTCAATCTTTGTTTCCTGATGTGTAGATAGACCCAATCCCCTTCCTTAAAGTGGACATCTCGTCTACACTTACGTGCCTGTCTGTGAACTGAATAATGGCCAAGCTCAAAATTGAGGGCCAAAGTGGGTTGAGTACCAAACTCTGCAGAATTGACATACTTATCGTCTATGTTATTTAAGTCTTTTCCAGAGATGTTGAGAATGGTAGATTCTTGACTGGTCTGGATGCTGGTCTTTCTACTAAGAACATTTGTCGGGTTATGCTGACTAGGGATGTACTTGATCATTCCTCCAACCTGGTGGAAGAACTGACCCTGTCTAGTGTGTTGATCACTCCACTGGGCACTTGGCATCGTCGGGAGCCACTTAAGTGCTTGGTGGTTTGTGATGACTGTGAAAATGTGTCCAAAAGGGATAGGTTTCAAATGTTTGAGAACTGACTATTATTCTAGCTTGCCCTTGAAAGTCTTGGAAAGACAAGAGGGAAACTTGCTAGGAGGTTCTGACCTAGGGATCAAATCGATATGATGATCCAAAGGATGAGAGGGTGGGATACTAGGTGGGAGATCATCCTTAAAAATGTCAGAATGAGAAAGGAGATCTGCCAACTGAGGGACTGAAGAAGATGAGACAACGGTTATCGATGAGATAGAAGCTGTCTGAGCATAAATCAATGCTCCTTCTGCTCCCTTGCGGATAGCTCGTTTGGCCTGGAGATGAGAAATCATAGGAATCCCAAGAATGCTCCTATCCCCCCGAATCATGACAGGCTCAGGCAAACCTTTAGAGATAATAAAGGTGTCATGCCCCCATTAGGAATAGATTCATATTGATAAAACCACTGGATTCCTAAGATCATGCCACACCCCAAAAGAGGAGAGACAATGAAATCGCGCTGGAATGAGGCCTTTTGAACATGAAAAGAAAACTGATGTGCTCGTTGAGATATGTGGGTGCGAAGATCAGGTGTAAACCCGTCTACCTCCAAATGATAGGGCACTAAGGTACAACTCATGTTGGTAGCCAACTGGGGAGAGATGGCATCCTCAGAACTGCCCATATCGAAAAGGACTACAAACTGTCGGCCCTTGGCAGAGCCATAAGCTCGGATCAGGCTTTTCTGTGTGGTTATCGCCGCCTCACCCTCCTGCTTAGCATCATGTACCATGGATGGAATGGGATGCATAGAAGGTAAGATCTGAACCGCATTGGTGGTAGCAGGCGGGTTTGGAGGAGCTAGGAAGGCTATGGCAATTGTGGCAGAAGGGGCTTTAGCGGCTTGTTCTGCTTGCCATTTGTGGCAATCCTTCTTACCATGCCCTATGATGTGAGAGAAAAACATCGGTTTTTTGACTGATACTGTCTTGGCTTCTCTGGAGGAAGATAGCCTCCACTGATGCTCGCTTTAGCCTTTTCCTGTCAGGGGTTTTCTTAGGCTTGGATTCCTTACCCCCTGAATTAGAGCTAGGACTGTTGTCTGTGTTAGTGCCTTTAGAAGATGAATTACGCTTCCCCGATTGGGGTTTGGTACTGGACTGTGATGACTGCTTGGGCTTGCCTCCGTTCATCTTCATTTCTTCATTCTAAGTGAGAGTCAAAGCATGGTCATATGTACTGGGTTCAAATTTACGAACTGTGAGCCGAATGTTAGGATCCAAACGAATGAATTGATCCATCTTGGCTTGCACGCAGATAGCCCTAATTGCTATGCTAAAGTAATAACCTTGCCGGAAAATTGAAGCACTGGGGATCCGTTTTGTCTGAGTCCATAGAACTCATCTGCCAGACCGATCATGTAGTACTGGGGCAGGAGGAATCTGGTCTTCAGGTCATGGACAAATGTATCCTAGCTAAAAGCTATAACACCTGTGGTCTGGTCTGTATAAAGATTAGACCAATGCTGCCACCAAGTGACTGCCTCACCATTGAGATGGGGAGCTGCTACGTGGACTCTATCCTAAGGATCTGTGATCCTAGCTAATGGAAAATGAGCAGTAAATTGATGAATAAACTGATTAACTGCTAAATGATCACACTTACCATCATACTTATTGAAATTTGGTTGACTGCTGCGAATGATGGTAGTTTTGATGTTGTGGACTATTGGCTGGTGGCACTTGAGAGGCGGGGGATGAAGAGAGGTGCTGGTATCTAAGATGAATGGTCCTCTTTTCCCTTTGGTGCTCGAGTAACATACGTTCTCGATCGAGCTCTTGTTGGTGCTCCCGAGTGGCAAGTTCAACCTGACGTGCTGGTCTTCGTCGATCCTGCATTGAGCTTCGTCATAGTCTGGTCTTTCTGTTTTTTCTTGATGTTTCTTGCTTCTGCTTTTTCTAGCCTTGTCTTCTCTTCTTTGTTGTTCCATCTAAAAGAAGAGGGAGATGTAGTCGGGGACTGCTGGAGGGGACGAGGACGTGCTGTTGCTGCCTCCAAGAGTTGGAGACGCTCCATGAGCAATTGGTTCTGAGCTCTAAGAAGAGCTGTGGCGTCTGCTGTAGTCGGAAGAGCAAGGTCTCCTTCGGGGGAGTCTTCTTCCCGGCTGATGGGTGCTCTCCTCTGTAGACATGATGCCAAAGTCGGTGGTCATGCCAGAACGCAATCTAACCTTCAAAGGATGCCCTCACACTAGGATACGGTGTGTGTCGACAAGTTGAATTTGATACCAATGTAACATGCAGCGGAAGTATTCGTATTGGAGGATCCTATCCCACAAATGCTCACACCGTCTTTTGTATCTTGAGTTTCACGAGCGACGAGATTAGCAATCCACTTTAAGACTTCAAACTTTAAAGAGATATGAGAGAGAGAGATGAGAACTGTACACCGTATGGGGTCCCGAATTACCCACTGAAGGGCCCCCTATCCCGTTTTACCGAGATAGTATTTGCTTTATTATCTTTAAAGAGGCTAACGGTTATCAGGTAAAAATCTGAGAAGTGTTTTGGGCTTGTGTACATATGGGATGGATGGCATGCAATAAAAGCTTTGCCCTGAATGCCCTGGCAAATGACACAGAGTGGGTGGTTTTATGTTTTTTTTACGAGCTCTTGGTGATGCCTTCACGTGAAAGTATTACGGGAACCCTAAATGTGATGATGGTTGGTCAATCTGGGCTGATTCTGTGGATGTAGAGATGGTGCTCCATTTTTAGCAAGAATGTGATGAAGGTTGGCAGAGCATGGGGAATTGACGTCTTTGGTAAGTCGAGGTGCAACTGATCGAGAATGCTGAAAGCTAAGGGAAAGAGTGATGGTGGCCATCCTCCAGGCTTTAAAAGAATAAACAAAACACCATAAACATGGCCAGCAATGAAAAAGACCACTTGGCCGTTTGCCTTGCTGCCAGCGCAATCGCCTAGAAGGTTGGCGAAGGGAGTGAAGTGAAGGTGGCCGCCTTGTAAAGGAGGATGCTTCTCTGGTAAGGTGTGAGAGCGAACAGAGAAGAGGGAGCTGAAGAGGGCTCTGGTGTTGGCGTAGCTGCTGCTGGCGACACACACAGAAGTGATGGGCTGTAGAGGAAGTGATGGTGGGGCGCCCTCTGAAGAGAGAGAGAGAGAGTGGCCGGGTTCTTTCAGGTGTGGTGGGCGCAGACAGGCGCAAAGGAGCAGAAGAGGAGAGGGAGCAGGGTCCCTGGTTTGCTTGGACTGGTGTTGGGTTGGCATTGGTGCTGTGGCTGCGAGACGGGCTGGTGAGGAACTGCCGCTGGATGCGCAGGGGAGAAGGTTTTTGGATGGGTTAGCAGTGGCTAGCGACGTGGAGGAACCGGGTTGCTGCTGGCGACAACAACTGAGAAGACGTCGACAGGTTGCCGGTGGCTGGCAGATTCGCCACACAAGAGCAAGGTGGGCTGCTGCAAAGGCTGGCGACTGTGCAGTCGGCAGGGGAGAAGCCTGGCGTTGGGTTTTGGTGTTGGGTTGGCCGACAAACATAGAGGGGTCGCCGGTGGATGCTGACCAGAGAGAGTGCCTTGGGTGTTGTGTGTTGGCTGCAGTAGAGGTGCTGATGTGTGGGCTGGAGACAGGTGGGGCTCGCCTACGACACCTGGCTGTGTAGAGCTGGAGGCAGTGAGACAAGAGGTGGCTGGTAGTGAAGCCGAGGGACAGCAGTTTCACCAAGAGAAGTAGAGACCGGGAGAGAGGCTTGGTTGTCAGACGCAAGGTTGTAATTCTAGAGGCAGTGAGGCCGTAGTTGAATTCCCTTGGCAATAAATCCAAGCCAGAGTCTTGGTTTTTGGTGTAATTGTTGTGTTTGTTTGAAGTGTGGTGAAGATGGGACTCGATTTCCCAAAGTTTTATGGTATGGATGGTGCTGTGTATGTTTTTGCTGGATGATCATTTGTCCATCGTGGTTTTGAGCTATCTTTCTGGTGTGGGTGGTGTACCGTGAGAAGTGTTCCAGCCGGTGGCTGGTGGTGCCCCCTTTTTGCAGTCGGTGGCTGGTGGTGCCCCCTTTTTGTAGTTGTTGTATCAAAGTTTGGGAGGTGAAGGGCTATAGAGGCATGGTCTTTGTTCTTGTTTTCACCTCACAGCTTTCTGACACCCCCACAGAGGAGAGCTCAGGTATTTCTCTTGCCTACGAGGGTGTATGCCCCAGAGTAAGAGATTGAAGGAAGGTGTTTCCAGTTTTTTTCTTTGGTCTGAGAAGGTGAAGCTTGGGGATCAAAATGATGTCGTATCCAGAGTTTTTTGGTGGTCCTAATGAAGATGTAGCAGATTTTCTTGAAATAATGGAGGTTGCATGCATAAGTAACCACATCAAAACGAGCCAGCACAGGTATTGCGGTTGCTGAATATATGTTTGAAGGGAGATGCAAGGGCATGGTCCAGAACTTTGGAAGAGTCGTTAAAGGATGCTGAGCCACGCATTCCAACGATCAAGGATGGATTGAAGACTGCACTTTTGAACAGGTTCAAGAAGGTTGAGGATCCAGATAGAGTTTAGCATGAAGTGCAGGGATTGATACAGGGCGAATTAGAGCCAATTGATGATTATGTGAAGAAATCTTCTTTGTTGTGGGAGACCTTGTGCAGGGCTTTGGGGGAGGATCAATTACCTCCGGACATGATGAAGAAGGATCGTTTTATTGCAGGATTGAAGGGAGGCATTCGCTGGAAGGTTGAATTAAAGAAGCCCAAATATTATGAGGATGCAGTGGAGATAGCCAAATCAAAGGATTGGAAATTGCAACGGATGAACCAACTGAGGATGGTTCCAGTGGCAGCAGTGAGGCCTGAAATGAGAAGGGTAGAAGCGGTACCGATGAGAACCGTGTTGGAAAGAGTGGAACCGACAGAAGCTCAAGTGAATAATGTCACACCACAGGGGACAAAGGTGGCACCCACAGCTGTTACAGCTTCTGATGAAGGGCTTGAACAGGACATGAGGCAAATAGTGGATTGTATGAAGAATCTGAGTTTGAAAATGATGGAGAACACAGGTGGTGGATGTGGCCGAGGCAGAGGCTATAATCAAGAAGGGTTGAAGGTCAGACAGCAGGCTATGGAAGTGGCCGTGGTTTTGGCAGGGGTAGACGGTTTATTCCTACATGTTGGAATTGTGGTGAACTTGGACATCTAAGTATAGATTGTGATAAGCCTCCAGCGAACTGGGGGGTGATATGTATCACTTACCCTCTCAGATTCCCAATAGGACAAATTATTATGGAATTGAAATTAAAGGTGAAGCAGGGACCAGTGGGTTGACAAATGAGGAGAAAGGTAAAACTAAGGTGATAGATGTGGTCACCCTTGAGAAGACAAAGGAGACAGAAGCTGATGTGATGCCTTTGGGACGCCACAGGAAAGGGAAGGCAGGGATGCTGCAGGGCCTAGTAAGAAGAAAGGTAAAGTGAAGGAAGGAGGGGATGCAAAGGTCAAGCGGAAGCAAAAGTCTCGTAGGAAGTTTCAAGTGACTGATTTTCCACTAGGGGTTGGGCAAGATAGCTACAATTTGCAGGAGGACATGGCTGGAAGGAAAGCTAATATTACTTTTGGGCAATTGATAGAGTTAGCTCCCAAATTGAAATGTCAGTGGAAAAGACTTGTGAATCCGAAAGAGAAGGAACCTGCCAGAGGGATAGTGACTGTTTTATCTGTTGAGGAGTTGCCTGATATATGTCCTATGGTGGATGTATGGTACAAAGGGAAGAATATGGGAGAAGCATATATAGATGGTGGTGCTTAAATTTGTGTAATCACAGTAGCAGCTGTGGAGAGGCTTGGTCTTAATATTACTGAAGCGTCTGGTTTTCGTATTCGATTGGCCAATCACCAGAAGGTCAAATGCTTAGGTATGATCAAGGCATTAGAACTGCAGGCTTTTGATGTAAAGGTGCTTGTAGACTGTCATGTTATGCCAGTAGGAATGGGTGCATTCCCCATCATTTTGGGAAGACCATGGCTAAGAGCGGTGAAAGCTATTTAAGATTGGAGAAAAGGGGTCATTACTCTGTATGACATACGAGGGGATAAAAAGCAATTTAATATGGATAATCAAAAGCCTGTTGATGATGAAGGGAAGAATGAAGCTGATTCGAGTGTTGATGATACAACTAGTAGCACTACCACTAGTGAGGGAACAGAATATACTACATCCCCAGTGAGGAGGATGTAGAGATGGATGCCCTGGTTATTGATGAGGAAGTGCTTGGTGATAAGGTTGCCCAACAAGAAGAGGCCATACAGGAAGAATGCGAGGAAGTACAAGTGAATCATGAGCAAAGGTATGCATGTGATGTGAAAGAGTATGCTTTAAAGTCTTTGGATGATGAACCTTTGTGGGATGAGTGGGATATAGAAAGTCTACAGGATGATGAACTTGAGTTGGAGTTGGATTACCAGATGTGCATTAATGTTAAGAAATCCACAAGCAGAATTGATGCTATGAAGGAAGAACAACACCAGCAGACTATGAATGATGTTGATGCTATGGATGAGACTATGGATGCTGTGATAGATGAATTTCTTATTGGCCTTGATAAAGATGAGCATATAGGAACTGAAGTGGATGCTTTGGCAATGGTGCCTTTTGAAGGGGAGTTTGTTTTGCCTGTAGTGGTTGGCTTTGATGGTGATGCTTCTTATGTTAATGGACAAGAGAGTGCTTTGAGGCAACAGGTTATAAAGTCTTGTTCTTTGGGATTGTACATCAGGTTTTTTTTGATAAAGCTTTCATCAGTTATTACCCTCAGTAGGAATTGCTTCACTGGTTCTCCAATGTTGGTGTTGGCTACATCAGTGATTTTGGAATTGAGATGAGGCAGGATGCTATGTATGTCAAGAGCTTTGTTTCCAGAAGTTCTTATGTTACGTTGTGGGATGTGGGATGGCAAACTATGCCTTTGGAAGATGACAGTGTTTCTTTAAACACATGGAATAGAGATGTTTTAGTTACTTTGTATGATGCTCAAAGGATTGACGGAGGGAAACGTGGTCATATGCTTTTTGCTGGGCTGATCATAAATGATTCAGCAGACTAGGGGTTGGGCAAAGTATGTCAAGTAAAAATTTGAGAAGTGTTTTGGGCTTGTGTACATATGGGATGGATGGCATGCAATAAAAGCTTTGCCCTAAATGCCCTGGCAAATGATACAGAGTGGGTGGTTTTATGTTTTTTTTACGAGCTCTTGGTGATGCCTTCACGTGAAAGTATTACGGGAACCCTGAATGTGATGATGGTTGGTCAATCTGGGCCGATTCTGGATGTAGAGATGGCGCTCCATTTTTAGCAAGAATGTGATGAAGGTTGGCGGAGCATGGGGAATTGACATCTTTGGTAAGTCGAGGTGCAGCTGATCGAGAATGCTGAAAGCTAAGGGAAAGAATGATGGTGGCCATCCTCCAGGCTTTAAAAGAATAAATAAAACACCATAAACGTGGCCAGCAATGAAAAAGACCACTTGGTCGTTTGCCTTGCTACTAGAAGGTTGGCGAAGGGAGTGAAGTGAAGGTGGCCGCCTTGTAAAGGAGGATGCTTCTCTGGTAAGGTGTGAGAGCGAACAGAGAAGAGGGAGCTGAAGAGGGCTCTGGTGTTGGCGTAGCTGCTGCTGCTGGCGACACACAAAGAAGTGATGGGCTGCAGAGGAGGTTGAGGGTTGCTGGTGGGGCGCCCTCTGAAGAGAGAGAGAGAGAGAGAGAGAGTGGCCGGGTTCTTTCAGGTGTGGTGGGCGCAGCCACCGCAGGAGCAAAGGAGCAGAAGAGGAGAGGGAGCAGGGTCACTGGTTTGCTTGGGCTGGTGTTGGGTTGGCATTGGTGTTGTGGCTGGCGACACGCTGGTGAGGAACTGCCACTGGATGCGCAGGGGAGAAGGTTTTTGGATGGGCTAGCAGTGGCTAGCGATGTGGAGGAAGCAGGGTGCTGCTAGCAGCAACTGAGGAGACGTCGACAGGTAGCCGGTGGGGCTGGCACGTTTGCCACAAGAGCAAGGTGGGCTGCTGCGAAGGCTGGCGACTGTGCAGCCCTGGCAGGGGAGAAGCCTAGCGTTGGGTTTTGGTGTTGGGTTGGTGACAAATATAGAGGGGTCGCCGGTGGATGCTGACCAGAGAGAGTACCTTGGGTGTTGTGTGTTGGCTGAAGTAGAGGTGCTGATGTGTGGGCTGGAGACAGGTGGGGCTCGCCTACGACACCTGGCTGTGCAGAGCTGGAGGCAGTGAGACAAGAGGTGGCTGGCAGTGAAGCCGTGAAGGAGGGATAGTAGTTTCGCCAAGAGAAGTAGAGACCAGGAGGAGAGAGGCTTGGTTGTCAGACACAAGGTTGTAATTCTAGAGGCAGTGAGACCGTAGTTGAATTCCCTTGGTAGTAAATCCAAGCCAGAGTCTTGGTTTTTGGTTGAATTGTTGTGTTTGCTTAAAGTGTGGTGAAGATGGGACTGGATTTCCCAAAGTTTTATGGTGTGGATGGTGCTGTGTATGTTTTTGCTGGATGATCATTTGTCTATCGTGGTTTTGAGCTATCTTTCCTGGTGTGGGTGGTGTGGTGAACCGTGAGAAGTATTCCAACCGGTGGGGCTGGTGGTGCCCCTTTTTGTAGTTGTTGTATCAAAGTTTGGGAGGTGAAGGGCTATAGAGGCATGGTCTTTGTTCTTGTTTTCACCTCACAACGGTGTGATTGACAATAAGCCAAAGGCAAGACCTCTGAAGACTAAGTGTTGGGCTGAACTATACATTGCTGTAGAAGCACCAAAGATGTCCAATCTCGAGCTTATGCACTCTTCCCAATGGAATGAGGGAGGGATGCAAAGCTAGGGCTGAGAGGGGCTGTTTGGGAATGTTCTAGACTAAGTATGAATGCTGTAAATGCTACGTTTTACCTTCACCAAGTGGTTGGAGCAAAACGATGAGTAGATGAATGCTGAAAACTGTATGGATGTAGAAAACACAAGGTTTACTATGATGACTAAATGCTGAGAACTGCTGTGTTTGCTGATGGAGGGCTGCTGAATGCACAAGCGTTGATGCTGCTCTAGCTGTGGGATGATACGCTTCTCCAAAACGCATAGGGCTAAGGTGAATGTAGGGCTAAATACTGATGATGTGCCTGAATGCTGATTGTGGAATTATGAGATGAATGAGTGAATGAATCAAGCCTTCCTATTTATACCATTCCTGATGCTAGTCGGTTAGCACTAGATGCTAGCCGACTGCATAATAAATGCTACATGCTTAATAATGATGTATAAATACTAGAAATTATGGGAAAAATACCAGAAAAATCTTAGTAAATATCATGATAAATACTGGATGATATCTGGGGTTCCCGCAATGGTCTAGATGCTATGCATGAATGATGTGCAATATGCAGGATTCTTTCTAATGCAAACCCTAAGGTTTCTAATGACTGTATATGCATGAATGCGTCTCTTTAAGTGGGTTAACGGACTTAGACTGATTAGCTTACTTACTATGGCTGAGAATGACCTACGTAACTCATGCCTGACTTATCGTGGATTGAGGATTACAATGGGGTCACGGCATATGACAAATATCATCCTGAATGGAACTAATACTGTTACAATGTTGCACTAATGATGATGAGCTAGTTTGTCACCATGCAGCACTGCAGTGTAGAGTGCATGTGACACCATCCATGAGAATGGGTGGGGGAGATCTCCCCCTTTTCTAGGCTTTTACCCCTTTTCCATTCAGTGTATAAAGCACTTGTGCAACAAGTAGTCCTAAAATAGAGACACAAGTAGTCCTAAAATAGAGACATTTTAGTGGCAACTTTAAAGCTCATCATCATCTGCGTTTGTATAGCCTTTCAAGCTACAAGGAGCTCTTGACTATATCTCATTGTCTTCATAATGTGTTTGTGTTCACTACATCTTTAAAAATGCAAGGAACTAATGTTGCATGTCCCTTCATAATTTTTTGTTGTGATAATGTGTCTAACAAATAAGAGTGAGGTGTGCATGCATAGAATTCCATGTTTTAGGACTTCAATTTTCTCCTTCAATAATGAAGGACTATTTGGCATTATCTTTTCTTTCATATCCAAGGCCCTAGTTACAATTCCTTTGGATTCTTTGGAACCATGTTAGGATGCACTTGCATGTGTCTTTATGTGCATGTTCGCATGCGTGCACACATGCCAAAACAAGTTTTGCTCCATTGGTTAAAAACATCATTTATTTGTTATTAACACAGCTCTTATTTAGATGAGATATTTGAAGGTATCTACAACTAAAACCTCTTAAAACTCATCAATTTGAAACCTTTAAGTGCAATAACATTTTCAAATTTAGGAGTTGTGCATACAAAATAGAGAGCCCATTTTCCCCTCATGCACATAAGTGTATGTGTGCATGTGCATGTGTGTGTGTGTGTGTTGGGGGGGGCAGGGGTTTTGGGGGTGAATTATATTGAAATGAAAATTTGTGCAAGTAGCTAGTGATTATTTGTCGATGATAATTGTGAGTGCCTGACCCCTTGCCAGACCCCACTCTGGCGTGACTTTGATGGCACTAGGCACTACAGCAAGCTTGACTCCTTGAACCCTGCCAACAACACAAACATTAGCCCCGATTTCTCCTGGGATGGATGCAGGTTCCTAAGTTGGATCATCCCTATTTGTAATTAGGATTTTTTGGGTATAGGGTATTGGAATATGAGCTTTCGTGTCCGTTTTTCAGGCGACCACTCCTTAGGTTTTTGAGATACTCCGCAAAAGAGGACCTACCTCGTGTGGGGTATCCTTGGATTTGTTTCTATTTTTCGAGGGAGTCTCAGGGAGAGCTTGGTTGTTGGGGCCCCTATCAAGCTTTTGAGTTTCCTCTGCTAATTGATAGTTCAGTGTGGGGGGACCTTCGGCCATGTGCACTACTCATGGTTCCTCCTCCAATTGAGCTTGACATTCCTTAACCAACTTCTAAGCATCCTTTAGCCTTTCCTTCTCTTTGATGGGGTTTGAGTATTCACTAATTTTTGGGGAAACTGATTGGGGTCAATTTTCTCTTTCACTTGAGGGACTGAGGGTAGCATCTCACTTGGGGATGAGAAGGATGACATGTTGGTGGTTCTCCCCTCATCAAACCCTTTCTTTATGACCAAACGACTATCCCCTTTGTCGATCTTTGTGGCTAGTTGCACGTGCTTGTTCAAGGATTTCTTTAGAGGATAAGATCCTAGTATGTCTAGGATTTCCTTGATTTTTTGAGATAGATGCTTGTGTCGCATGAGTGGCGGCTCTTCTTCTACTTTGCATTTTGGTCACTACATTCAAAGGTACCATGTGAATGAAGCCATTTTAAATGAATGAAGCCATTTTGGTCACTACATTCAAAGGTACCATGTGAATGAAGCCATTTTAAATGAATGAAGCCATTTTGGTCACTACATTCAAAGGTACCGTGTGAATGAAGCCATTTTAAATGAATGTCAACGTGCAAAGGGTATAAACACTACAAAACATTTTATTAAATTAATGCAATTAACCACCTATTCACATGCCAAAAAACATGTCAAAATATAGGGCAATTGCACAGTTCACATGAGTAGGCATCCCAGGCTCGTGAACTGGGCATTAACATTGGAGATTTGTTAGCCTTTAAGATGAGAAGCTTCAAAAGAGCTATAACTACTAGGATGATTGGTGGTGTAATGATGAGAATGTGATGAGCTTCACCTCTTTTTGTTGGTGCTTTTGAAGCCTACTTGAGTTGCTAGAGCCTTCTATCTCCCTTCTCCCTCTCTGACCTATGCTTGTTGGGTAGAAGCACACCTTACCTAGTAGAATATTTGAGAAGGGTAAGAGCACTAAGCTATCATTAGTACTAGAGAATGCTTCTCGACATTCAATGAAGCTTTTCCCCACTTCTTGTCTTTATAGTTCTTTACTTAGAAACAACTCCCTCACTAATCAAGAATGTTGGGTTCTCTATTCTTCTCTCCATGATTTCACTACTAATGCCCTAGTTAGCTCTAATAAATGTTCTCCTAATCTTAGCTTCTAATCCAATCCTTAGCTAGGCTTAACTTAATGTGATACCAAGTTAAGATTTTTGGCAAGCACTAGGGTGGCAAAAAAATAACCTCCATGATTAAAGACTAAGTTAACCACTTAAATGAGGATTAAATAATGCTAGATTATGATTCAAATTATGATACAAATCAAGGTACTATACTTATTAAAAATTAGCTCTCTAATGAGAGAACCTAATTACATGATTTTATGGCTCTCAAGGAGCCCTTGTCCACAAGATACATGATTTTATAGCTCTCAAGGAGCCCTTGTCCACAAGATACATGATTTTATAGCTCTCAAGGAGCCCCTGTCCATAAGATACATGATTTTATAGCCATGAAGGAGCCCATGTCCAAAAGATACATGCACCCTTGTACCATCCATGTGTTAATAATTCCCACAGTCCATGTGCCTCCTTATGCTTTCCATGCGCTACCTTTTTTACCAGTGACTTCACCTTTTACAACACGTAGCTATTTAAGTTAAACTTTGAGTTAGGACCCTTAGTTTTTCTTCCTTTCTAATGTGCATGCTCTCCCCCTTTCTCTACTCATGTTGTCCTCACACATTGCTATCTTAACACACAAATAGTACCCATCCTTTACAATGCGTAGCTATTTAAGTTAACCTTTGAGTTAGGAACCTTAGTTTTTCTTCCTTTCTAATGTGCATGCTCTCCCCCTTTCTCTACTCATGTTGTCCTCACACATTGCTATCTTAACACACAAATAGTACCCATCCTTTACATCATAGGCTCTTATAAAGCTTTCTCATAATACATCCTTGAAGCACATAGTGTGGGAGCCACATAAGAGCTTGTCACACAACACTTTATGGATGCTGAAGTTGGTATGGGCAATGCATTAACCATCATGGTCACCCATTATGTAATCTATCATTGACATCTTTGTTGCTTATTTTCAAGTTGATTATTATGTGTATCCATGTGAGCCTTGTGCACCAATTTTGTGTAATCTATTGTGGACATCTTTTGCTTATATTCAACTTGATTATTGTGTGTATTCATGTCTACAATGCTGGTGACCATGTTAACCACACCCCAATAAGTAGGGGTGATATTAGAGACATCTCCAACATTTATTTGGAGTATTGGAAAGCATGATACAATCAAGATGATACATGAGTGAATAGGAGGGCTTGAAAGAAAAAAATCCAAGTATAGTATTTAAGGGATAGTATTTTAGTATAACTTGTTAAGATTTGGATTAGGAAATCAATAATGCCATAGAACCAAGGAAATTAAAAAATCCATAAAGCTTGTTAAGTGAGTTGATTACACATATTTGGGACATCAACATTAATTTATAGGTTTATGACTATAATGAGTCGTCAAATTTGTGAAATCAAATTCCTACCAAGTTTTAAATGGGATAAGTATGTTGGCTACTTGAATGTATATTTTGTATGTTGGCTACTTGGAGTGTACAAGGTGGGATAGGGTCTAAAAATCTTGTGCTTGGGTGTATGCTCCAGTTAGATTTACAAGTGCTCAAAAAGGTGGGGTTCAAGGCTATTTGGCTAGGCCTATGGTTGAGTTGATGAAGCTATGCATTGTGTGCACTACCTATGGTCTCCTTACCCATAAAGTAAAGCAAAAGGCCTTATGTCTCCTCACTCACAACACGTTCAATCACCGTTTTTCCCCATTTCAATAGTACCCATGTCACAAGAAATAATATATCCCAAGCAGATCCAATCCAAACTCTATGGAAAATTAAGTACAAAGCTTATTAATTTTTAATACAACTACAACTTATTTTTAATTAAGACCAAACTTTATCAATTCTAAATACAACAACTAATTAAAAAATTTGAGGAATATTTCCCCCCAAAAAAAGTGTATTTAACTCGTATTTGATGGGACGTGCCCATGCTTTTAAGTCCATTATTTATTCCACACTTTCTAGATGTAAGGGTTTCACATTTGTAAACTACTTGCCCACACTTTCTAGATGAACTAATTGCCCAAAAAAAAGATCATGTTGTTGTCTTGATTGATGGATTTTATTAAGGTAGTACTTAATAGAACATTTGTTAGCTACCTTGCACATTTCTTTGTGTTGAGAGGTTTACTTTCGAATTACCCGTCCTCTCGTTGGTGGAAGAACCCCTAGTTTTTGCACACACACACACACACACACTAATGAGTTGATAACTATTGATTGATGCAAGAACCCCTTATTTTCCCAGTGGCTTTGTCCTTCTTTAAACTATTTATTTTTCCTCTCCATTTCTAAAACTTATTAAAAAATCATCATCTTTTTCCTTACATCATTCAAGTAATTGATTCATGGGTACATCCTTGTCTAAACTGCTTACATTTGGTCCCTTCCTTTTGCTAAAACCTCACATGTTTCAAGAACCCACTTTCTCATTGGAATCGATAACTATGATAAGAGAAAAGGAGAAAAGATGGACGTGGGATGTAAGCTCACTTTCCAATCAACAAGATGATAACTTTTTGGTGATTACATTTTTTATGTTATGAAATTGATGAATTTGCAATTAATTCCTTTTGAATATGCTCAATTTTTAAGTGTAGTGAAATTGATAAATTTGCAATCAATTCCTTTTGAATATGCTCAAATTTCAAGTGTACTAAATCTAAGTTATCACCAATCCCTCCGCTACACTCTAACAAATCCCTACCACTCTTGAAAAAAAAAAACTTGCCTCAACAACTTTATCTTTTAAATCAATGAAAAGTCATTTTGTCTTTGTTCATCTTGTGACTCTCCTACTATGATTACATTAAAGAATCCATAACTTTATCGGTTACTTCAATCAAGATCAAGAAAAGAAAAAGTTTATGGCTACTGTGAAAACAACACATTTGAAATTGGAGTGTAGGTAGGTAGGTAGTGGAAGTAAAAAGTTATGAGGCATGATTTAAAAAAAGCAATGAAAAAACACAACTTGAATTTAGATTTGATTATTGTTTCAAGTTTTGGAAAGTAAAGCTTAAATTATGGGGACAAAATTCATGCACTTTTCCAATTAAAGGATCCTTCCTTTGTCTCTCCTCAATGTTACCCACATTTTATTGCACATTCAAAAGCACCTAAATAAGTTGTTCTACACTCTAATTCCTATATGCATACTGCATGGTCTGTAATCCCTTTGCTTGTTATAGGGGTTTCATGCAATCAAAGAGGTATTTTCTTTGATTTAGATTGTGTTTTTTTTATTTTCAAGGTGAGGTCATAAGTGGTTGGTAGATAATTTAATTTTGTCAAAATATCTACAACTATTGTAGGCTAAGAATGAATTGATTGAATGCAAGATAGGCCTAGAAAATATTAATTACACTTGATTTTCCATAGGTCAATGGTTAACTTGTGGGCGTGGGTACAACCATGCCCATGGGACACCAATCGTGTGTGTAAAGCATGTTTCAACCTACTCAAACTCACATGTGCAAAAATGGTTAACTTGTAGGGGTGGGTACAACCATGCCCTTGGGACACCAATCATGTGTGTAAAGCATGTTTGAACCTCCTCAAACTCATTCCCACATGCACAAAAAATATCATTTGTTTGAGCTCAGGTTGCGGGAGTCTGCAATTTGAATTCATAATGGGTTCCAAAGTTGTTTAAATTATTTATCACAACGGTGCACATTCTAAATTCATATAATTCTTTATATCACCAGAAGTTAAAATATCTAGAATTATTTGAGAAACATGTTAAGTTTCATCAAGAGTTCTTTGAGAAGTTTGATCAAGAATTAAGAAACATGCACTTGACGAGACAAATCAAGAGTTTTTTGAGAAGTTTGATCAAGAATAAAGAAACATGTATTTGAGGAGACAAATTAATGGTTGGGTGTGGTATAAGTAATCCGAGAGAGAGAGAGAGAGAGAGAGAGAGAGAGAGAGAGAGAGAGAGAGAGAGAGAGAGAGAGAGAGAGAGAGAGAGAGAGAGATGCCAAGTAGATTGATTAACTATTTAATAGATTAATGACTTAATCACTTGGGTAAAATATCACATAAACAAGCCAATACAAAGTGGATTTCAATGATTCATTATTCATTGAACAATGCCGAAGCACGAAAATGAGAGAGAGAGAGAGAGAGAGAGAGAGAGAGAGAGAGAGAGAGAGAGAGAGAGAGAGAGAGAGAGAGAGATGCCAAGTAGATTGATTAACTATTTAACAGATTAATGACTTAATCACTTGGGTAAAAGATCACATAAACAAGCGAATACAAAGTGGATTTCAATGATTCATTAGTCATTGAACAATGCCTAAGCATGAAAATGAGGAGAGAGAGAGAGAGAGAGAGAGAGAGAGAGAGAGAGAGAGAGAGAGAGAGAGAGAGAGAGAGAGAGAGAGAGAGAGAGAGAGAGAGAGAGTTATATTAAACGTCTTCAAAAGACCCAGTGGGTCTATGAGACCAAAAGTGATACAATAATTTCATCATGGTACAAAAGAAAACAAAGACGAGCTGTGAGGTGGAATGTCAAATCCGAGCCATATGATACAAAGTGGGACCATCATCATCGTAGAACCTATGGAGCTAACCCCCTAGTAGGGGGAGGGGCTGTCAAGGATATCGAGCATGGGGTTAGCCTGTAAAAGGCTTTTGCAGATCTGCCAACCGTGGGAAGGTGGCTCTGTGTGCCTCCTTCCTTTCTTCAAAAATCCAAAGGTAACCCAAGTTTATGGAAATATTTGAAAGACTCGATGGAAGGGCGGTTGGGAGCAAGGATGGAAAAATTGGCAGAGCTAAGGAGCTCTGACACGAGACATATGATGATAGATTCATCAAACCAAATGGAATCACCGGCATTCCCATGGTCTGAGTAAACAAGTTACGACAATACTTTGAAGGAGATGAACTTAGCGCAGCACTGACCTTAACTTTTGATGATAACCTTCAAGTCACTACCATCCTAGATGGTAGGGTAGGAGTGAGCATTATTACTAAACAATGTTGGGAGACGTGGGGGGAACCTCCCATGGAGGATGACATTGCTTTACTCCTCGTGAAACTTGCTTATGGAGCCACTACAAAATCCATAGGACTTTTATGGAATTTCAACATAAAGATTCTTAGAACCAACTTCCGACACACCATGGTGATGAACCTTGGCCAACATCCTATCTCTTATGATTGCATCTTAGAATGTCCCTTCATGAGACAGAAACCCAAATTATCCATGACTGGGACACGAATCATATCTACATTCAAAAGAAAGAACAAATGTTAAAGGTCAACTTGTGCACATGGAAGATCCATCCTATGAGTGGAAGGCCCTTCGTAGAGGACTTGATAATGACAACGGTCAGATCTATCACAATCCAGTTGTGTCAAACATGCCATAAAATGTTGGATGAAGAACGGGATAGTGTGGAATTTTCACCCCTCCCAGAGCCATACAAAGGAGGTTATGGCAAAATTTTCTTAAATTTTGTGAAATAAGTTTTATCTTTTATTATTCAAAAAGAGTAATCCCCACTGTTTGTGTATTCTAAAAGTGTTATTTTCATTCTATGCATAGAAAAATGCATATTAGAAATATTTTTATTATAAAAGTGTTATTTCCATTAGAATTACTTTCTATGCATAGAAAGATGCATATTGGAGAATTTTTTTAATTCTAAAAGTGTGACTTTCATCAAAATTGATTTTTATGCATAAATAGATGCATAAAAGAATTTTTTTATTATAAAAGTGTTACTTTCATCAAAATTGATTTTTATGCATAAATAGATACATAAAAGAATTTTTTTATTATAAAAGTGTTACTTTCATCAAAATTGATTTTTATGCATAAATAGATGCATAAAAGAAATTTTTTTATTATAAAAGTGTTACTTTTATCAAAATTGATTTTTATGCATAAATAGATGCATAAAAGAATTTTTTAAAAGTGTTACTTTCATCAAAATTGATTTTATGCATAAATAGATGCATACAGAATTTTTATATCAAAATAAGAGTTCTCTTTAATCCTATGTTTAAATCCCATGAATATTGGTAAATGAATAAGTAAATACTATGTGAGAGAAAATTCTATCGTTTCATATTCTCTAGGATGGTAATGAGAAACTCAGAAAAACTATAAAAGTCAGAATTTTAGATAAATGATTAATTTATTTCTCATAGGAATTCGTGATTAGTTTTGAATTCAGTTAAGCAAATACTTAATGAATGAAATTCAATAAAGTAGTAATTGAAATATTACCCTTTGAGAAAGATAAATCAGGAGAACCTTTCCAGACTCAAACCCTAAATCAGACTATGACCAAGACATAACTCCTTCGTCAGTTTCAAGAAAAGACGATGTGACCAGTTTAGAAAAATTCACTCAAATCACCCACCGAATCTGAAACTAAGTTGAGACCCTTTGATTTTGATCTGAGGATCAAGGTTAAAGAATTCGAGGAATTCTATTTGGAATTCAGACCTGCAATCAGAAAGTCTTGGGATATGGATTTAAGATATACTCATTGTATTCAAAAGAAACTCAAAACTGAAAACTTGCATACAAACCCTATTTTTCTTAAAGGACTATCTTACGCAAGAATGCTGGAGGGAGCATTTGGTATATGTGTTTTTCTAAGGGAAGTTCGGTTGCAATAGCTGGCGGTGGGGAGTGTTCAAAGGACGGCTCATGCGACAAAAACCTACCCAAGTCTTGACCAGCCTTGGTATGGTGAAAAATGGTGTGCTTCCGGTACGATGGGCGAGGGCCGACGAAGCGGTCCCTGAGTGAAGTGCCAAGACACCTAAGGAGGATCCTGGAGGGTTTTGACAGGCGATGCATGGGCTTGCGGTGCTTAGGACACCCATGCATATGTCATGGAAGATATATATGTATGATGACAAAAAAATTATTGTAATCTGTTACTGGATCTCGTTTGCTGACCAGCTGGTCTCGACGGAGAGTCCAGAGTGATACTTGTTTTTGAGAAACAAGGAACTGGATGGAAATTTTGAGTTATGATATCTATAACCAATAATTGTTTGTCAATGGATTGTTTTATAAGTTAAAGTTTAAAGAGGAGTGTGTGCATATTTGTATTCTAAAAGCAAAAGTTAAGAAAGGCATTCAATTATGGGTGGGTGAGTACTTGTCTGGTTCTACCAATTCTAGTGGTTGGCTAACCCATGGGGCCTAGGCTAGAATCGGTAGAGTTTTAATAATAAAATTGATTAATAGGAATACGTTTACAACTGGAATAGTTAAATAATAACCCGAAGACGATCAACGGTTGTGCTTGATTCAATTAGGAAAAAAGCATTGATCCCTTCAAGTTAAGTCTGTAATAGTTTCCCTTCTGTCTGGTTTATTTAGATGAAGGTTAGTTCAGTATCTTGACCTCATTAGAAAAATTCATTAAGAAAATAAAAATGGTGGAATCGTCCCCGTTTTTCGGGCATGGGAAATTTTCTCGGTTTTGGTTTTCAGAATGACCACCAGCTTAGTCTCGTGCGCCCAGACATCCGAGGGCAAGGCCCCGAGTGGGAAACCCTGCCTCGTGCGAGAGGGAGCTGCTTCCGCTCTACGAGCTTTCGGGAATCCAGTGTGCAGAGGGGGCAGTGGGATCTCACAGTTGGTATCAGAGCGCTGTTGTAAATTTACGAAACAGCTACAGAAACTGCCTAAAATTCTAAAGTAAATTTGTGAAAAAAATATTTTCACTTGCTAAGATTATGTTGAAATGAATTCATAAATTGAAAACTCATAAATTAAATTAGAAATTTATAGATGGATACCCCAAATCTATCTGGCATTCCTGAACTCTCCTAGAGTTAGGATATGATAGCCTTTGCATTCGAGCACCTCATCAACTCTGCTGCTATGACCTAAGGAGTAAGCAGAGTGAGACTCGCACGTCATTTTGAGAGTCTTTACTTTCCTGATCCTGTAAAGTGCCATCGGTATATGTGGTTCTTTGGAGGAAGATGTATTAATATCAGTACCAATCAGCGTCAGAGGCTCAGGCAAAATATTTCCTTAGCCATGATTCAAATAAGGCTAGGGTTTGTTCAGCATTTACAACTCTTTAATCATTCACCTAGGAACTTCAGAATTTCATGCCGAGTTTTTATGCTTCTTAGCTGCTTTATCCCTAGAAGTAGAATTACAGCACCTCTTACAGTGATGAATCGTGTGTACCATGGCATGTCTCCTTCGCAGTTTCGCTTCTTTATGCATACGCGATTGAGGTAGTGACTTTGGAGCCGTGATGCTCTATGTATATATCTCAAACTTTTGATAATAAACGATGTTTTGCAAAAAAAATCCAATTTGTTTTCATGATTGTGAATATGGTTAATAAAATTATTAGAGTAAATCTTGTTTCATGAAGTATGATGAAATAATTATCTGTTTAAAGAATAAATCGTACAAAATTAAATAATCATAAATCTGTTGTCAACATTAAGTTGACGAAAATCTCGTTTTGTCAAAATCATGAGGCGCGCGGCCCGTGCAAGGCAACCGGATCCTCTAACCAATGACGAAGAGTTAGATCCGGATGTTCGAAAAGCCCTGCACAGATCCAAACCCGATCCCTTCAAGGGTGAAGGGGAGCAGTTAGGTGAAGTAGTGGAAAAGTGGATTGAGGCTATGGAAGAATAGTTTGATGTAACTGGCTACAATGAGAGAAGCAAGATGGCTCTCGCCAAGTTAAAGATTTTGGAAACGGCCAGGGTCGTTTGGAGGAATCACTATGAGACTAACCGTCTCGACCGGAATACCCAGATGACCTAGACAGATCTTAAAGCGTAATTACCTCAGGAAGAGGTTTTGTCCTCCGGGCTTCCTTGAAACCAAAATGAATGAATTCTTAGAACTGAAGTAAGATAGCCGAACAATTGAAGAGTACCATCAGGTCTTTGCCCTTCTCCTCAAATATTCCCCCCGTAATTGGATGAAGAGCAGCTGATGGCCAGATTCATTCGAGGAATGAACGAGCCATTGGACACCTTAGTGAAGAATGCCAAACCTGTCTCAATGGCCGAAGTAGTAAGAATGGCAAAGGACTTTGCAAAAGCTTTTGTTGTTAAGGTCCCGCCAAAGCCTGCACCCTCTAACTTTAAAAGATTCCAAACCCCGGGAAGTACTCCAAACTTTCCTCCCCCAAAGAGGCAACAAGGCCCAAATCAGAATCAGGATACTGGGAGATTCAAAATTGAAGGAAGACCCTTCCCACAGAACACTTTCTCAAGAGCCCCACCTCTTTCAAGGATTCAGAGGGATGAGCTCAGACGTGAGAACCGGTGTTTTGGATGTTAAGGTTTTGGTCAGCTCAGCCATCTGCCTCTGTCAGAGTAGCCTCAAAACTCCTTCCTAGAGCTAGGGCAGCCAAAGAGAAAGAGTTCCGCCTCAGACTGCAGCATCTAGAGCAGTCACAATAGCAGAAGTAGTGGAAGAGGAAAGAGGACAGATTTATGTAGCAATTGAAAACTAAGGGCCAATTCGTCAATTCTCAGTCATCCATACTCCAGCTGAGTATCAAGGTAAGCCTTTTAAGCTTTTGATTGATTCAGGTAGTACTCATTCTTTCATTTTCCCAGCAGGATGCTTGCGTAAGCTAGTCTTAGAACAAAAATCAGGGAAACCTATGCAAGTTGAATTGGCCAGTGGTGGGAAGATTCTTTTCACTGACCTTGAGACAGATCGTATTTAGTTCAATCTAGATGGGAATTTAACTGACTGTTAGTTTAGAGTCCTACTTTTGGGAGTTTTCGACGAGATCCTTGGAATGGATTGGCTCCACAAAAATCAAGCTGACATTCACTATCATAATGGAACCATTTCCTTCCATGACCTTCATGGAAGCAAAGTTCAAGGAACCGGAATTTCAGGATCCCCAAGTCTGCAATTAGTACAAGCTTCTAAGTTACTAAAAGGACTTAGAAAGAAGCAGCTCATTTATGATGTCAAAATGAATCCAGTAGACTCAAAGTTAAAAGCGAAAGAACGTGAATGGTTAAGTGATTATGATGATTTATTCCCAATAGAATTAACAGAGATGCCTCCAATCCGGGAAGTAGATCATGAGATAGAATTGACCCCCGGAGCTCAGCCAGTAGCCCTGCGCACGTACAAAATGCCAGTTCTTGAAGCCATCAAACTCAAGAAATAGCTTAGATAGTTGTTAGAACAAGGGTTTGTAAGACCCAGTGTTTCACCTTGGGTGTGCCAGTTCTCTTTCATAAAAAGAAAGATGGAATGCTAAGACTCTGTGTGGACTACAGAGGTCTCAATTAGCTGACAGTTAAGAATAAGTATCCTATCCCCAGAATTGATGAGCTTTTGGACACGCTAAGTGGAGCCCACATTTTCACAACAAAGATAGATCTCAAATCAGGGTATTATCAGATCAGGATTAATGAGCAAGATATCTCGAAGATAGCCATCAATACTCGGTATGGGCATTATGAATTCACTGTCATGCCGTTTGGATTGACAAATGCCCCAGCTACATTCAATCGCCTAATGCAAGACATTCTTAGAGAATATTTGGATGATTTTGTTCTTATTTTCTTTGATGATATTCTGATTTACTCAAAGAATGCAACTGACCATGAAGCTCATGTCAGAAAAGTTCTTGAGATTTTAAAGAAGCACCAACTCTTTGCAAAAAAAGAGCAAATGCACTTTCTCTGCCGACCATGTTGAATACTTGGGCTTTCTGGTATATCCAAAGATGGAATTTCTCCAGATTCTACAAAATTCCAAGTAGTCATAGATTGGCCTGAACCAAAAACAGTGAAAGAAGTCAAGGGATTCTTGGGATTGACTGGCTGGTATAAATTTTTTATACCAAAGTATGCTCTCATAGCTTCCCCCTAACTAATCTTCTCAAGAAGAATACCCCATTTCAATGGTCTGCCAGGTGCCAGAGTGCTTTTGATGAGCTGAAGACCGCCTTGGTAACCAATCCCGTTGTTCTGAAGTTGCTGGATTTCTCTCTACCCTTTGCCCTGGGAGGTGCACTCATGCAGGAAGGTCATGCAGTGGCCTATGAATCTCGAAAACTCAGAATTCATGAGAGGAATTATGTTGTCCAACGACCTGGAACTACTTTCAGTAGTATATGCCCTCCTGAAGTTGTGGAGACATTACCTACTGGGTCAAAGATTCACTTTGATGATAGATCATCAGAGCTTAAAGTGGATCTTCACTCAAGTCAGAAGGATCTCAACATGCACCAAAGAAGGTGGATGCAGACCCTGCAGGAATTTGATTTTGAAATCAAGTATCGCCCAGGCAAAGAAAATGTGGTAGTAGATGCTCTCAGTAGAAAAGCCTCCTTGCTTGCAATTACTATAGTGTTAAATCCTTTTATTATTGAAGCAAGAGAGAAGATCATGCAGGATAGATTCTTTGGCCCTATTGCTACCCTACTTATACATGAAATCAAAACTCCATAGGAGTTGAACCAAGTTCAAGGGTACAGCCTCGATGATGGAATTATGTATTATAATCGCAAGCTATGCATTCCCAATGATGAGGGAGCTAAGGGTTAAATTCTGAATGAAGCCCATGACAGCCTTATTGCAGGACATCTAGGTTTCATCAAAACCTACATGTCTGTGAAGAAAAGCTTCTTTTGGCCTAGACTAAAAAAGGATGTACTTAATCATGTACATCAATGTTTGACATGTCAGAAAGTCAAGGCTGAGAGAGTAAAAATGCCTGGGAAGTTACATCCATTAGACATCCCCCCAGATGAAGTGGGAATGCATCAGTATGGATTTTATTACTAGATTATCTTCAGTGCAATCATGTTACAACTCCATCTTCGTGGTAGTTGATAGACTAACCAAAGTTTCTCATCTGATTCCAGTAAAAGAAACTTACACTGTAGTGGATGTGGCCAGAGTGTTCCTCAAGGAAATCTTTAGATTGCATGGCCTACCCAGAAGAATAGTAAGTGATTGAGACCCCAAATTCACGTTAAGATTCTGGATTGCATTTTTCAAAGCAATAGGAATCTTCTTGGATCTCAGCGGCACAGCTTACCACCCCGAGACTGAGACGGTCAAAGAGAAAGGGTAAACCAAGTAATCAAAGATATACTTCGGTCATGCTGTGGCAGGGAACCCAAGAAGTGGCTAAGTTATCTGCACCTAGTCGAGTTCGCCTACAATGCTTCTTATCACCGAAGTATTGGGATGAGCCCTTTTAAAGCTCTGTATGGACAAGATTGCTTAACTCCATTAACTTGGTCCGACCCATTGATTAGGGTCGAGATGTCCAGACAGATGCTTGACGACATGGAGCAGCATGCAGTCAATTCGCAAAGATATAAAAACTGCCCAAGATAGAGAGAAACAGTATGCAAAGAGCACATAAAGAAAATTCGAAGAAGCAGATATGGTCTTCATTCGAGTACGCCCCAAAAGAAGTTCTCTATCTCTTGGGAAGTACAAGAAGTTTTTTTCCAGATATTGTGGGCCATATCTGATTACAAAGAAAGTAGGTGACTTAGCCTACGAACTTCTTCTGCCTCCTCATCTCAAAGTACATATTGTATTTCATGTCAGCCTTTCTTAAAAAGTATCTTGTAAGCCCAAATCATGTGCTTGATGATAAAATCTTAACTTCTTCAACCCAAAGGCAGATGGAACTTGTAACATACCCATCTTCACTAATAAAGAAATATCCATGTAATACATAAATTTATGAGTTTTTATGGTATAAAAATCAATGATTTTATTAAATGAGTCATTTCTACTTAGAATCTTCAAATTTTGAGCCCAAATTTGGAATCTGCATGCAATTTTACCCTATTATGGGATTTTATAGCATCCAAAACGGGCACTGGATCAAGTTTATATGCAAATTTCAGTCATTTTTAGTTAAAAAGCGATGACCTTTAAACCTTAATAAATGCACAACCAGGTGTCCGATTGGACGAACGGTCTGCACCCCACCAACGACCAGCAGAACCTCCTGGACAAAAAAAAAATCTTCCCTCAGGGCGGTCCGACACGCAAATCAAGGCTGACGCCTCAAATTTGGGGACCCTGCTCCAAAATTTGGACTGTACACACTTACCAAGGTGCCTGTTGTTGTGACGTGGGTGGTATTGCTGGGAAAGTGCGAGACTTCTGGCTGTGAGAGTAGCTTCTAATCCCAGCAAAGAAACAGAATATTTATCTCTTCAAGGGGCATAAGACATCTCCATTTTGGATGACATGTACATGTGCCAATTCACTTCAAAGCAACCCCAAATTCAGCTTAATGAATGCATATACGTTACGAGTCAAGAGCATGACCCGCTTCAAGCATAGATCTCCTGACTCTTTATCCAAGTGCCTCATACATAACACATGTAGGCATAGCACAATCTTCAAAAGATTCCCATATACATGTGACCATTCACATCACATGTTTCACATAATTTTTTTCTTGCCAATATCTTGTATTCTTTTGATTTTCGAAAATAAGAGGTAGATACAACTATTTCTTTGCCTTTTCTCTCATGTCTTTCATACAATATAATCCCACCAATGCCAAGGTAAAAGATTGAGTTCAAGTGAATCAAAATGTCATGATATAAAGTGAGCATGGAGCCGTAAGAGAGTGGTGGAATTTATTTTAAAAAAAACAGTAGAGAGAAGAGCTTTAAAAAATTGAATTAATACCGAGCACTTGTAGGCTTCTCCCTCTTTTGAAGTATTGATGACCTCTGGAAATTGTTAAGTAGCTTCAACCTCTATTCTTGTCAGCTTGCATGAGCTTCAGCATCAACAGTCGCCTTCATATAGAAGTTTGGATATCACCTTGGTAGTATAAGCCTTGTTAAGTTGAGTTTCGATCAGTAGAAGCACAACCAAATTCGGAGCTGGGAACTCACTCTGCCTATGGCGGGTAATGTACTCAATTTTTCCTTGCCATGACAAGAGCAGCAAGGTAGCCAAGACTCACTAAATTCTCTCTTTGCCAGGATTAAGGTTTTCTTCGAACCACTCCTCCCTCTTACGCCTTGCGCCTGCACGCTCATCCAAGAGCCTCTCTATGACCCGGGCGCCTGCCTCTCCACCCCTTGCACTTGTCGTTGCTCACATCCTCCCTCGATGCTGGTTCTCTACGCCCACACCAGCTGCACCTCAGAGCCCCGCTGAATTCCCTTTACTTTGCCTGCACACTCTCCCGTGCCTCTGCCCTCTGTGCTTGTAGATGACCCCCTTTCCCTATGCTCATCAACCCCCCTCGATGCTGGCTCTCTACGCCCACACCAGCTGCGCCTCAGAGCCCCGCCGTCCTTCTTTTTTTGCTCCCTTCCTTTTCGTTTTTTTACCACCTTCTACGCCTTCACCCTTCGAGATGTCTGTGCTGGCAACTACCCAAAGCCCCAACGTGGCCATTAAAATTATTGGCCATGTGTATATTTTTATTTATTTTATTTCCTTTCAAAGCCTAAATGATGGCCACACTTAATGCTAAAAGAGCCCCTTCTTCCTTCACTTTCGGATCATCACATCGCGCCCACAACCTTCCAATCCAGAGCTGCAATATCTGCTTTGAATCATCAGCATCATTATTACCAAGACACGGCCATTTCCCAGTCATTTTGAACCTCAATCAAATGCCACTATCATCTCAAGCATGATTTCTGAGCATTTTACCATCTTGTGGGGCCAAGAAAAGCTGTTAAATACTCAAGCAAAATCCAAACCTATGTACATAGGCACAGGGACTTCTGCTAGCCCCCAAGGTTCACCATAAGCATAAAAACTCCACGATTCACACCACACTCATGTACTGAGGCTTCGAGACCTGGCTCAGCTTCAGCTCGTCTTATTGAACCTCATTTACAATATGAACATATGTACATGGGCATCATATAATGACTCAAGTCATGGCACTTAATCCCATGCATCTGAATTTGTATTTAATGGCCTCACATGCATGGTTTCACACCATAGACGTGCCATGGCACGACATCCGCCCCCTCTAAACCTGCACATCCTCCGGTATGTGCCAAGTCATCATCAAGATCCACATATATCTGAATGTTGTCTTCATCTTCTACATTACCAGGAAGATCATCCTCTTCCTCTTCAACCATATCCATACTATCACTATCAAGCCTCTCATCTTGAGTCTCCTGTGAATCAAAAGGATCAATGTCATGCCTTCTTTTAAACATCTTAATCCTTTTGCCTGCTACAAGATTCTTTATCTCTGTTCCATCAAGCTCACACAGGGTATACGTGGCATTTCCATGCACATGCTTGACAATGTAAGGGCCAAACCATCTTTTTGCAAACTTCCTTTGCATAGTGAACTGGTTGTCCAGACTACTATCATACATTAGGACCCAATCACCTTCTTCAATGGGTTTTGGCTGGAGTCTGTGTCTTCTATCAAATCTTTCTTTATTTTTCAACCTTGCATCTTTCAAACGAGCTTTAGCAAGCTCTACATCTTCAGGCCTTCTCTCCAACTGCCTCATTCGCAATGCAACAAGGAGGTCTTCTCTGTTCAATTCTTCCACCCAGGGTAATACATTCCAAGTTGGGACTACATCTTCAACTGGCATTACCGGCTTCTGACCATACATTAATTCTGCAGGCAAGTATCCTGTCACTGAGCTATGAGTTGTATGGTCAGCCCATAAAGCATATGGTAGCAACCTTGGCCACTCCCGCATTCTTCCTCTGCATGCCTTAGCCAAAGTTTTAATGATTGGAGGATGTCCTCGCTCGCTTTTACCATTGCCCTCAGAGTTGTAAGCACATGTTAGGGCTAATTTGATGCCAATTCTAGAAAAGAATTCCCTTGCTTCTTCAGCATCTAGCTCACCCCTTTCAGCTGTTATTTTCCCAACACAACCATACCGGCAAATCACATCTTCCAAGAGAAATTTGCATACTGCTTCCGTGCTCTTTGTTTTAAGAGCACGTCCTTCCACCTGATTTGTCAGGTCTTCTCTTGCAAGTACTATGTACCACATCTGCCAGATTCCCAAGGGCATTGTAACTAGATCCATCACGATGTCGCACATTCGAGTACATTTGACATACCATGCATGTTTCCACATATTGGGATACATCCTTGTACATTCCTTTCCACCAATATCTTTCCTTTATTTTGGTAAAGGTGGCCCACACACTTCGATGTCCAGCCCAGAGACTCTCATGGAATTCTTTCATGAGCTTCCCTTGAGTCTCTTTATCACATATAACTCTCTGTGGCATAGCATTCCTCTGCTTAGGATGCTTCCACAGGTACCCATTCTTTAGAAAATACCCATATGCCTTTCTGCGGATCCTCTTGAATTCTAAGTCAGACCAATTTTCCTGCCTTGTTAAGGTACTCAAGTATTGGCCAATAAGCAACCAATCTCCTTCATACATTTCCTCAGTAAAAGACTCAAGTGCATTTGATAAGCAAGCATGGTCCCCTTTTGCATGTGCAGTAGTATAGAACTTTGTGCCTACATCATCAATGTCACTAATCATCCCTTCTTCATCTTCATACCTGGCTCTTGATAGCATATCTACAACTGGGTTGTCCTTCCCTGCAATATGCTTAAACTCAGGATTTAGTGACTTGATATAGGCAATCCACCTGAGCATAGCGATATCTAGAGTGGTGCAGCTTGCAATCATCCTAAGGAGTGGTAGTTTCCACAAGCACGGATGCTCCAATAAGATATTCTTTTTCACATTTTAGAGCAGTGACTACTCCCAATAACTCCCTCTTGATTTGCGGATAATTTCGCTGTAGTACCTTTGCTCCAAACCTGATTACATACCTGTGATCATCCTCATCATCTTGCCCTACTGCCCATCCTATCCCAGTAGGACTAGTATCAACTGTTACAATCACAGGCCTGCCACACTCATAATCTACCTTCCTTAGAGTAGGTGATGATTGGAGCAGACATTTCAGCTTCCGCATAGCTTTAATATGTGCAGCACTCCATAAAAATCTCTGATTTTTCCTCAAAAGTTGGTAGAGAGGATCTGCTACATGTGCATAATGTGGGATCCATATAACATAAAAGATACATGCACCAAGAAATCTCCTCACCTCTGTAACATTAATGCATATCTCTTTCATTCTTTGTATCGCATCTATCTTGGCTGGACAAGGTCTGCACCCATTAGTACTACAAAGATGCCCCACGATTAGTACTTCACCAACCCCAAACACTGATTTCAATCCAGACAAAGTAAGATTCACCTCTTCAAGCCTGGATAGAATTTTATCACAATCTTTTATATGATTTGCCACAAACTTGCCGCACCCTTTCGAATCCAAATCCCCATCTTTATCTTTTTCATCACAGCCTTTTATGGGCACATCATCCAGAAAAGGCATAGTTATTTGTGGTATGAAGTCTCGTAAGACTTTATTCATTCCATTCATCATATGCGCCACTGAGTTGGTGGCTCCTTGTGGTAAGGTACACATCCTTACCAAACCCAAAGGAGTTTTCATTGTGGTCATGTCCCTGCTTTGTATATCCAGCTGGAACTGATCATATCCCGAATACAGATCACCCATAGAGTATATAGCTTTCCCTGCAAATGCTTTTGCAAACTTGTCCACAATCGGACCTGCTCCCACATTCCTGATTGTGACCTTGTTTACAGGTTGCATGTCTTGAATGAAGCATAATGCTCCATTTTTCTTTGGCACGGTAAACCATCTATTGGAGTATGGAGTGCATGATGTCTCCAAAATTCCCATCCTGATCTTTTCTTTTAGTAATTCCATCAGCTTTGGCAAGAGAGCTTTTGGTACTGGAATCGGCCGCCGCAGGTTCCAGGGCACATGTGGAACAGTGAAGATCACCATTGGCGCTATTACGCTTGGATCAACACAGCCTATCCCATGCGGCTGAAAAGCAAAGGCCTTCCCATGTTTTACAAGCATCTCCTCAAAGCATTCCTTTTCAACTGGTAACAAGAAATCCTTGTCACTGATCTTCAGCTCTTTTAGGGTTTCCTGTGTAAACTTATGCCCAATTTTCTTCGGATCTCTGAGATTCGGTTGGATAGAGGCTTCATCTATCTTCTCCTTGCTTTCTGGTGGCAGGGGCAAGGCAACTGGTTTCACCTTCTTTGCAACCGTTTTATATTTTGTATCAACTCGAGCATCTGTCCCACAATACATACCTTTGCATTCCACTTCTTCAAATTCTTTGATTACATCATACATACCCAGAGATGATACTTTCACCATCTCATTCCCACCCTGCAAGCATGAACTTTCCATGGCACAAAGCTCACCCATAGTATCCACAAATGACACCTCATCAAGGACACTTGATATAAACTCATCCTTCTCCAAAAGACCACACTGTTCAAAACTTTTTTGTACATTCTATACATATTGACACATACCACGCTTCAATCCTTGCTTTTTACATATGCTACTGACCCATGGCTAGAAAATCCCTAAAAGTTTGCTGAAAAGTTATTTACATTGATTGAGTCGTCCTGCGAGAACTCATTGCCCCTTGTACCATTGCAATCCCGCATTACAATGGCACCTGGCCAAAATCCCTCATCTCCCTGTAGTTCATGAATTCTCTGTTTATCTTTGGGAGTGACTGTTCTCGAAGAGACGCGGTTCCTTTCATGGTTAATGCAAACTGTCAAGAACT
Organism: Cibotium barometz; assembly: GCF_041138505.1. Classification (NCBI taxonomy): domain Eukaryota; kingdom Viridiplantae; phylum Streptophyta; class Polypodiopsida; order Cyatheales; family Cibotiaceae; genus Cibotium; species Cibotium barometz. The sequence continues at coordinate 13,585,101 of NC_141099.1, forward strand.
GAACAGCTTTCTTGCCATCTTTGCTTCTTATTCTTGCATATGCTGAGCCATCATCCAAGACTTTTGTCTCCATCCTCACAGCTGTAATATAGGGTTGCCCAAGGATAAGGGGATACGATGACATCTCCTGGATGAAGAAGTTCTGATCATCTTTCACATCCCCTATAGTTACCCTTACATTTGGACAGGCTGCATAGAGCTCTCCAGATGAGTTATTAGCCGCCTTAATCATCCACCCGTGATCTACATCCATTGGCCACTTACATTTGTTGTAGAGGTTTTTAGCCATAAGATTTATTTCAGACCCATGATCTATTAAGGCAACATGCGGCTCTTCCAAGTCTCCTATCTTGACAAGGGTTTCAGTAGTGGCCCTTGCCCAATGGTCCCTGGAGTAATGACTTTTTGCAAGAACTTCTTTTTCATCACCCTCATCCACAAAGCGCACTTGTCGTGCCCCTCCAGTAGAGTGACTGCATTCCACCACATTCTCTCTCTCTTCCTTTTGCTGTACCTGTACTCTATGAGTCTTGGAAGCGCTTGTCTCCCCCTGTGATGGAATAGATTCAATTATGGACTGCCTTTTCCTTTGTATAATATCAATTATCTCATCATGGAATTCTTTCTTTGCAATCCCCAAGACTTCCCCTAGTGTAAATTCCACCTTACTGTTTAGAATCCTCTCTTCTAGCACCTTTTTGAGGTCCGTTGTTGCGGCTTCAATATCGGATTGGAGCTTGTAGAGCAGACTTTTCCCTTTACCCTTCTCCTTCTCATGCTTCATCTTTGCTGGGACTTCTTCCATTGATACTTCCTGTGGAGGCTGGTTTTGCTGCGGAGGCACATGTGATGGCCCAGTGTCCTTCTTTCCACTACCACGGGTGACCCTTTTTGATGACCCTCCTTCCTCAGTTTCCCTCTTACGCTTTTCCTCTACCTATGCCTCATTATTCTGGCATTTTGCAATGTAGGCATGAACAGATAGAGAATCCACAGGTTCTTCCCAGCCAGTCTAAAGACGTATACAGTCTCCTACCTCATGCAAAGCCTGCTTAGACACCTTCTTTGACGTAATTAGCTCCATTGTTGATGGCCAAAAATCTTCACTCTCATAGTCTTCATCCTTCTTAGATTCTTGCTTTGATTGACTGGCCTTAACCCATAGGTTGCTGCCTCAACCATAGAGATGGCATGGCTAGCAGCCATATCCTCAACCAGCTTTTTCATCCCTCCTTTCCCAAATTTTGTGCTTAACGGAAGACTAGTCTCTGTAAGGTGGATTTTTCCATCTTTGAAAAATACAAGTTGGTTTTTGAGAGCTTCCTTATAACTGGCACAGTCTTTCTTTGCATGTTCTGGGTCATCAGACCATATACATCTGAATGTAAACCCTTCTTTGCTTTGAGGCCTTTGCATAGAAGCCTGCCCTATTGGTAGCCCTTTTTCCTCAATCCTGGACATCTTCAGTTTTAGGTCTCGCATGCCCTTAATAAGCTCATCCATCGGCCCTTCTACCTTTGGGATTGCAGCAGCAGGTTTTGGTAGATTCTCAGGGGTAACAGTTATAGGAGTTGCCGAGCTCATCACCATTTTATCCCTCCTTCGCTGCCGCTTTGCTAGCATGGTCACCGCATCCTCGACATCATTCCAATCATTCTTTAGCCCCTGCTCTGTATCCTTATCCTCAAGGAGAATTTCCAATTTTTCTTGGAGATCTTTCCCAGCTGCTTGTAAGAAGAGCTCTGTTTTTTCCCTGTCTAAGGTTGTGCGCTCTATCCTTGACACCTGGGCATAGCGCTTCTCAAACTCTCTTAGCAACTCTATGGCAGAAATTCCAATTTTGGGTTTTGAAACCCACTCCAAGAAAGTTCGCTTAGTCACCCGCTCAGAATCCTCCATGAAATAATCATCCTTCAAAGCAAGCTTGAACTCCTCCCAATTTCTACCACCATGTGCTGCCTGTAATCCTCTTATGCACTCTCTTATTTTGGGAACACATACCAGCTCAAAGCTTCAAACCATATCCTCCTCAGTCACCCTGTTTAGCTCCATTTCCTTTGTGTAGTTGCGTAGGTACTTTGTGATGTCTTTACCATCAAATTGATCCACCTTTTTCACGATTGACTGCAGTGCTTTAGTCGTGGAAATTTGCCCCCTCTCAGCCGCTTGTTGCTGTTGCATATACATAGTAAACATCTGAAACATTTGCATAACCTCGGGGTCAAAATGAACCCCCTTTCCCTCAGGATTCTCAGCCATAACTTGCACTGTGTATTTCACCACTAACTCTCACCCCAGCAGTTTCACGTCGGGTTCACCAGAGCTATCGTGACGTGGGAGGTATTGCTGGGAAAGTGCGAGACTTCTGGCTGTGAGAGTAGCTTCTAATCCCAGCAAAGAAACAGAATATTTATCTCTTCAAGGGGCATAAGACATCTCCATTTTGGATGACATGTACATGTGCCAATTCACTTCAAAGCAACCCCAAATTCAGCTTAATGAATGCATATACGTTACGAGTCAAGAGCATGACCCGCTTCAAGCATAGATCTCCTGACTCTTTATCCAAGTGCCTCATACATAACACATGTAGGCATAGCACAATCTTCAAAAGATTCCCATATACATGTGACCATTCACATCACATGTTTCACATAATTTTTTTCTTGCCAATATCTTGTATTCTTTTGATTTCCGAAAATAAGAGGTAGATATAACTATTTCTTTGCCTTTTCTCTCATGTCTTTCATACAATATAACCCCACCAATGCCAAGGTAAAAGATTGAGTTCAAGTGAATCAAAATGTCATGATATAAAGTGAGCATGGAGCCGTAAGAGAGTGGTGGAATTTATTTAAAAAAAAAACAGTAGAGAGAAGAGCTTTAAAAAATTGAATTAATATCCAGCACTTGTAGGCTTCTCCCTCTTTTGAAGTATTGATGACCTCTGGAAATTGTTAAGTAGCTTCAACCTCTATTCTTGTCAGCTTGCATGAGCTTCAGCATCAACAGTCGCCTTCATATAGAAGTTTGGATATCACCTTGGTAGTATAAGCCTTGTTGAGTTTCGATCAGTAGAAGCACAACTGAATTCAGAGCTGGGAATTCACTCTGCTTATGGTGGCGGGTAATGTACTCAATTTTTCCTTGCCATGACAAGAGCAGCAAGGTAGCCAAGAATCACTAAATTCTCTCTTTGCCAGGATTAAGGTTTTCTTCAAACCACCCCTCCCTCTTGTGCCTTGCGCCTGCATCCAAGAGCCTCTCTATGACCCGGGCGCCTGCCTCTCCACCCCTTGCACTTGTCGCTGCTCACACCCTCCCTCGATGCTGGTTCTCTATACGCCCACACCAGCTGCACCTCAGAGCCCCGCCGAATTCCCTTTACTTTGCCTGCACACTCTCCCGCGCCTCTGCCCTCTGCGCTTGTAGACGACCCCCTTTCCCTCTGCTCATCAACCCCCCTCGATGCTGGCTCTCTACGCCCACACTAGCTGCGCCTTAGAGCCCCGCCGTCCTTCTTTTTTCGCTCCCTTCCTTTTCGTTTTTTCTACCACCTTCTACGCCTTCACCCTTCGAGATGTCTATGCTGGCAACTACCCAAAATCCCAACGTGGCCATTAAAATTATTGGCCATGTGTATTTTTATTTATTTTATTTCCTTTCATCAAAGCCTAAATGATGGCCACATTTAATGCTAAAAGAGCCCCTTCTTCCTTCACTTTCGGATCATCAGGTCGCGCCCACGACCTTCCAATACCAGAGCTGCAATATCTGCTTTGAATCATCAGCATTATTATTACCAAGACACGGCCATTTCCCAATCATTTTGAACCTCAATCAAATGCCACTATCATCTCAAGCATGATTTCTGAGCATTTTACCATCTCGTGGGGCCAAGAAAAGCTGTTAAATACTCAAGCAAAATCCAAACCTATGTACATAGGCACAGGGACTTCTGCTAGCCCCCAAGGTTCACCATAAGCATAAAAACTCCACGATTCACACCACACTCATGTACTGAGGCTTCGAGACCTGGCTCAGCTTCAGCTCGTCTTATTGAACCTCATTTACAATATGAACATATGTACATGGGCATCATATAATGACTCAAGTCATGGCACTTAATCCCATGCATCTGAATTTGTATTTAATGGCCTCACATGCATGGTTTCACACCATAGACGTGCCATGGCACGACACCGTACGATGGCTGCACAAGAACCAAAGGACAGCCTCCCACTGTGTGGTCCACACGTACCGCTACATGGACACCCATGCTGCCCCTGATGTGACCAGATAAGGTACATGCGTACCACTCCTTTTCCTGTTAACCAACACCGTACCTTTCCCATAGAGCCATGCAGGCCACTGATCTACAGCCTTTGCTGGTACACCATCCTTTCATCCTTGCTTTATGCAGCGCCCGTACCCGTACCCCACAGTTATATAAACCCGTGGGGTTCATGGGCAACACCCATTTCTGCGTAGCAGCAGCGTATGCTTTGTTGTGCCGCCGTTCGTACCGCCGTCCGTCCTTGTGTAGTGTACTTGCTGTAGTATAGCCGTCCCTTACAGCCACCCCTACAGTACCCCTCAGCCCTTCTCCCATTTAGCAAAACGTTTTTGTGTTAAGGATATCTCACAATCCCCCCCCTTTGCGTGGACTTTAGTAAGAGATTTTAGCCTTAAGAGAGGGTTCATGCGCTGTGGTCTTTTGCTCATACGGTGAGCAAACAATCTCATAATTGAGATCCGACTGGAGCATTTCGACCGCGACAGCGAGCCCTACAAGACGACGTCCAAGATGGCCCCTTCTCAAAAACATTAGAATATTGCCTCGGGAGGAGCGTGCAATAACGAGATTAGAGAAGATGCTCCCGAACCTCCCTTTACAAGCTCCTCAAGGAAATGGTGGCCAGGTTAGCTTGGTTATCCTTTAAAGAAGAGTTTTTTTTTAATATTAGTGTTAATAAATGTGTATCTTTTCCTTTTAAAATAATGACATAAAATTGTATGAAGTTACGAATTGTGTGATGCTGTATTCAATAAATTGTATTGAAATTGTTATCTTTAACACTAGTTCTGTAATTGGACACTAAAGTGTCCTGAGGACACTAAAGTGTCGTGAAAAGTTAGCATTTTTCTTGAATTTTTGTGGGCAATCTATTAAGAGTTTTGAAATACTTAACATCCACAGATGTTCCTCAAGACCCAAAAAATCCTTGAGATTTTTTAAATTGCACTTTTCTTAGCTTTTGCAAGGCAATATTTTAATTTTCTTAGACACATGCTGATAAAACGCATGATTTTTGCTGTTTTCAAAATAGTAGTAATTTGGACATAACTTTTAGAAGGGACATAGTTTGATCATGAAACTTGGCTTGATGGAAAGCCCATGATGTAAACTAAATCCTGGAATCATCAAACTAGATAAATTTTTGACTCGCTAATATTGAAATGACGTTTTTTATACAGGTGGAGCATGAATTTTTCTCCTTCCATATGCAAGCTAATAATGTAAAACTTGAGGTGCACCCATGTTATATAGGGTAAATACTACTTTGTTTTGAATTTTCCAAAACTTTAGAGCCACTTTTTGGGCCTCTTCTCATACATGGCCTTTTGCGCAACTTATTTTTAATACATAAAATGTCTAATTATGAGCCTAATTTTGATTTTCATTAAAGGGGAAAGCTGTGTAAGTGCATTATTTGTTGTAACTATAGGTGTAGACTACTTGTGCAAGCATAGTTATGATTAGTTTTTGATAAAAGATGATCAAATTTTGTATTTTTATTTTTTACAGTTTTTTTAGAACTAGGCGATAAGAACCTACTTAAGTGGAGGCCAAGTTAGTGTCATACACATCAAATTATGGCTTATTTATCTCATCTCAAGCATGAAAACCAATAATCAACATTCTCATTGATAGGACTACATTATTTTTTAGTGGCGTGATTGAGTTTTGATAATACGCGTTACTTTTGCTGATTTTATGCAACTTTTTTGGAAAAAATTCTAGGAAAGGAAAGTGATTTTTTTTGGTGAACTTCTACCTCCTTGGCCTGATGTATGCTATCAAAATATCTTGGGAAAAATGCTATTGATATCATTGGATTTTTTTTTGAGAGAATGATGCTTGCATATTTGGAAAAATCCTAAAAAATGTTCATTTTCAAGACATATGCTACTTTGTTGCTTATGTACTTCCAAATAAAAAGGCATTTTATATGTTTAGCATTTTTTACATAAGCATAGGTTATGTTCTACATGCCCAATGAAGCATTTTGGTTTTTAAAGCCTACATTAGGAGTTTGATTTTTTAAAGCCTACATTAGGAGTTTGATTTTTTTTCGCAATCCCCAAAAAAGGACACTCAAGTGTCCTGTTTTGGTAACAAACTAGTGTTAAAGAGTGCAAGTTTTTCCTGGCTTCGATGTTAACTCTGTTCCATGCTTGTGTAGCCGGGCGGCGTCATTAGCAAGCCCAGGAATGGCCCAAGGTATCCCTCATACCATTGGGAGAATAAGGTTCGCCGATTGAGGCGAGAGATTATGATGCTGCCTAGTTCTGAGGGCCCAGGCTAGTGCTGTGAATAAGCCTACCCTAGTGTGCAGACATCCCTCTGAGGGGCGGGAGGATCGAGCGATGGAGCCTGAGAGGGTGACAGGCCATCTTGAGTCCTCGCCACCAGCGAGACGGCCGATGATGAGGTGTATGGTCCCATAGGGTTTTGCCTAGTATGTAGAGGCTGGAAGGCCGAATTCTAGATCATCAGCAGTATAAAGGAAAAGAATAAGAGAGCCGGTTTGGCTTGTATGGAATTGATTCATGTATAAACTTTTTTTTTATAAATCTTATCTTTGGCAATCTCTCTCTCACTCCTCTACACAAGTATGCATAAAGAAGGCATATGCACTAGAGTACACTCTCAAACTCTCACAAGACAAGACAAGAGCTCTCATAGCACAAAGGGGGATTGTATCCATTCATTTATGAGAAAATACCTTATATACAATTGGCCCTTATTCACACTTGGGTGCCCAAAACTTACTAACTAAGACCTTGGGTGGCCAATATCTCATAATGTACAACTTTTATATTGTCTTTGCATGACACTTATTAATGTACTCAAATGGAGGAGCATAATTGTTAATCCAAAATGGGATTAACACTGATTATATGGAGCGACAACATGAATAGATGATCGTCGCTTAGGAAGCCATGCTCTTGGACAAAGCAAACTAGTAGCAAACCCCAAGAGAACCTCGAAGAGGCTACCCTCGCTAACAAATGCCTTAAAATAGCCTTGCAAGATTGTGAGGCTACCCTTGCCCCACAGCCCTGGCCACCATCACCAACAATCTCCAACACCAACTCCAAGCAGCTGAAGAAGAAACCCACCATGTAAAGCATGCCCTCTTTGTCACCCAGGAAGAAGCCCAAGCGCTCTTTGGCACCTAGGAAGAAGCCCAAGCGCTCTTTGGCACCACCTAGGAAGAAGCCCAAGCGCTCAACCACCCACAGGGCTCACACTGCCAAATCCTCTTACAATCGCCTGAAAGCAAAGTAAGCCCTATCTCAAAATCAGGCGTAGCTGCAAGGGTTCTCCAACCCCCACCCCCTCCCCCACGCGCACCCTCAGTACCCATACCAAGCGCCTTGGAGTGGAAGGTGGATGCCCTCATGGACATGGCAAAATAGAGTTGCCCACCCTCTCCACTCCACCACAAATCCTTGACTTCCAATACCACGCCATGCACCTTAACCTTCTCTTGCACAATATCTTCCTTGATGAACCCATATCCCCTTCCAATCTTCCCTACACCCTCAACAAGATCCCCCACCTCTCCATTAGCCTCCTCGTCTCGCCCTTTTCTTCCAGAACCAAATCTCCTTTCAAGATCCCACGCTCCTGTTCACATTCCCCGTCCAACCCCCTTGTATCCAACCACATCAATTAGGCGGCACCTATCGAGTATAGGCATTCCACCAAAGAGGATGCCACGATCAATCTTTTAGTTCCACTTGGCCTCTGCCCATACCTATGTGCGACTCCACCAAATCCGTCGTGGCACTTGGCTTCCTTGAGAATCTTGGCTAGTCAACAATGTACTATGCATATAGATACCTTCGTATAGTGACCTTCCACCCTATAGCCGTGATGGTATGTTGGTCCTACATCATCGCCTCATCGTGATGGTATGTTGGTCCTACAAGTCATCGTTGCCATAGGCATCATGTAGTTCAATGATTCACACATTGCATTCTCATACGACCTCACCCTTGAGGAGGCAAGGGAGGCTTGCCATTTCTTCTTCTCCAAATGCATAGCCCAACACCCCTAACAGGACAACGATGACAATGGTGGGGATGACAACACCACCCCCTATCTAATAGCACCGGATCCCCCACCTCCCACTCACATCCTCCTCCGCCTCTGCCTCCACCCCCAACACATTCCCCTTCACAACCTTGTCCCTCATCCCACTTACCCATTGATGCCCACCACCACCCCTTGGAACCTCCACACCAAAATAGTCTCGGGCGCCAATTTTCCTCCTTCCTCCTCTCCACCTACCACCTTACCCCTTTTCCCCTTGCCTTCTACAAAACCACCTCAAGTACCCTCCCCACCCCACCTTACCCACTCCCCCATCACCCCCTTCATCCCTCCATGTGGGCTTAGGGCTGCCTATACCTTCCAAGGATATACCCTCTTCATCAACATGTCCCTCTCCTTCCTTCACTACCTCTCTTGGCACACTAGCTACTCCACCTCCAACTGTTCTTCCCTCACCCACCCCATTGGAGGAAGGAAAAATACCGCCCGCAACCCCCGCAAGAGCACAAAGAAGTGGATCTACCCTGTTCAACCCACTCAATTGGCATGACCCTTTAGATCGAGCAAAGTTTGAGCAGGCTATCACCATCCTGCTCGGCAGGCTAACAACTACAGCAGGCACCCATCACCAAGCTCACTGACCGACTAGACATCCATGTCCTCTGGCCTTACCTCAACGCCAAGCATGACACCTGGAAGCACCAACACCCACGCCAAAAATGTGACAATGAGTATAGATGACCAACCATCATTAGATGCTTGGCCCATCATATTCAAGCTCATGGTGGGCAAGCAGCTGGTCTAAAGATGCCCCTTCCTCCTCAAACCATACATCTGGGAGCAGTATTGCAAGGCCCCTCACGTGCTCTGATCAACCCCACGTTCCTCCCCATTCGCAGATGCTAGGCTTGGGACCTGTTTCGAATCCAAAAAAATGAGAACCCCAAGTTATAATTCAAGTTCCCATGATTCGCGCCACCTACATCCCAGAATCCCTACATAGAGGCCAGCATGCTCATGATGCATGCTTCATCACACACTATGATCAGGTTCTTGATCCTGTAATCATGGCCACCATCATATTTTTTAACATGATCATCACACTCATGGAAGTCTTTCGATAGTGGGAACACTACCAAGAGGGACCTCAAGGCCTCGCCTTCAATCTCAACAAATGGCCCACCTTGAAGCAGCTGTTCGGTGGGTACTATGAGCGCATCCAATGGATGCCTGCCTGTGGCATCTCTAGAAATTTAAAGATATGATGGAGACAGCCTTTTGGACAAGCTACAGGGCCTTTCAGAGATCTCCCCCATATCCAAAAGCATGGTACGAATTCTTTTGGACCTACTCCCTCTTCTAGCTGCCTGTTGATTCTACTTGCCAGCTGCAAAGGATAGACTTTAATTAGGGAGGGAATATGGTTAACATTAGCATTTTTATGCTTCATGTAACTCATTTGATGTAATTGATAATGGGCTCATAAACTTGATGGATTCTAGGCTAGGCACTGATACCATGTTAAAATTATAGCAATGCAATGAGCTATGGTGGATCAAATGCTAGAATTAACATCATTAACAAATAGATTAGATGATAATTAAGATGTGATTAGTGAGCAATTAACTAATAGCTTAATGTAGGCATGGATAATAAAAAACCAGCAAATTCTCATTAGGCCAATGCCTCCATTTATAGAGTTTACATCCAAGCATCTAATCCCACTGATTTCTCCTTGATTCACTCCACCTCTTTTGCTTGATTCTCTCCACCTCTCCCAGAATATCTCCACACCTCCTAAATCTCCTCATGCTAGCCTTTATTCTCTCTTAGTAGATTCTTCTCACCTTTTCACAAGTTCTTTCACCTTTACCGATTCTCTTTTATAGCCTCTAGCCAAGGGCTTGTTCCCGCACACACCCTATTCACTTGTATATTTCTTAAAACAATTAATTGGAATCGACACAGTCAATCCCAACATGGCAACATAAAATGACACAAACACATACCCTAATAATACATGAACTCTAAAATGGAGAGATCGCCTGCAATACTAAGAACACTAGCATGGCCCTAAATGCATATACCAGAGTAACTACGACTCGTCAATATTAAGTGGTCTCACCCATGATGCAAACCAATTAGCATGGTGCAATGGTCACCCAGTCATCCGCAAATAACCATAGAGGGATGAGATCGAAGAGGGGTCCATAATACAAGAAGCATCAAAGAGGATGGTAGCCCTACAAAAGTTGCATCAAGGATGCATGCAAATGAGGATGTCGTCTAAAGAGGAAGTGAAGTTGCATATTAAAAAATTTGGGGCTCAAATGAATGAAATATACCATGGAGGATGGTTATCTTCTTAACAATAATAGAGTATATTCACTAGAGGATCATGACATCGGTCAATGAATTCTTTATAAATGTCATGATGGCACATTGCTAGACATCCAATAATACAACAAACCTACAAGAAATTAGGATGCACACACAAAATTATCCACAAAATAATTAAAATGATCGAAGAGGGGTCCATAATACAAGAAGCATCAAAGAGGATGGTAGCCCTACAAAAGTTGCATCAAGGATGCATGCAAATGAGGATGTCGTCTAAAGAGGAAGTGAAGTTGCATATTAAAAAATTTGGGGCTCAAATGAATGAAATATACCATGGAGGATGGTTATCTTCTTAACAATAATAGAGTATATTCACTAGAGGATCATGACATCGGTCAATGAATTCTTTATAAATGTCATGATGGCACATTGCTAGACATCCAATAATACAACAAACCTACAAGAAATTAGGATGCACACACAAAATTATCCACAAAATAATTAAAATGTGTTTTACATTTTTTAATTCTTTCATTTACAAACTAACTCACAAGAGCTCATGATGTGTAAACACAAACTAAAATATCATAGAAGTTAGTTTGATATTAAATTTGCACAAACTAACTCATAAGAGCTCAGGATGAAAATAATTATTTATTGAAAGAACAAAGAACCAAAGAAATTTAAAAAATATTTTAAATCTATTGAAATTATTCTAAAGAAAAAATTTGTAAAAAGTAAAATATATATTAATCAATATTTTTTAATCTAATTTAATTTTTTTACTTTTTTAAACCTAGGGGAGAAATGGGGGAATGGAAAATATGGTAGGTAAAAGGTAGCTATGTAAAAACAAAAAATGTACTAAAGCTGCTCGAGGCCTGTGCAGTTTTAATAAACAGGTTAAATCTTTCGTATGAAACAAAAAATGTACTAAAGCTGCTTTCATACCAAAAAAACTTTTGAACGAAAGAATATTTGGTACAAAGGGGGAGAAAACGTGGTAGGTAAAAGCTAGCTAGATAAAGGTGGATACTGAAAGAAGAAAACAAGAGGACATCAATATTTGTATGATAGGTACCGAGGCATGAACAATTTTTATAATGGGTTAAATTTTCGTATGAAAGCTTCTTTCATAAAAAAGACTTTTGAAGAATATATCGTACGAAAGAATTTGGGTTAAATTCGGTGATGAGCGAATTAAATTGAGAAACTCATAAATTTTTAAACAAAATTCTAATTCGCTCAAATAGATGCAAGGTAGGTAGAACCTTTCCACATAAATACCTAGGAACTTATTTTTTTCTTTAGGAAACGAAAAGTCAAAATCAAGTCAGAACGTTCTTTTTACAAATTAATTTCTTATACTACCTTGGCCTTCTCCTAAGGTATTGTGTTAAGTATGACTCTATGATTCAATCTATTGGTACTCCCTTGGCCTTCTCCTAAGGAAATATGTTAAGTATGCTATGATTCAATAGATTAGAGTTGCAATTGATTATATACATCAATTGCACGCTTATTAGGTGGCAATTATCTTCTATCTTTATCAATATAAGTTTCCAACATTGATTAGAGTCCTTAATAAAGGTGTTGCGATGCTAGCACATGAACCTGCACAATAAATTTAAATTTCATATTGTTGTTGTAATTGTGGCATAGTGGTTGGTTACTAGACTAGCTATTTAGAAAACGAGCACCTCATCAATTTATGGCTAATTCATAGTTAAGCATGGACTGCTTGCACATGTGGGCAATGTTCTCTTTCGATTTTAAACATTTCGAGGTGTCCTCTCTTTTGATACTTTGTAGTGAGATACAAAATGTCTTTAGAAGGTGAAGACTTTTTGTATGTGCACTTTTGAGAGCTTCATATGACATAAGATTCAAAAGCAGGAAGGTAGAAAAGTAGAAAGCGACAAGAGACAGTTGAGAATTAATGTGGCCTTCTTACATGGCCATGTGCATAGAACTAGACAACAATGTCCTCACATGGATGCCTGGTGGGCAATGATTTAGAAAAGCATGTGTGAAGGCGGACAAAAGGTTTGTTTAAAAAATGAAGGTAAGGTGGTGTGAAAAGGGGGTTTGTGAAGGGGTTTGGAAAGGTGGGTTTTGCAAAACGAGGAGGGTGAGGCCTTCTAGAGACGTGAATGTGAAGAGGCCTATATACTATAACCTTGATAAGAGCAAGGGTGGCACGTTGTGGGGGGGTTATTCAAACTCTAGAAGAAAGCCTAGCATTCAAAAAAATAATAATTTAAGTGTTTAATTAGTTAAATAATTCGATTAATCAATATTCTCTTGGCGCTTTCCACCATCCTAGCATTTTGTTTAATTAAATTAAAGGGTTAATTAATATTATTCTAGCGCTTTGCCACTCTAGGATGGTGAGGAGGAAACAAGCCCACAATTTGTTTATTTAAAATTATTTATGAAATAGTGGTGGAGATCTAAAGAGAGCTTGGGATTCGGTATAAGCTGAGCTTAAATTAGACAAATACATAATTAAATCTACATGAACAGCTAGGCAAAGCTGCTCAATTTTGGAAGCATCTTATCTTTAGTTTATCTCATAATTGACCTCACTTTTTATATTTATGGGAAAGACAAAAAGGTTGAAAAGGTGATGGATTGGAAAATTTCAAAAAATCAATTATAATACCATTAGAATTTAGAATCATAGAATTACAATTCAACTGTTTTTTGGTGAGTTCAAAATGGGTTTTAGTGCAAAAAATGGGAATTATTTATTTTGGGAATAAATAAATATAGATATAGATATATATTTACACACGCTCCTCCATCGGTTGTTAACCAACTGTCAAAAACTTCCCACTCTAATGAAAAGATTCCTTTCACTTAAAAAAAAGATTCCTTTCTTTAGGGATGCCATTACAGATTTCAAAACTGAAACTAAAATTTAAATCTTGGATTTTCTATATTAATTACATTTTTGTAAAAAGTTTGAGCCTTAAAACTTCAAATTTCCTGCACCATAATATTTATTAAAAAAAGAAGAAGCAGCAGCAGCAAAGGTTTGAGTCTGAAAATCTGGTATATTCTGCTACAATTTAATTGCAGCAAATTTGAGTTTGGGTAAAAAGCTTCATGTAATTTCTCTACTTTAACACAATTTTCAGCCTTTTCATTTTTTTTTGAGTTTATTTAGGGATTTTCTGATAGCTCCCAAATCTAGATACCCAAATTTGACAAGAGTTATATTCTTTTTTGTGAAAAAAAAATTAGTATCGGATTCTTCAAACTATAATGATTTGCTAGCTGGTAGAAAATTATAAATTGTAAAGCCCTTACTAATCTGTTTTTTAACAAGAAAAGAAAACTATTTTTCCCGGCTTGGAAAATGAAACTGAGATGTAGATTGGTACCAGGCACCTTTCTTATGTCAACAATATAAAATTTTATGTAATTTTTAATTAATTTTTCCTTTGAATTTGGGCCGGTTTTCCATTATGGCGATTTCAGGTATACGGTTTCATGTTTTAAAAAAAAGGCACTAAAATTTATGGCAATTTCAGATGCACGGTTTCATGGATTAAAAAAAAAACTAAGATTTACTGCTCCTTCACAACAATTATATATATATATATATGTATATATATATATATGTATATATATATATGTATATATATATGTATATGCACACACACACACATATATATATGTATGTATGTATGTATGTATGTATATATGTATGTATATATGTATGTATGAAATAAAAACCTGGTGATGCAATATACATATATATATGTATATATATATGTATATGCACACACACACACATATATATATGTATGTATGTATGTATGTATGTATATATGTATGTATGAAATAAAAACCTGGTGATGCAATATACATATATATATGTATGTATATATGTATATGCACACACACACACATATATACATACATACATACATACATACATATATATATGTATATTGCATCACCAGGTTTTTATTTCATACATACATATATACATACATACATACATACATACATATATATATGTGTGTGTGTGTGTGTGTGTGTGTGTGTGTATGATGTTTCTGTTGCATCACCAGGTTTTTATTTATCATAGCCTTTTTAAATTTTTATCATCTTCCACAAATCAAATCTCGTTTTTAAATTTTTATCATCTTCCACAAATCAAATCTCGTTTCATAGTACACACTTTTACCTTTTCCTATTCCCACCTCTTGAATATTGAGAGTATTCCATCTTATAGAACGTGCACCATTAATCTATATATTTATTCAATAGTTGATTGCTTAACGAAGACTCAATTAAGGACGACGTGCACCTTTAATATATACATTTTTATAACACTTGATTACTCAATGAAGTCTAAACTATGGAAGTGCACAATTATTATATCAATACTTGCTCACTTAATGAAGACTCAAGGAAAAGTTTCTTTCATATTATGGGCCTTTGAGTGCTGTACCATTCGAGCTATGGGACACATGCCATTAATCTATGAATTTAAACTCTAAAGATATTTTGACTTTGCATTCACTTGATTAAGTCTAGGTATTATTTGCTTAAATGGTTGAATACTTCAAACTATTATGGTCCTTGTGGTTACATAGACTTGAATTCATTTTTAACAGTAATCCTACTAACAGGCTGAAAGAGAACTTGATACATGCAAGTGAAAGATTCATACATAGGCGGTTGAAAGATCTGGACACCAAATTTCCATAAGAAAGCTAATGGAAGGCAAGTGGATTAGCTGATACAGACAATGCAAGAACTGTTGTTGATGATGAGAGAGTCTGTCATCTCCAAGGATATGATGCTTATTAAAGCACTCTATATGTTGTAACTACCCTCTCTAACTTCTTAATATAAGCTGCCCCTTATTTGGAAAAAAAAAGTGTATCACACATCTTTTATTTGGAAAGAGATTATATGATATGTATAGATGCCATGGTTTGAACCTTAGACTTCCATGCAAGTAGGCAAGGTGTTACCACTTGACCTAGAGATCATTGTTGTTGGCAAAGGATGATACTTTGAGAAATATTTTAGAGTCATTTTGGGATACTTAGCTTAGAGTAGTAAAACACTTTTGTGATACTTATGTCAATATTTTAGAGTCACTGTGGGGACAACAGTAAAATACGTTTGTACCCTTTGGAAGCTGGCCCAAATGGCATTGATTCCTTATCCTAAGTGAGTTTACGGTTGAACACTTTAATGAGATTTTTGTTCAGAAATTTTGTTGTGTAGCAATGGGCACATCACTTGTGGGGGTGTAGGGGAGTAATGGGCAAGAGGACACTTGGGGAAATCACTATCAAAGTTCTTCACTTTTGGAGCATGCTCTCTCTCCCCTTACATAGACATGGTTGAAAGTTCTATGCATATAGCGACATGGTTTATGTCAAGGATCCCATATCACAATTTGACAAAAGGAAAAAGGTAGTCCTTTGCAAATAACTAGCTCACCTAACCAACTTTTATCACATCTCTTAAATGAAGAATCATGATTAAAAGCTAGTACTTAGAAATCAATCTTGGAGCTCACCTAACTTGTTATTATCACATCATATAATCAAGAAACAATACTAGTATTTCTAAATAATTCAAGAAAAAGTAGGTTTGAAGTAAGTTTCATGTTTAAGAATTGAGCTGAATCGCGGATTTGCGGATCTAACCATGAGACAAATAAACAAATGAACACTTGGGTACATGGAATAAATGTGAAAGTTCCATCTTCTTAGTTGAATAGTCCAAAGTTGCGATCATATTAAGAGTCTTAAGAATGGTATAAGCTTGAACGTTGATGGTAAAAGTTTTTGTGTCATTGATTTAAAGTGGGGATATCAAGTCTTGAGGTATAGGAGGATTAGTTCTAGACAATAAAGGGGGATAAATTGAGGTATATGAGGATTTGTTCTAGATAATAAAGGGGGATAAATTGAGGCTAGGCTTGTAAACTTGTGATTGACTACCATCGGACATATAACCTCTGGCTGCTTTGGGATCACAAGTTGTAACGCCTTCAGGCCGGAAGAACAAGCCGCCTATGGACGGTGGGTACCAAATTGTGTCTAGAAAAGGATCTACTGAATGAAGGGGGATGGGTTGAGTAGACACTTATTAGTATTGTGGTTGCGTTGGGATCACAAGTTGTAATGCCTTTGGCACGAAGGAAAGGATCTACTCAAGGAAGGGGGATGGGTGGAGTAGGCACTTACTGGTATTGTGGCTGCTTTGGGATGGCAAGTTGTAATGCCTACGGCACGAAGACCAAGCCACGTATGGGTGGGCAAGGATGATTTTTAACGAGCGGGGCCACCTTTCAAAATGACGGGTTTAGTAGAAATAATGCGTGTTTTTTTAACAATTTATCTTATTTTTTGACGGTCACTCAAAATAAGTGGCTATATTGTATGGCCGAAGAGTCCAAAAACAGGCATGACGCCCATCGCAAAGCAACCTTGTCCAAGGCAGGTACCAAAAATGTGACTAGAGAAGGATCTACTCAAGGAAGGGGAGGAGGACTTGTGATTAATCATGGAGGAGAGAAGGAGACCTTTAAACTTGAAAGGGATGGGTTGATGGGCAGCCCATAAATGTGAAGCACAGTGCTAGCACAGTGGTGCTGTGCTGCATACAAGGGAGGCAAAATAGTAGCTAGCTCTTAAATGTTGTTTGAAAGGACACCTTTGGACTCTATCTCTGAGGGCTGCCTACACACACACACACACACACACACACACACTCTCTCTCTCTCTCTCTCGCAGACTCACAGTCCACAATGCACATACTTCAATCAATGAAGGCCCATTGATCCAACCCGTGATCGAGAAAAGGGTGTTCAACCTTCAAACAAGCTTCCATGCACACTCTGCACACACTACTGTGCACGTTTGCTTTGTTTTAATTTTTGTTGGAACCCAGGTCATTTCATATTTAATTCTCACAAGATTGTACTCCCTGTATTTTATTTGGGTTTAATCGAAGGCTTTTTAATTCGAAAACGCAAACTCAAGAGCTAAAATTACCAACTTTCTTGTAAAATTAATTTGCAGCTAATTTTTTTTGGGTTCACAATGGACCTTCAATATTTCCATTTTAGTTGAAATTTAGCTCAAAAATCTACAAATTGTAGAAAAAAAAACTTATAAAATACAGAAATGCAAATTGGGTTGGGGTACCCGGTTGGCTCCTTTATTTTTCTTTAAAGGGATGTGTCGAGAAAAATATTTTCTATTTTTTTTAATAGACTGGAATTATATTAAAGGAAGAGGGAAGATTTTGAACTGTAGCTTTTTTTTTTCAAAACAAAAAATTGAAAATAAAAATAAAAAATCGGAGCTCTTTTTTTATTCCCAATATTTATCCCAGGGCAACCACTCATCAACAGTCCAAGACCGTTACCAATTAAAGGAAGCTGGCAAGCGACTCTAGCGTCTAATTATTATAAGATAAGAAGAGATGCTGCTTCCCAAATCCTTACCCAACTTCTCGTTCATTATATATAGTCTTTAAAAGGCAAGTGCACTGTGCTTGTAAGGGATCACCTACGTCACCATTCCCTTCAACAGGCGCTGCTTCCCCTCTTAAAACATCCAAGCTTTTGCTTCTTAGCTAGTCGTCCAAATCTAGGCTCGTTCAGGACTGCATTTGGCCTACATACCTACAGTATACTAATCTCGTGTATAATGTGTGTGTGTGAGAGAGAGAGACAGAGAGACACAGAGATCAGAGAGAGATTATGTGTGTGCACTGTGTATGAGAGAGAGGGAGATTGTGTGTGAGTGTCTGTGTATGACAGACAGAGAGAGAGACAGAGATTTTGTGTGTGTGTGTGTGCGCGCGCGAGTGTGTGTGTGTGTGTGTGTGAGAGAGAGAGAGAGAGAGACTCTAGTAGCCCCCATGCATCATCTTTCTCTCAACCTACAGTAGAAACCATGTGTCTCCTGTAGTGCACAATAATTTAATGTGCTGGTAGCTGCTGATCCCCATATATAATCTGTGAGTTATGGTTGATCCAGTACCACATTGCTTGCACATCCTTATCATATAGCTGCCCTAACCAAAGCTCTCACCTTACTCATCCAATGTTGAGAGTAGCAAATTGACATTCTGTTATGTTAATTATGTTAATCAGCTTGAGAGGAGCAAATTGAGATGCTATTATGGTAATTCTGTTAATCACCTAGGTTGAGAGGAGCAAATTGAGGTGCTTTATCCAAATCTCCAAGTTTAATTTCCGTTGAGCTGCTGTTAATTATGTCAATCTTCAAGGTTGAGAGGAGCAAATTAAGCTGCTTTACCTATATCCCAATGGTTTAAGAGGAGCCAGTTGAGCTGCATTATCTTAATCCCAGTGGTTGAGAGGAGCTGCTAATAGCGCTATAGATTAATCTACTTAACTACTTAATGCAATTCGATCCCACCAAGCAACCACATGATGCTTGCTAATATGAGAAACAGGCCCCATTAACAGGAGAGCTACAGGACACTTGGTTTATGGGATAATTGAGTTAATTAGTTGAGCAATGCCAACCTCTTGGCTTTCTTGGAGAAGATCTTTGGCATGCAAATCTCAACCTGGTGAAGTGCATGATCCACAATCACTTGCAGAGAGCAGTGCAAAAGTGGAGGCAGTGTTTGTGAGCAGAAGGCTCTACAGGTCAGGCTGCTCAAGGTCCATAGCCAACCTTAGAGATGTCATCCACAGCAGCCGTAGACTTGATGCCAGCCGCGGTGCGGCCGCCATGCCGAATTTCAGCCCGAAATCAGTCGAAAGCAATGACTTCATCCAGTCGATATCACATGAAGCAATGCTGAGAGACCATGACTGTGACCACCATCATCACCTTCACCATCACCACCATTATCATCGACGTCAAAGTCCCCATGGCAAGCTTAGCTTAGATGACATTGTAGCCGGTCATCATCCCCATCCTTATCACCATCACCATAATTGTACTGGGTCTGTTCTGAAGAGTAGCAACAATGCTAATGTGGGCAGCTTCTATGACACCCCTCTTCATCACTCTGCACATGCTACTCCTCTCCACCACTCTGCTAAAGGCATTTCCTTGAAGAAATTCTCTGGGTGCTATGATTGCAAGAACCCTGCAGTCTCTTTGGTGGTTTACACAACTAGTAGCGGTAGCGGTGGCGGTGGCGGAGGCGGAGGCGGGGGCGGCTCAGGAGGCTCTTTGCCTCCGGTTGCTAGACCGGTTTGCCAGAGGTGTGGGGAGGCTTTCCCAAAGTACGAAGATCTTGAGCAGCACCATCTTCTCAAGCATGCAGGTGGTTTCAAGCTCATACGTTAATCTAGTTTTCTTCTGTTTAGATTAATAATTGAGGTACCATTAGTGCGTAGTTTAGGTTTCATTAGTAGAATTAATCAGTGAGGTCTCTGTAGTAGTTTTGGCGTTGATCATTACGTTTTCCATTTGCTTTGGTGACTGCAGTGACGGAGTTGGAGGTTGGCGATTCTTCCAGGAACGTCGTAGAGATCATTTTTCGGACAAGCTGGCTCAGGGGGCCGGCAGCGGCGGCGGCGTCGGTGGCGCCACCATTCGGCGGACTGAGAATAGAAAGGGTGCTGAAGGTCAACAATCTAGCAAGGACGCTCGCGAGGTTCGAGAATTATAGGGAAGGAGTGAAAACGAGGGCCAGCAAGCTGCCCAAGAAGCACCCGCGCTGCCTGGCGGACGGCAATGAGCTGCTGCGCTTCTACGGCGCCACGCTTGAATGTGGGCTGCTGGCTGCCACCGATGCTGCCGTGCCGGCCCGCGCCGGCGTCGCTGCCACCTGCAACTCGGCTTCCTGCGCTGTTTGCAAAATCATCCGCACGGGGTTTCCCAAAATGCGTGGGCCGGACGGCGCCAAGAAAGGCATCCTCACCACTGCCACCAGCGGCCGGGCCCACCAGATGGTGGCGGTTCACGACCAGGTGAAAGCGAAAGAAAACGACCATGATAGCGACCACGGCGGTGCATGTGGTAGCGACGGCGGTCTCATGGCCATGCTTGTCTGCCGCGTGATCGCCGGGCGAGTCCACAAGCCGCCCGCCACGCCGCCCCATAGCGGCGACCTCGGGCCGCCCTCCGCCGGATTCGACTCCGTCGCCGGGGGCGACGTGGGCGTCGGCGCCGCCGCACCGTCCGCTGCCGGTCTCCACTCGCGCTTCGAGGAACTCACAGTCTTCAGCCCGCGCGCCATCTTGCCGTGCTTTGTCGTACTCTACAGGTGCTGATTCGCTCAATCGTGCTGCCGCTTCTTTCGTTGTGCCGACAGCTGCCGACAACCTTCTTGTCGAGAGCTCAGCTCACGCCAGCGCATTCGTAAAATGTAAAGATCATCTCTCCCGAGTCCCGCCAACGCAGTTTCCTTCATTTTTCTTATCCCGGTGCCCAGGATATGTCTTTGTAGACCCAAAATAAAAAAGGAAAAAAGAAAAAGAAAAAGAAGATTAAATTGTTTTTAATTACAAAGCTAAATTGTGCTTCTTCTTCTTCTTGAGGCATTTTAGAACACACACAAGATTTTCCCTTCAAAACAAGAGCATCACTCTCAAAATTCCTTTAATATGCCCTTCTAAAGTATAAATAATAGAACTTCTGAATATGTGTGTGTGTGTGTGTGTATATATATATATATATATATATATATATATATATATATACATACATATATATATCCTTCAAATGAGATGCCCTCCTCGAATTCACATGAATTTGTAATCAGTATATCGATTAAATAATCAGCCACTATCAATGCCAATTCAGTAAATATACGCACTTTATGGTCTCCTTCTAAGGTCACAAGACCTCTCCTCTATATTGTGCACCAAAGCCACTACTCTCCTCTTCTCTACACCCCCCTCTTCTCTACACAATGCACAATCCCAAAATCCTTCTATTACGTAGCAAGCCCACCCAAACATAAATTGTGTGCCCTCTCATGCCTCCGCATTCATGCACAAGAGCGAGACTTGCGAATCCGATTGCCTCTAGTGTGAATGTGAGAGAGAGACTAATGATTTGAGAGAGAGAGAGAGAGAGAGAGAGAGAGAGAGAGAGAGAGAGAGAAATGAAATGAAATTTTATTATTGTCTTCGAAGGACCATAACGGGTCCATGAGACACATGTTGAACATACATGAATACATAAGTCGATGTGCTTGGGAGCCTCATCGGAAAGCATAATGAAACTGAAATGTGTGAAACTGAAATTTAAAAAAAAAAGCTATGTAGCATGCTATAAGTGTACATCATGAGAAGCATGTCATGCCATATAGGTACTCAGAGTACAAAGCCAGGGGAGAGAAGACTCCAAAAAGTCAACAAAGGCAACACACATGATCTACCATCTATAAAAATTACTTGAACAAGAAGATCGCCTAAATTTTATTTTTGCTCAAAGATGAAAATGCTAGCTAGCTTGAACAGGATGTCCCCACTGCAACAGTTCATGGCATGATGCCTGAACAAAAGTTTATTGGCAGAAAACTAGATTTGACACACTTGAAAATGTTTAGGTGTGTTGCTTATGTACATGTACCAGATGAGGTTAGAAGTAAGTTGCATCTCATGTATATTCAATGGTTAGAAGTAAGTTGCATCTCGTGTATATTCAATGGTTATTCCCTTAAGTAGAAGGGTTATAGATGTTATAACCCCACTATGCATGAGATGTGAGTGAGCAATTATGTTTGATGAGATGAGTTAGCTAGTATATGCTAGTGAAGGATTCTATAGAGGCTGAAACAAAAAAAATCAAATGGGTGCCTTGAATTAGTGGATCAGGAGATTCCTCCAGATGGCCTCCGCACATGTGCTAGTGATATGGTTGATATATTGCCATTGGTTTACAGGCTGTATGACATCCACTTTCATTATTAGAGTTATGGCATAGTTATAACGCCAACTCATATAGTGTGGTTCACATTGTGAATTTATTAGTAGAGTACTTTTCCTTATAGTATGTACTCTTATCTTTATGTTCTGGTGGACTTAGAGAAATAACAAGAAAGAAGAAAATTCATCCATCCCTATCTCTCTTGTGCACTTGTCTACTTTGGTGTATATGTGTGTATGTGAATAAGTTTGCTTACAAGGAGCTCAAGTAGAGTAATTTTCTTTATAGTGTGTACTCTTATCTTTTCCTTATAGGACGTACTCTTATCTTTTCCTTTTAGTATGTACTCTTATCTTATGTTATGGAAGTAGAGAAGTAAAAAGAAAGAAGAAAATTCAGCCATCCATCTCTCTCTTGTGCTTGCCTACTAATGTGTGTGTGTGTGTGTGTGTGTGAAGAAGTTTTCTTTTACAAGAAGCTCAAGCTCACCCTCTCCCTATAACCAAAACTCTACCAAAATTTGGACAGAAAGCGTGAAGGCCAAAGGCAAGGTTTTCATCTTGCATCGCATGCAGTGACAACCTAGGGCAAAGAAGCCTATTACAAAGAACTGTATTACATAGAGTTGTAGGGTGCATAAACATGATATGAAAGAATCTTGTGAAGTATGCTTTTATGTCAGGTACTCAAGATTGAGGAGCCGACCACCCTCAATCAAGCACAAGGGGACCCTCTAAGAAAACACAATAGCGAAAGCATGATATTCACGATCTAAAACACTAAATTATAGAAAGAAGTGAGAGTAAACAATATTACTACTTGCAAACTTTGATTATAAATTGATTGTTGTCCACACCCTCATGTGCTTTGGGTAAGAAGCTTTGATGGTCGATCTAGATAGACTCTAGATAGAGGATGTCCTACTTACAAGAGACTCTAGATAGAGGATGTCTTGCTTATAAGAGACTCTATCTAGGCAGACTCTAGATAGAGGATGTCCTGCTTACATGAGTGCAATGATAAATAAAGGCTACTAAACAGTCAATATATAGTGCCCAGGGTCAACATGGGAATAGGTCGGCTATATTGACGAATCCACGACCATATCATCCAACTAGGACCATATTAGACTATAACAATATTCTATAGAAACTTAGCATAGCTCCCTCAACCATATGAGACCATCCGGATCCTTAAAAACTCAAGAATATTGTGTCTTCACGTTGATGTCCACAATGCTCATTACTAATGTAGTCAAATAGTGTGCACAACATGAATTCTACTTGGCAAAGTGCCAAGTCTACATAAGCCACCTCCTAACCATCTAGCCACCTTCTAGTGTCTAAACCGAGAGCTACCACGCCCAGGTGCTCACCAGATTGGCTTCTCTGTATATAGGGGGCCTTACAAAAGTGGAGCACATCCATCACAATAGGAGGGCGGAGCATTGAGAAAATTCTTTTAAAATAGACCAAAATTCTAAGAGAAATATGACTCCATTCTCTTACCACATTTTGGATCTTATGGATTGCCCTCTGAGACCAAAAGTAATTAGCACTAAGTAGGTTTGCAAAGGAAAAATACAGGTTTGATAGTACTTTGGAAAAGTACAAGGTATGGCTAGTTGCCAAAGGCTTTACACAAGGTGAATGTTTTGACTTTAAAGAGGTTTTTTCTCCCACATCCAAGTAGACCATAATCCACATTGTCGTTGCATAGGAAATGTTAGGGGAGTGGCTTGTGCACTCGAGGGGTGCACTATTAAGAAACCCTATGTATTACATGCATTCAAGGGGTATTTTAAAAACCCCTTATCTATGAATTTCTCATGAATAAAATGACCCCTTTTTCTTTATGGACTTACGGGTTTTTTTTTTCAAAATCAATGAAAAACCCCTTCTGTAAATATATTTTTGTAAATTTACCTTAAAATTTTGAATTAAAAAAACCCTTCATTTGAACTCACGCGGTATACTTGCATATTTTTAGGTGAACCCCCCAAGCTTGTGGACCAAATAGATGTAAAATCTACTTTTCTCAATGGGAATCTCAAGGATTCCAAAAGCAAAGTTTCTAGGTTACAAGAGGCACTCTCTAATATGGATTAAAACAACAAGTCCCATGAGCATAGTACTAGAGTGTGTGCTAGTAGAGGGTTGATTTTTAGTTTGTGAGAATTGGTCTCTTACTTGTATTAGTCTCTTATGTAACCCTTCAATGCATGTCTATGTATATGGTCATTATTCTTGATGTAGTTTGTTTTGAGAAGGGATCACTAAAAAAAGATATACCCACTCATTGTATTTCTACCCTTGTGTAAAACTACAAGCTCTAAGCTAGCACTATAGCCTATGAGGCATTTGTGATAGACCACTTTAGCAAATGACTAAGAGTGTAGGTCCTATGTATGTATGGTGGTAGTAGTTCATCACTTGAGGGGGAGTGTTAAAATAGCAAGTGATGTGGGTTAAAAGTTTGGAGCAAGGGGAAGAGTCAAAATAGCAAGTGATGTGGGTTATGTTTGGAGCAAGGGGGAGTTGTATGTGACCCTACATTTGCAAGAGTTGCATAAGTCATAGACTATGGTGCAAAGGGTCAAGGGGAGCGTAAAGAATGAGGAAAATGTGGAATGGCTAGCCCATGTGGAGGCCAAAAGTGCCTAGAAGAAGTGGAAAAGGATGCTAAATGGGTGCTTAAGGGACATGGTGCTCAAATCTAAAAAAGATTGGGGGATGCTTCACTAAGCTTATGGGCCATGTTTAATGGCTAATGGAGATGTATTCAAGCCTATAAAAAACCATTCTATCTAATGGGCCATGTTTAATGGCTAATGGAGATGTGTTCAAGCCTATAAAAAACCATTCTATCTAATGGGCCACATACTTAAGCTTTTGAGGTAAACCTCTTATCTTGTCATTATGCTTCATTTTTATCATTAACATTATCATTAGTGTTAATCCCTTAGACTTTCTTTCTCATATGCTAAGATGTTGATTCTAATCCATTTCTACACACCCTGATCATTTCTAGATGCAAATGTCAAGTGCTCTTTATCCAATGGTCTCTTAAACAGTTAATCAAGAATTTGGAAAAATCCCATTACTTTGGGAATTTTCTTTTCAATATACCTTTGAGTGTATCTTGAGAATACCAATTCCAAATTTGTTAGAGAATGTGGATTGAGAATCTACTCTTCAAGAACTTTCCAATGATATGTCACATGAGGGGGTTTTGACAAAATCTTAAAAGGATTCACCATGCCCCCATTTCTTGATCTTGCAAAATGGAAATTGGGATTTTTTCAAACTCCCTAATATGGTCTCTCTATGGTCTTCATGAATTCATTGGAGAAATATTCTCCCTCACCATCTAACCATAGGCATTTTATGTGCATGCCTTTACCTATCTACCATAGATTTAAAGCATTGAAATTGAGTAAATACTTTATTTTTCTCTTTTGTAAAAACGCACCCATAGTTTCCTAGAATGGTCATCATCAATAATGAAAGATACATAATGATGGCATCCTTTGATAGATGTTGTATTTTTTGGTCCCTAAACTACATTCTTATCATGTGAAAATACATTCTTTGCCTGCTTGCGCATTGTCACGCTTTACATACTCTATATATTCCATCCTTTTTGAACTTTGGCAAGCTTGTAACAGTACTTTGGGCTAGCTTATTCTTCAGCACCACTGAATATATCTAATTCATTTATGCCAAAATCACACATGTACCATGTGCAAACATTGCAGCCTTCACTTTAGGCACCAATGTAAACATGTATCAACTCTATTTACCTTTTTACAACCAAGCAATGCTGGTTATTGAAATCTTCCACATACCATCCATGAGGGTTAAACATCGGTTGCAAACCCTACTCATTTTCCCAATAGAAACGAGGTCCTTTTTTATGCTCAACACATGAAGCACATCAGCAACATACATTAGCAACATCATCAAGATATTTCATATTTCTATCCTGCATAGACAAAGGGACTTTCCTAAAATGCATAATAGGATACAACATATTATCACTTGTTTCTACATACCTTGGTTTATAACCTAGTTTTTCCAAATCCCTTACTTCTTTGAGCTGTTCACCATGGTTTGTTATGTGATTAGAGGCAGTAGCTGAATCAACATACAATCTATCTCCTGGATGTTGTGCATGTATAGTTATGGAATTAGGTATATGCTACATCACCAAAAGTTGCTCACTTAGATATCTTTAGCCTGCTTACTTGATGTCCACCAAGTCCTCCCGTTCTTCGAGTGAAACTTTTCAATCGAGGAAAATATCGAGCGACACATTTCAAGGAACAAGCACACAAGAAGGCTAAGTCCAGTAATGAGAAAATCATAGGTGTGCAACACAAATTCAACACATCTAGGAATGGATTACATGTGTTTTTGTATAGAACTAGTCGGTGAGGCAAGAGAGGGGGGAAAGGGGGTGGTCGATGAGGGAGAGAGATAAGGGAGGGGTGGCAAGAGAGAGAGAGAGAGAGAGAGAGAGAGAGAGAGAGAGAGAGAGAGAGAGAGAGAGAGAGAGAGAGAGAGAGAGAGAGAGAGAGAGAGAATTACATCTTGTCAATAGTCTTAGAAAATGCCAAGCTTAAAATATGGTGTAATTTTAAATCTTTTGTCTGCAATCTTTCCTAATGCCTCTGCAAGCTTCCCTAGCACAATCACAAGGCTCACAAGGCTCTTGGTATGCTCCTTCCGTTCGGTTCTGTCAAGATGACGACTGATGTTTTGGGAATCCATATGGGCTGTCAAAATTCTGCTATTACTTTCCACAATAAAGTACACAATTCCCTACTGAACTCATCACATTCTCCAAGTGGTAGTAACTAAACAGGCTTTATGTGTTAATCTCTCATACATGTCCAACCTATAAATCCCATGGCTTAGAGTATTGAATACCATAGTGATGTCTTTATCACTCTGGTCATGATATGTATACCTGTCATTAACAAATGTGACCACTAGGTCATCCCTAGCAATGGTAGAGACCTGACAAAAAAGTTCTTTTTAATACCTTGCATAAACAAGACTTCAAATAGAGTGATTGTCCCACCATTTGCAGTAGCGAGAACAACCTTACCAAGTTCTTTCACTGGATATGAGGAGTTGTTTGCACATGTGAATGTGCCTCCTTGAGGAGTAGACTTAAGGAAAGAAAATAACTCATGTTGAGAAGTAATGTGCTAGCACCACTATCAATGTATCAGACACATGCTAATCTGTCATTGACATACATACATCATGGACATAAGGGTCATAATCTATCACTAACATACATATATCATGGACATAACTATAGTGCACAATAGATGCCCAAATCAGCTTGTGTATAGTTTGTTGACTTCTTCTTTCAGCACTTGATGTTGATGCATCAGCCAGCCTGCCTCACTCTTTCTTTTGAATCTCCTATCAAGCCTTTTTCTACATTCATTGATATAATGGTCTGACTTCTAAAATTAGTCACATTTTCCATTCTTATTAGGCTTATTACTAGCATCCTTTCTAGAAGACTGGGCTAATTTAGCCACCCTTGAGAAAAGGCTTTTCCTTTACCTTTTTGATTAGTAACGAATAGCTGATCTCCCATGGGCATACTAGTTTGGTTTTTTTGAGGTTACACTATAACCAATTCATCAAACGTAAGGGAATTGGGGCTATGGCATTAGGGCTACCCTTCATCATGAGTCGAAGTGTGGATACAAAACCCTTGTGTAAATATGGTAAAGTTGTGAGAATAGTAGACACCTATGAAGTGTCCAAATAGGCCTCATCAATACATGGAAGTTTCTCCCTAAGATCTTTAATGCTTTTGAGGAACTCATCCACCATTAAATTTCCCTCATTCATACTTGTGCAAGTAGGCCACTCGTGCCTCATTACACACTTGGGTAAAGTGCATCGTGCATCCCAAGCCTACTTGTGGTAAAGTGCAACAAGTGCATCCCAAGTCTTCTTGTGCCTCATTACACACTTGGTAAAGTACAACAAGTGCAACCCAAGCCTACTTGGTAGTTTTACATGAGAGAATATGAGGAATAATGCTCATCTTCACAAAAAGTGCCACCAATGCATGTGCCTATGCATCCTTGCCATCCCACCCAACCCTACTATTGGAGGTGTAGATGTATATGCCATAGTTACATTTAAACTAGTGGCATCATTAAAAGTACACATGTACTATCTTGTGCTAGCAAGATTGGGCATGCCTTAATGTCAATGATGACATTCCAAATCCCTTTGATTTATTGTATATAACCATAATAGGTAGTTGGTCCTATTAAGTTTATCCTCAATGTGGAAAGCATCCTAAAAACATCGATGCCTACCATTTTTAGGACGTAAATAAATTAATCACTGTGCTAACACAAAATGAACACAAAATGAAAATATCTTAACTAGCTATTGCAAGAATTGTCATGCAACCAAGATGGCTACTACGAGTAGATTATTGATGATGAAGGAAACCTGCAAAGTGTATGAAAAATTATAGTATAGAAATGATACTTAGCAAGAATGCTTAAATTGCAAAGCGTAGAGTGTAAAATTGATATTTAGCAGGAATGCAAAAATTGATGATAATGGTGATGATGCTATTGAAGCTCTTAAAGATGAGCTCGAAGATGAGATATCAAAGATGATGATGGCTTTGTGTGTATACCAAATGTTGCTACTGTGCAAAAAACCCAAAATTGAACAAAGATATTCTGAGTTGACACTCCCCTGAATGTTTGTAAAAACCTTATAGCGCGAACAAACCCCAAAATTTGTGCTCAAAATTCTCCAAAATGCATGACTTGGTTATAATGTAGTTAGCAATACACTATAGAGTATACCTTCTCCACATAAGAGGATAGATCAATCTGACACAATCAAAAGAGTAGCCCAAGGAGAAGTTGACAAGGGGGTGAGAGCCAAGAGAACCTACTCTAATACCAATTATTGGATTGATCAAGGTAGCAAGACACATACATACACCAAGCAAGAGCAGATAGATGGAAGCACATACATACACCAAGCAAGAGCAGATAGATGGAAGCATACACCAAGCAAGAGCAGATAGATGGAAGCACATACATACACCAAGCAAGAGCAGATAGATGGAAGCACAACACTCAAATTAGATTGATAAAAATAAATGAAATATAAGTGAAGTGACATGATAAGGTCACATATGCTTAGGGAAAAAGACCTCCCAAAGAGGAAAACATTGCTCGAGACTATTATTAGCACACATCACTACCATATAAATGGCTATAGCTTCTTCATTGTGTACAATGAAGAAACCACTAAATCAACCTATAAGTCCATATACAACATCAAAAACTTCATCTACAACATGGACTTCTTCACATTCCAATGGAGAGAAACCTCTATGGAGATGGACTCTAAAGGTCTATAGAGATGGCTATAGCTTCTTCATTGTATGATGGAAAAAGGACTGAAGCTGCACATAACTCCATCTACAACATGTACTTCCTCACATTCCAACAAAGAGAGGTCTCTATGGACATGGTTATAGCTTCTTTATTGTTTGCAACAATGAAAAAAATCACTAAAGCAACACATAACTCCATCTACAACATGGACTTCCTCACATTCAAATGGAGAGCAGCCTCTATGGAGATGGATTCTAAAGGTGAAAAACTAGAGTATCAGATAATCCTTAAAAGGGTAATGCATTTCATAAGTTGGCATAGGCACCTCTGAATGGAGCACTGGATGGAGGCAGAACCTTGTTGATGCTAATCCGCAAGGTAAGCCATTTCATAAGTGGCATAAGCACCTCTTGATGGAGCACTCAAGGAAAAAATCGAGCGACGCATTTCAAGGAACAGGCACACAAGAAGGTACCCACACATTTTCCTCCACATATGTTGCTCCATAATACTACTCTCACTATATGCCCCATTAGGAGCATCTCCTTTGAATAGAGAACCCTGTCTGAGATTCTCTCATGGTGAAATCTCTCTCTTCATGCAAAATAAGGGACATTGATCATGCAAGATGATTACGATCCAAACTCTCATTTTTAGAGGAAGATCATCACCCTTCCTTTTACTCCATTACTAGGCCATCTATTGCATTGGCTACTATGTTGGCCAATAGTATGTTACATGGACAATTGGCCCTCTGTGCTTTGCTTGACCATCAACCCATGCGCCACAATCCCAAAATCCTTAATGAAACTTATTTGGTTGTTGTTAAATACCCTCTCTCTAGGGTATTAATGGCGTTTATTCAATTGTTCTTATATACCCTCTCTCTAGGGTATTAATGGCGTTTATTCAATTGTTGTTAAATACCCTACCTCTAGGGTATTAATGGCACTTATTCTATTATTGTAAAATACCTTACCTCTAAGGTAGCACGGATGTCATATTAGACATAACAACTTCTCGGGATCCCCATTTGAGGTGCCATATGATACTTATTCTACACCCATGCCATATTAGACATAACAATTGCTCGAGAGCCTCATTTAAAGTGCCATATGAACCATTAAAATCTTCTTTGTTCCCATGCTCCTAGAACACTACTACTAAGGCTAATAAACAACTGACATCGCTGCATTCATAGTGCACTATTTTTGCATAGATGAGAATGAGATTGTTTAATAGTTTTTCATGCATATTTGATTTGTATAAATGAAAAAAAATCTTGACAAAAAATTTATAGCACTACCTCAGTATTTAATCCCTCTTTATGTAGGAAAACACAATCACTTGGTTGTGTCTTGTCTTTTAGTCATTGTCTTGAGTTAATCTATGCTTCAACATAATTTGTGACTTCCCTTTCGCTACTTGTTTGTTGGCCATGATTATTATCAAACTACTCACTTTAGTGCTCTCATAAGGCTTTTGTCTAGCTCATCAAGCTCACTAATGGCTGCTCACATTTTCCCTTTGTGCTAGTCCTTTGATTAACTCTCGCTTATGATTTTATTATTTTGATGTTTGAAATCTCTATGAGTAATTATAAATAAGTATATCTTTTAATCTCTATGAGTAATTATAAATATGTCTATCTTTTAATCTCTATGAGTAATTATAAATATGTCTATCTTTTATACTCTATATTAAAAACACATATATAAATATATTCACAAACCCAATACATATATAAATCTATGTATGTTTGCCACCCACTATTTTCGCATAGTGCCCAAGGGGTCCCCTATGCAAAAAATAGCGGGTTTGGGTGGGGCATCATTATCATATGGTGTTCGATGGTGGTGAAAATTTACGAGCAGGTCCATGGGGCTCCTACCCCTCTGCTCGCAAAGTTTTGTTGGAATTAGGGTTGCAGAAAAGCACACAAAGCTTGGAGAAGAAGAAGCAAGAATGCACACAACACACAATGTATTAGATTGTGTCAATGTACAAAGATAAGTTAGCCCTAGAAGAATGGGCGTATATACAAGCCGAGGGAAAAAACCTCCTAAAGAGGAAAAAAGTGCCCTAGCGGTCCTAAGTGTGTTCACACACATCACTGCCTATATATATGGCCTATATATATGGTAACAAATCTCCCCTGGGAGTGATGGTGTGAACGAGAGCTGGCACTCATGTATAGGGAAGTGCCATGACCGAAGTAGATTAGTCCACAAAGGGGAGAAAGCCCAAAGCTTTGCGGAAAGCTTCAAACTTCTCACGACGAGGAAGCGCCTTTATGAAAAGATCAGCAAGGTTGTCCTGTGTTGGCACATATGCCAAGCTAATCTCTCCTGCTGAGAGTCTCTAGAATATCCCAAGCCTGTTTTGTTGTTTTAGCTAAACCAATATGTGGAGTGATGTTACGTTTGACAGAAAGTGCAATCAAGGCATGAGCCTGCACATCTTGACTATCCCAACGAGCTTGTTCAGCAGTGGGTAAAACAGCAGTAACAGTAGAGTTGCTAGAACCTGGACGTACATCCTCAACAGATCCTACATCCACAAAACCTGGACGTACATCCATACCCTGCACAATGTTCCACACTCCTTTTGCAACCAAAACATGCTGCATCATGTATGCCCAAAGTGGGTAGTTGCTGTCTCCATCCAGTTTGTCATCAACGAGACAACATGCGAAATACATCATTGCTGTTATCAGCCATGGCCACTGACTGAAACTGATGCAAAAGCTACCTATAATGAAGCAAAGACTGAACAGAAAACAACTCGTGCTATGTAGCACGGTCCACAATAGAATACGTATGCCTGTTTTGCAGAAAATTGCACTGTCAAAATTTCTGCACAAAATGACAAAAACACCTGTGCAGAACTTGTAATGCAAAAACGGAGCCCGAAACGACCTCAGATGCAATTTCTGAGAACGCAAAGCCTAAAGGGCCTATCTGCAGAATAAAAGGGACCTGCAAGCACTCGTGAAGGCTCACCTCAATCCGAGAACATGAGTCGGAGGGTGCTAGCGGCGTAGCCCTGGGAGCCGATGCCTACTCTGATACCAATTGTTGGAATTAGGGTTGCAGGAAAGCACACAGCTTGGAGAAGAAGAAGCAAGAATGCACACAACACACAGTGTATTAGATTGTGTCAATGTACAAAGATAAGTTAGCCCTAGAAGAATGGGCGTATATACAAGCCGAGGGAAAAAACCTCCTAAAGAGGAAAAAAGTACCCCGGCGGTCCTAAGTGTGTTCACACACATCATTGCCTATATATATGGCAACAAGTTTCACCACCATCAGACACCGTATGGGTGGGACGGTTTGTTGCCACCCGCTATTTTTCAATAGTGCCCAGGGAGTCCCCTATGCAAAAAATAGCAAGTTTAGGTGGGGAATCATTATTATACGGCATCTAATGGTGGTGAAACTTTTCAAGTAGGTCCATGGGACTCCTATGCATCCGCTCGCAAATATTCACCACCAATCGGATGCCGTATAGGCGGGACGATGTGTTTCCACCTGCTATTTTTTCGCATAGTGTCCAAAGGGGTCCCCTATGCAAAAAATAGTAGGTTTGGGTGGGGCATCATTATCATACTCCATCCGATGGTGGGGTGAAACTTTGTGAGCGGTCCATGGGACTCTTACCCCTCCAATCGTAAAGTTTCACCACCAATGCCCATAACATAGATAAATATACCCATGCACTCACAAAATTGTATCTCTCTCCCTCTATCTCTTTAACACACATATAGACATATAGACACATATCTCTTTAGGATTAGTAATCAAAAATTTTATTTTTGTTTAGATTAGTAAACAAAAATTTTTAAAGAAATCCCCTACGGGCAGGCCACGCCGCATGGCACAGCTTTCCCACGGGGGCATTTTTTAATTTTTGTTTAGTTTTTTAATTTTGTGTAGGATTGTTAAACAAAAATTTTAAAAAAGCCCCTGTGGGCCATGCCGATGCGGCCTGCCCAACCACACAGAGGCTTTTTTTTAAATTTTTATTTCCTAAGATCTCGTAGGCAAGCAGCAAGCGGCCATCTTTTTTCTCTAGTTTTTCTCCATATGTGGCAATGATCATGGCGGGCGGCAAGGCGGGCAAAGTCAGGGATTCCATGCAATTGCGGTACTTCCATCTGAAGACTCAATTACTAATTTATGAATTTCAGTCTGAATATCAATTTGTATGAATTTCATCACACCAATTACAACCTTTTACTGCTTCTTCATAAATTTTTGACATTTTTGGCTTCTTAGTTGATCCATATTAGCCAAAGTTGCTATGATACCAGCTGTAAGATCCTTGTCCCCATCGCCCAACGAATTCAGGGGTGCTAGCAGAGCGGAAGTAGCACTTCTTGCTGCGTGGGGCAGGGTCCCTCACTCGGGGCCTCGCCCATGGATATCCGGACAGGAGACTAATCCCTTGGTTCTTCCAAAACTGAACCCGGAAAAACTTCCCTCGCCCGAAAAGCACAGGTGATTCCTCTAGGATAATTTTTACTCTAACGTAGTCAAAAGTCTTAACTATCTGAACTGATCTGACCGAACTCGTAAGTATCAAAGTCAGATCAAGGAAAAGATTGCACTTGTATCATAGAGACCAACGCTTTTTTCCTCATTGTGAGCCGTTGATTCTTTTCCATAGAACATTTTTTATCTGGGATTTACTTCATCTATCATGCCATAACAGAATTGAGTCTCATTTTAGGGATCCATCAGTCCATCCTAACCCCATCCAGTCCCATGGGTTAGCCAACCGCCCAACCACTGTAGTGATGGGATTCAATTAGGAATTTGGTTAGGTTTTGTCTCGGGTACCAGGGAAAAGAGTTCCCAGGCCCCCTAGCCGGATATTCATGCAAACTTAAAATTAGTCACACCACTTACACACCCAATATGAAATTGCCTTTTTCACTTTCACACCCAATTTTTGACCATTTTTGGGTCAGGTTAGATTACTTTTTGGATCTAGTTGAAATAGGAGAGAGGAGAGATAAAAATATCTCATTATTTATGAGTTTAAAACTCCTCCACACATGTGAAATAGGCACCTCCTTCATGAGGGGAGATCTCCACACTGAGGTGTCAAAAATGCATCATTTCCTCTAAATATCTCTTCTTTTTTTTAACTAATAAACCTTGTCCTTAGTCAACTCTTCATCTTCTTTGGTTCTTAGTTAACTCTTCATCTTATGTGAGTATTTACTCATTTTTGGAGGATTTTCTTTTATTCTTCAATTTATCTCCTTTCTAAATTTGTATTAATCTTATTGGTCCATAGGAACCTTAATTGGAGCATAACTCAAAATTTTTTGAAAATCTGGACCCTTAGGCTAAGGTCCTTTATACCTATTTTTAATTAATTCCAATTGCACATTGGAAAGTTCCTTTTGAATTTCTGTTTCAGGGGAAACCATTTTAGACACTAGGAGGATTTTTATATTCAAAAATATCTCAATTTTGAATTACCTCCCTCTAGACATTTTCTCTCTCTCTAGGCCAAAACAGGGTAAAATAGGATCTTTCTTTTATTTCAGAGAGCAGAATAATTATAAGATCAGAAGGGGAGGTTCTTACACCTGCACACCTCAAAAGAGCCAGAGGGAGAAATCTTACACTAGGAGGCTAGCAATGCAAGCTTATAGTGTTTACACATCTATTCAACGCACCATGATGGGCATGGATGCAAGGATTAAGGAGCTCACAAAAGCACTAAGTGAAAAGGAGAGTATCAGAGTCTGTAAGAGATGTGATACATGTTATGAAAAGTGCGGTGCATGTTGCCGAGGTAGATAATGCAAAACTGCATTGCAAAATGTAGGGTTTGGAGAAGGACAACAAAAAGATGGCAGCAATGCTTGCAAAGACTGTTGTTGTTGGACCCTCAACAAAAACCAAACAAGCACGTGAGCATGTGAGGTTACTCAAACCACTTCATGAGTTGACCAGAGGGAGTGGGAAATATAATCAGCGGGTCTATGCACAATGTGCAAACATGAAGAATATGTTTTCCAACCCAAGTGAAGCGGTTGATGATGCAATTGCAAAGGTCTTAAGCAAAGGTATGGTGAAGTATGCATTGGAAAACCCCAAATTCAAAACCATTGGTGATGATGTTGCAAGAGTACACTTGAAGGAGGTTAGCAATACCTTCACAGCTACAGATGCTCAAGGCATATGTGACAAGGTAGGGATTAGCTTTGAATCCTATGCTATGATTTATAAGCAATTGGATGTAGGGTTTAAGATTATTCTTAATAAGATACGGGTGGTGCCCATCCCTAAACCGTTCCATGTAAAGTAGGCACAAAAAGATCTTAATGCAAAAGTATTAGGCACAATTGGTGAGCCAATGCATTTGGAACATACATAGATGCTTAAGTCTGGATCAAAGAAAGTGCCGTTCAAACTGCATGTAGACAATAACTTTGTATTGAATGTATGCAAGCTACAAGCAGAAATGGTAAAGTTCTACAACATGTCTATCAAAGAGTGTAGAGGTAAGCTTCAATTTGTTTTGAAGCTTGATGAGGGTGAAGTCGTTAAGGGCCAAAAGCTTGAATATGTTAGCTTGACACTAATGAATAGTGCATTGGATCCCAGCATCAATTTAAAACATCTAAAATATTTCAGTGTGCAATTGGAGAATGAAATATGGTGACTTGCTGCATTTGAGGTACCAAAGGAGGACCATGAAGTACTTAAGATTTTTTTAACTTAACAGAGATACCAGATATTATACGACAACAAAACAATGGGGGTGAAGGTTTGGATGTCGATGGATTTGGTGAATACAAGATAGAATGGCATCTTGCTAGTGATTTGAAAACATTGAAATGTATGTTTGGTGTTTTAAATTCAGCATTAGCTGTTCCCTTGCTTATATTGCATGCAATCCAGAAAGAAAGGTAAGGATGGGAAGAAACAATGGATTGCAAGGATAGGACAACGTGGTGCTCCAACACGTGACCAGTGTGTTCAAAGGAATGGAATGTTGGTGCCATTAGATCCTAGGTGGGATCCTATTTTAGAAATACCCTTAACAAGGGTCCACTTTTGCACCTTGCATTGCATAGTAAGGATAATAGAGAAGCTGGTGATTGAGTACGTGTGTTTTGCCTACAAGATGCAACCTGCTTCAGATGCTGATGCAACATGCAAAAAGAAGGTAGAACAAGTCTAATCTGATGTTGGATTGCATCGGGGCCAAGTAGAAATAAATAAGGACGAGAAAAAGTCAGAAAAGAGTGGAAATTTTTCATGCAAACCGTGTTTTGGGGGAGCGAAGGCTAGGAAATTCTTATCTCCACCACGAGATGAAGATGGTAAGTTGCTTGTAAAACAACCAGAGAAGTACGAAGCATGGAAAAAACTACACATGGCTATCCTTGATCGGAGAAATGGGGGACGGACGCGAATAGCATAGGCAAATGAAGGCTAGCGAGAGGATGGCCCTGATTCTACAGAATTAGGACCATCCTCGCGCCAGCCTTCGGCTGGCATGCCTGGAGGGCCCTCAGCTGTATTTGGCATGGGCATGGCCAAGGGGGATCAACGATGGAGAAGGTTTGGGGGTTGCATCTTGACACGAGGGGCGTTGATCTTGGCGGTGGGTGGGCGCCAGTTGAGTAATCTCGGGCCCAAAGTAATCTTAGGTTGGGGTAGGCGAGAGGTGGCGAATCTTTTGAAAAATAAAGAGAATTGAATGCATTGGTATAATTTCAAAAAATTTGAAAAGAGTCCATATTTCTTTAAATGATATTTATTAAACATCATTACATGGACATAATGCTAGCCGCCACGTAATCTCGGGACAATAGTAATCTCGAGATAATAGTAATCTCGGCCCATCGTAATTTTAGGAGGACTTCATTGACATTATAGTCTCTCTCTCTCTCTCTCTATAGCCAATACATTGCAGAAAGTGGGGAGGAGAAGAACATTCTATTATCTTATTGGATCTAAAGATCAAACTAACACTTGCATTAATCTGTCAAGAAGGTATTTCTCTTAGCTTAATCTTTCTAATACATTGAGCTATACTTTTGGTTACAAGCATTGCCAAAAAACACCTTGTTTTGACATGATTTGATCTCCAATGTGATGTGCATTATCTTTAAACAATTTATAGTTTAGCATATTGATCAATTTGATAATGAAATTCTTTGTTTTGACATGATTTTATCTGCAATGTGATGTGCATTATCTTTAAACAATTTATAGTTTAGCATATTAATCAATTTGATTGTGTATGTATTGATAATGTACTCTTAAATGTCCACAACGATGGATTGGCTAGTTGGAGATGAGGATAGTGATGATGCAAGTAGTGATGATGCAAGTACTGATGATGATGATCTAAACATTGAAGACCAATGTCAAAGTGGTAACAACCATGATACTACAACGGAAGTCTCAGAAAATTGCAAGGTTGGATGCAATCCAAATGAGCATTTATCTCGTATATATTTCTCTATTAGTGAGGAGCTATATAAATTAATGATAAGAGTACTACAAGATGATGTGTCCATAAGCTTGGAAATGCTAAAAAGTCATGATGATAGAGGCATGCTTGATTTGAAAAAGTGGTGAAAAATGAAAGATGAGCTTTGCTTGTTTAGGAGAGAGAGAGGATGGTTCTCTTTGTATTTGTTTGAAGGGGCCATTTAAGTTAAAAATTACATGTATTGAGGAGTGGAAAAGCATTGTGAAAGCTGCACATAGTGTCAAAGGCTCAAGAGAATACAAAAGTGCAAATGCCATGCTTGAAGCGATCATGTAAACATGGTGCACTGACATCAGAAGGCATGGAATACCCTCATCTTACATCAAGGAGTTTATTAATACA
Organism: Cibotium barometz; assembly: GCF_041138505.1. Lineage (NCBI taxonomy): Eukaryota > Viridiplantae > Streptophyta > Polypodiopsida > Cyatheales > Cibotiaceae > Cibotium > Cibotium barometz. The sequence continues at coordinate 13,623,925 of NC_141099.1, forward strand.
TGTACATGTAATCGTAGCAAGAGTCAACAACTCCCTTTAATTAGGCATCACAAATGGGATCTAAACAAGGAGCCATCATATGCTATACATACAAATAGGGCTAATGTGGACATGCAATTGAAGAATATAATGATAGAGCATATGGTGAGACTAGTCATGGTGCAGTCATCAAAGAGACACTTCTTGCAAGTATGGTGACTTGCAAGATGATGAGCGGTCATTCTCTTTGATTCTTCCTGATGCAAATGAAATTCATAACACTTTTGCATCTCAAGTAAGGATCTTGCTCATGTATACAGAACACATGCCAACCAAGTTATTGTTACGTTAACTCCATTGAAACTTTCCAATAATTCAAGTTTTTGGTGTTTTAAATCTCTTATTTATACAACAATGCACGCAGGTCTCTATTATACATAGTAATCACAGGCTGTGAAAGTAATCTCAGGAACCCGAGATTACTTTCACATCTCGAGAATGAAACGGTGCACTCAAGTCTCTGATGTAAAAGTAATCTCAGGCTCTGAAAGTGATCTCGAGTTCCCGAGATCACTTTCATAGCCCGAGATTTCTTTTACAGTAGAGATGTGAGTGCACCGTTTCATTAAGTAATCTTGGGCTGTGAAAGTAATCTCGGGTTCCCGAGATTACTTTCACAACCTGAGATTACTTTATACAACATTGTAGTTTAGGTCAATAAACATGATTGGCAATAGAGTTAATAGTTGAGATTACTTTTACAACAGTACACTCAGGTCTCTGTTGTAAAAGTAATCTCGGGCTGTACAAGTAATCTCAAAAACCCAAGATTACAGCAGCCCAAGATTACTTTTACAATAGAGCACTTAGGTGTTTGTTTCATTAAGTAATCTTGGGCTGTGAAAGTAATCTTGGGTTTTCGAGATTACTTTCACAGCCCGAGATTACTTTATACAACTTTGTAGTTTAGGTCAATAAACATAATTAGAAAAAGAGTTAATAGTTGAGAATACTTTACAATAGAGGTAATAGTGTGGTCAGTAATAATAGATGCAAAATCTCATACAAAAGATGTTGAATCTCATATAGAAGATGTAGAATGTCATAAATAAGATGTGGAATCTCAATGACCGTCTCTTTTACAACACTTATGGAAAAAATATAAAACCCAAAACCATAACTTGCATTTGACAAGATTACATGAGCCATGACTCATACAAAAGTTACAAAATAAAAAAGATGTTGAATCTCATATAGAAGATGTAGAATGTCATAAATAAGATGTGGAATCTCAATGACCGTCTCTTTTACAACACTTATGGAAAAAATATAAAACCCAAAACCATAACTTGCGTTTGACAAGATTACATGAGCCATGACTCATACAAAAGTTACAAAATCTCATAAAAAAGATGTTGAATCTCATATAGAAGATGTAGAATGTCATAAATAAGATGTGGAATCTCAATGACCATCTCTTTTACAACACTTATGGAAAAAATATAAAACCCAAAACCATAACTTGCGTTTGACAAGATTACATGAGCCATGACTCATATAAAAGTTACAAAATCTCATAAAAAAGATGTTGAATCTCATATAGAAGATGTAGAATGTCATAAATAAGATGTGGAATCTCAATGACCATCTCTTTTACAACACTTATGCAAAAATATAAATCCAAAACCATAACTTGCATTTGACAAGATTACATGAGCCATGACTCATACAAAAGTTACAAAATCTCATACAAAAGAGATTGAATCTCATATAGAAGATGTAGAATGTCATAAATAAGATGTGAAAGTCTCTATGATCATACAGAAGATGTAGAATCTCATATAAGCACCCACATCATCATCTAGCAACATATGACGTCTCATCTACTACGCATGGCTGTCTCCAACATACAAGTTTGGATCGAGGATCGGAGGCCACCCTTCAACCTTTGTACATCCGCATGTGCAAACCAAGCTTTTGAAAGCTAAATACAATATATCAAGAAGGTAAATGCATATGATAAATTATCCATAAAACTAATAACATAGAGAGATAGACTAACTATGAAACTAAAGAACATATAGATGAAAGCTTATACCCAATTTCTAGGCTTGGAATGTTGTAATCCGCCCTTAATCAAAAACTACATGGTAGCCATAACATAATATCCGCAATCGTATCCATTAGATTGTTGAGGAATCTTGTACAGAAATTATAAAACCACATAAGTAGAAAAGTAGTTTTGTTTTCTATAATAGCTAATTGTTAAATAGTAAACATACCTCCACTGTCGCGGTCTGACACAACGTATCTGGATTCAAAAGGTCACTTTGTACCATAGGATGAGAACTATGGCATGCTAAAAATGCAAACACCCTACAATAATAACATAACCTCCATCTTAACAAGCTTGTGGGATTACTTCTTTACACAATGTATACAATAAAATACTAAAAGTAGATTTACACCTGTAAACACGTGGCAAAAGTAATATGTCAAACAATGCATAGATAAGGAATCAAAAAATAAGATTGCATTTTGCTCTTTAGGCAGCCCATTAACACGTTGAATGTATCCATTGTAGAATGCCAATAGGGTCCAATGAGATCTGTATCATTACAATTAGCAACATTCAACATTCACTATACAAATGAAGTTAGCAACATTCAAGATTTACAATTCACAAGTGGGCTTACCTATACTATCAATGATCGGGAAAAAGGTGAACATATAGCTCTCGAGATCTGGGGTCCCAAAGAAATTTTGAAGTGACACATCATCAACTTCAAAGGACATAAAGGATAACCATAAGCTGTCTACAAACCACACATGATCTAGCACATTATTTGGTAATGCATACTCCATTCACCTATATGAAACTTCTTTAGTATTAGGACATACACAAAAAAGTTTTTGAAAAAGAGATGCAACAAAAAAACTTACAAGGCAAAAAGATTCATAGAGTTTGTGCTAGCCTCCACATCCACACCCCCTCTATCCACAAGTTTAAAGTCACAGTCCACCTGTAGTGTCGATCTCAAGGATCTCAAATGGTAAATCATACCATGTCTTAACCAATTACAATTTACAAATGAATTTAGCCAAAGAACGGATATCATACAAGAGTAAGATACTGTGAGAAGCATACAATGATTAGAATAACCTATCCATGTAAGCTGACATGGAGTTCGAGGCTAGACTTTGGCAATCAAATCTTCTATTGCTGACAACAACATTCATGTCTCTATTTTCGCTACTTTCTTCAGGAGACGCAATGTCAAATATTGGCTACATTTTATCCCACGAGGGGTTGCATCAATAAAAAAATACACTTTGCATGTGCTTACAAAGAGAAAAATAATGCGTAGATCAAAAATCGCTTGTCGACACTCTATACCACCCTTCTCATCACCTATTGCAGATTTTTTTGTTTCTCGCTCCTTTTTGTGGAGCAAAAGACACATGTACATTTTCAGAGTCTCAAACCCTAAACCAAAAGAAATAACAATTACAAATTTTTAAAAAATAAAAATTTTATGCAATAATATTCTTGAATAAAGGCTTACTGGGGTAGTGAAAACATCTCTCTCATGTCATGGACATCGGCATCCCACCGCAGTCAAACCAGCCTCATTCATCATCTTGAACATCGACTATTACCTCTATTGTAAAGTATTCTCAAGTATTAACTCCTTTTCTAATTATGTTTATTGACCTAAACTACAAAGTTGTATAAAGTAATCTCGGGATGTGAAAGTAATCTCGAGAACTCGAGATTACTTTCACAGCCCAAGATTACTTAATGAAATAGACACCTAAGTGCTCTGTTGTAAAAGTAATCTTGGGTTGTAATCTCAGGTTTTCGAGATTACTTTCACAGCCTGAGATTACTTTTACAATAGAGACCTGAGTGTACTGTTCTAAAAGTAATATCAACTATTAAATCTATTGCTAATTATGTTTATTGACCTAAACTACAATGTTGTATAAAGTAATCTCAGGCTGTGAAAGTAATCTCGGGAACCCGAGATTACTTTCACAACCCGAGATTACTTAATGAAACGGTGCACTCAGGTCTCTGATGTAAAAACTCCCCCACTTGATCTGAACGAAGGGTGTCAACTTTACATTCACATGCATTTTCAGCCATGGATACAAAGTGCCTAAAGCACATAAAAGCCTCTGACTTCTACTTTAATAGATACACCCAACTATATCTGGAGTAATCATCAATAAAATCAATGAAGTAGAGATATCCCCCAATAGATGGTGTCCTCACATAGGACCACATACATCACTATGTATAAGCTATAATTTCTTAACAGCTCTCACATATCCATCCTTTGGAAATGATTTGCGATGCATTTTACCAAGAATACACCCCTCACATACATGTCTAGCAGGGGTCTCAAGAGTTGGCAACTCAAACACCATATCATGCCTTTGAAGGCGTAACAAACTGCCATAATTCAGATGGCCAAATTGTGCATGCCATAATTCTGCATCACTTATAGCACGAGTTGTGAGACTGAGCAAGCATCATGTTGCAACTTCTCAAATACATCCATCTTGTATAGGCCATGAAACAAGGTACTTGAGACAATGATAGAATAACCATCATTTCTATCCTGACACATATAAAACTTTAGAAAGAGTAAATGCGCCCCCATTTGCAGTAGAGCACAGCTCTACCAACTCCTTTGACAGGATATGAGGAACCATTTGCACATGTGACGGTTCCTGTACTTGGGACAGATTCCAGAGATGAGAATAAACTTTTTTGTGAAGTAATGTGCTTACTAGTACCACTCTCAAAGTACCAAGCATCCGATTCTGCTACACTAACATGTATACATCATGGGAACAAAAGGGTCATAACTACAATTTGCAGTCCATGCCCAATCATCTTGAGCAAAACTTGTAGGTTCCTTCTTCTCTGCACTTGGTGCAGATGCATCAACAGAGCCATGCTCGATTCTTTCTTTTTCTCCTTCTCTAGTCGTTTTTTGCACTCATTTATGTAGTGCCTTGGTTTCCTGCAATAGTGACACTTGCCCTTATTTTTAGGCTTATCGCCTTCTTTCTCTGCATACTACTTGAGGATTCTGATTTTGGCTTATAGCCACCATGCGAAGAAGCTTTAACTTTGCCTTTCTGACTGGCAAAGGTACACAAAAGCTTGGTCACCAACTCGCATAACAGATATGTTTTGCCTAGACTGCTCTTCTTGTAAGAGTATCAAAACCAGCTCATTAAATGTAAGGGCATTTGGATTTCCCTTCATCACATGAGTCTAAGGGTAGAGACAAAACTTTGATAAGAATCCAACAATGCACTGAGAACTGTGGACACCAATGTACTATTAGGATATATCTCATCCACATTAGTGAGCTGCTCCTTAAAATCTTTGATCTTGGTCAAGAAGCTATCCATTGAGTCTCCCTCATTCATGTGCTCAGACTTTCAACTATTTGTGTAGATATGCAACACCTGCTTCATTGCACACCTGGTATAATGCAACAAGTGCATCCCATGCGTGTTTTGAAGTCTTACATAATCAAATATGAGAAATAATGCTTCGCTTCACAGAAAGTGCAAGCAATGCATGTGCATGTGCATCTCTTCCATCCCATCTCGTTTGAGCAGTAGTGGAAGGTACTAGTGGTGCATGTGGAAGAGCCACATTTGTATCAGATTCTACTTTAGATGTACCTACAGTACCTGGTTACATTGGTAGTTATGAAACAGGACGAGTTTCACTACCACTAACCACATTCCAAAGGCCTTTAGCAACCAGTACATGCCTTATCATATAGGAACATAATGGGTAGTTAGTCCCATCAACAAGTTTGTCCTCAATAGACAACATATTGAATACATCACTACTGCCAACCATAACTATCTACCAAATGCAAAATCTTTCAACACACTGCAAGTACTCAGTATTCACTGAATGTAATCCTAGATGACTACTACCAACAAATTGAATCACCTACAACGTGTATGAAAAATAGGACAGAGTAGAGAATAGAGTGTTAGTGGGCAAAAGTTTGATGGTCGATGCTATTTAAGACACTATAGATGTTTTTGCACACCCAATCTTTGCCACTGCGCACAACCCAAACACCCAAAATCAAGCAGAACCAATCCAAAATGACACCTCTCTAGAACGTTTGTAGAAACCTTGCGGTGCCCAAAATGCACCCGAAACGCGCCGCGGATCCCAAAAATTGTGTATATTTTGTATACATAACACACTAAAAAACACACTATAGTATATACCTTCTTCTCCTAAGAGGGTATCTCAATCAAAGGTAGAAAAATAGGGTCGTTGATGAGGAGGAAGGTAAACTACTAGATCAAGTGTAAAGGAAGCTAGCTCTAATACCAATTGTTGGAATTATGGTTAGGGTTGCAGCAATGCACACACACAAGATAGAGAAGCTTGAGAGCACACAAACTCACTAGATTAGAATGAACAAATGTGTGCCAAATACAAAAGATAAGTACACAGCCCAAAATGAGTAGATAAGAGGGTGTACATATGCACGGGGGAAAAAAACCTGCTAGTGAGGGAAAAAATGCCCCGGTGGTCCTAAGTGTGTTCACACACATCACTACCATATAATGCTACAATGATAGTGACCCAAAACCATCAATGAGTGAAAAAAATCCATGGAGAAGGAGGTTGTCTTCCTTTGTAGGAGATTCATCCATGGCTATAACACCATTTGAGAGGCGACCATCTACATGGCAAAGAGGTATAGTTCCAATATCTTTAATTGAATATATTTTTGAGACATAAGGGCTTGCATGTAGTCAATATTATACTTATTTACTTACGACCCAATTTAGGTTTTCAATATATCACTACAGTTGAATCATTGCTCGTGGATGTGGAGGCCATTGATGACTTTGCTCGTAAAAGGTTTGCACACATGTATTTGAGTGTTGTGTTATATTTTAAATGGTTATTGTTTGTGATGATTTATAGTAAATTACTATGTGCAGTATTCGAGAATTCATGAAATCTCACAAGAATGACATGTATACCTATCATGGTGCGTGATCTAGGGGGGGTTACTTGGCTTGTCTTTGCTGATTTTCCCACCTCGCTACTAGTTTCCAGATATCTTGGGCCAATGATAGAGGGTAAGTCATGTAACTACACAAGAAAGCATAATACTCTCTTATGTGATCTCTATTTGTTTGTGGATAAAATAATTACTTTGTTCTCTATTTTTCACCAAACAAAGGCTAAGTGACCCTTCTATTTTATTGTAAGATATGCTGGGATCATACGCTTGTAGATGCTATGTAAATTCTCTAGCTCTGACCATGGCAAAGGTGAGAACAATGGGGCATCAATGGGGGTTGGGGTAGTTGAAGAGAGCTCTAACACATGAACATTTGAAGGTTATTGGAGTTACATTACAATGTGCAAGGCGTAGTACATTTTCTTAGAGATAACATTTCTCATGGAGCTTTTTCCTGCTACCCATCCAAGCATAGGGAGATTTCTCGTGTCTTCTAGGAGATCAAGGAAAGAGATGTGTGTTAAATTTGCACCAATGTGATGAGCTATGGTGGATCAAATGCTAGAATCAACATCATTAACAAAGAGATTAAATGCTGGGATCATACGCTTGTAGATGCTATGTAAATTCTCTAGCTCTGACCATGGCAAAGGTGAGAACAATGGGGCATCAATGGGGGTTGGGGTAGTTGAAGAGAGCTCTAACACATGAACATTTGAAGGTTATTGGAGTTACATTACAATGTGCAAGGCGTAGTACATTTTCTTAGAGATAACATTTCTCATGGAGCTTTTTCCTGCTACCCATCCAAGCATAGGGAGATTTCTCGTGTCTTCTAGGAGATCAAGGAAAGAGATGTGTGTTAAATTTGCACCAATGTGATGAGCTATGGTGGATCAAATGCTAGAATCAACATCATTAACAAAGAGATTAAATGATAATTAGGATATGATTAGTGAGAAATTAACCTGATAGCTTAATGTAGGCATGGATAATGAAAAACCAGCAAATTCTCATTAGGCCAATGCCTCAATTTATAGGGTTTACATCCAAGCATCTAATCCCACTGATTTCTCCTTGATTCACTCCACCTCTTCTCCTTGATTCACTCCACCTCTTTTGCTTGATTCTCTCCACCTCTCCCAGAATATCTCCACACCTCCTAAATCTCCTCATGCTACCCTTTATTCTCTCCCAGTAGATACTTCTCACCTTTTCATAGCTTCTCTCACATTTACAAATTCTCTTTTACAGCCTCTTGCTAAGGGCTTGTTCCCGCACACACCCTATTCACTTGTATATTTCAGCACCTCCCCTCAAGTGAATACTCCTAGCACACCTGGACCCTATACCAAGTTTCCCTCTTACTTGATAGTCAGTGACTAGTGCCTCAAGTCCCTAAACTCATAGTCCTTGACACTCTCTCACTCTCTATGTGTCCAAGGCTACTACAAGTGCCCGTGACCTTGACTAAAGTGCTCACACATACATCTACCACATGGCCTACATCATCGGTGGCTCAGAGGTGGTTTTACTCTGTTGGGGTAGGTTACATTGGGTTGTGGGGTTTCTCTCTCTCTCTCTCTCTCTCTCTCTCTCTCTCTCTCTCTCTCTCTCTCTCTCTCTCTCTCTCTCTCTCTCTCTCTCTCTCTGAAAAGAAGATCTGACTCCACTTCCTTAGGAGCCTCCATGAAGTTTACCGATGTCGTTCCACCCTTTTACAACTCAATCTGGTGTTTAGGTGATGATTACAATAGATTTATCAGCATAAATTCACCAGAAATTACATTAAACCAAGGGTAGCAATCTATATGGAATGGTTGGAGTATCAAACCATCTCTGAATTGCAATCTGAAATTATAGGGATCTATATCAGATACCCAATGGTTAATTTGAACCCTCAATTGCACAAAAAATAGTGATTAGTGTTGATTAATCATTGATTAGCAAATTAATCCTCTGTTTTGTGTGTAAAAAAACAGAGTATGCGGGGAGTACAGATCTGGGGCCTTAGAGTTCAAATGAGTTCAAATCCTTTCAAGGCCATCAATAGCAATTAGTCTAGTAGACGATTAAGCCAAGAAACACAAGATTTGACCAAACATTGAATGCTTAATCACCTGCAAATTTGATGAAGAGCTTGGATCTCACTGTAGACTTGATGAAGAGCTTGAATCTCACTGTAGACTTGATCAAATCAAAATCTGTCTTCACCAGCTTCCTTGTAGAGCACCCTTGAAAACCCCTAGGGCCAAGAGGAATTAGATCCATTTCATCTGGTAACAGAAGAAATCTCAGTTTTGCTTCAGAAAAGTGGCACCTGCAAAATCGCAAATTTTTGCAGCTGTAGAAGGCAGTTTGGCGCAACGATTGGATGGGTTGAATGGTGGGGAGTGTAGCTATGTTTTGCTAAAGGCTTTTTCCCTAATTTATCTCCTGAAGGGAGATCAAGTCCCTCCACTGGCTGGGAGTGCAGACACTACTTGAAAAAGAGGTTTAAAAATGTAATTATCTACTAATCCTAATTAGCCAAGTGATTAGCAAGATAATGGGCTCATAAACTTGATGGATTCTATGCTAGGCTCTGATACCATGTTAAATTTGCAGCAATGTGATGAGCTATGCTGGATCAAATGCAAGAATCAACATCATTAACAAAGAGATTAGATGATAATTAAGATGTGATTAGTAAGCAATTAATTGATGGCTTAATGTAGGCATGCATAATCAAAAACCAGTGAATTCTCATTAGGCCAATGCCTCAATTTATAGGGTTTACATCCAAGCATCTAATCCCACTAATTTCTCCTTGATTCACTCCACATCTTTTGCTTGATTCTCTCCACCTCTCCAAGAATATCTCCACACCTCCTAAATCTCCTCATGCTACCCTTTATTCTCTCCCAGTAGATGCTTCTCACCTTTTCATAGCTTCTCTCACATTTACAGATTCTCTTTTACAGCCTCTTGCTAAGGGCTTGTTCCTGCATACACCCTATTCACTTGTATATTTCAACAATGTGGATAAGTAGAGAAAGTGGGACTGTGAAGTTAGCACCAAGTCATGCTCCCTACATTGTGTTCATGGGCATTCACCACATAACAACCTTGCACTAGCATTGAGACAAATGTCAAGGCTATTATAATGCATGTATGTAAGGGTTTTGGAGAAGATGCATCAATAAAACATATGTGCTAAGCTGGGACTTGCACTAGCATCAAGATGGCTATCATGATATTGTAATGCATGTATGCAAGGGCTGGGAAGAAGATGTATCAATAAAACATGTGCCTAGCTGGGACTATCACATTTTGTTTCCTATAGATAGAATATAAAAAGTGATGAAAAGGACATAGAAGGTCTTGCATATGTTGTTCATCATGATACACGATCTGAAGCACTTTCCATATAGGAGACAATTTTGCAATCAATGTTGAGGAAAACAATGTTAAAGTCAACTTCTACCTACTTAAATGCACAGCATCCAAAGAGCACTATTTAATAGCAGAAAGGGATGGTTGGGGCAACACTGTAATAATGTGGTCATATGTCATTACTATGAAAAGGCATTACTATGAAAAGGTAGATTATTACTACTATAAACTGCTAGACAATGGGCTAGACAATAAGCCTATGGTGATATTGTGTTCCCATCTTATCTGATGTATTAAGTTTCGCCATATACAATATGCCATGGGATTTATAATATGTATGGTTATTGGATCTCATTTTCTTTAATACTTTGGTGCATTCTTAAATGTAAAATTTTACATGATGTGTAGACCAACTACAAAGCTAACACTATTAGTAGAAAATATAGGTCTACTCTAGTAACAATCCTAGTGAAGAAGGCATCATAACAGTATTAGCAAAAAAGCTAGCTTTGCTAGTAGAGTGCTAGAGGAGAAGTCAACATAGGAGTATAAGTAGCATAGATTTGCTAGTAGGAGTGCAAAATTGACACTATTACTAGGAGTATTATAGTAGTAAAACTAGCACTCTAGTAGTAGTAGTAGTAGTAGTAGTAGTAGTAGTAGTAGTAGTAGTAGTAGTAGTAGTAGTAGTAGTAGTAGTAGTAGTAGTAGTAGTAGTAGTAGTAGTAGTAGTAGTAGTAGTAGTAGTAGTAGTAGTAGTAGTAGTAGTAGTAGTAGTAGTAGTAGTAGTAGTAGTAGTAGTGCTATTTTGGAGAAGGCAATGCTACTAGCTATAAAGCTAACACTATTAATAGCACTACTACTAGCACTCTGCTACTAGTAGTGCTAGTGGAGAAGACATTGATACTAGATATAAAGCTAACACTATCAGTGTAGGAGTATTAGGAGTAAATCTAGCTCTATCTCTACTAGTAGTAGCAGGTAGTGGAGAAGATAGCATAGTTGTATTAGTAGCAAAGCGAGCTTTGATAGTAGGAGTGCTAGTAGAGTGCTAGTGGAGAAGGCATTACTACTAGCAAAGCTAACACTACTGGTAGGAGTATTAGCAGAAAAGCTACATAATACTCTAAGAGTGCTAGTGGAAAAGACATCACTACTAGCAACAATAAAGCTAACATTGCCACCAGTAGGAGTATTAGCACCAAAGCTAGCTTTGCTAGTAGTAGTGCTAGTGTAGAAGACAACATAAGAAAGTAATTTGGTACTTTAAACTTTCAAGCCATTACATGTATCATACAAACATTCTCATAGGGTCCTATAATGTCAGTTCTTAATTTCACACTCCATTTATGCCATGATCCACCCTAAATAAAGCAAGAAAGCTTGGAGAGAAGAAAGCAACAAGCAAGCAAATAACAAACATAGAATGAAACTTAGTAACAAATGGAATAATGAAAAGATACAACAAAAACCTAATTTGTAAACGGTTATTTCATCAAAATGATAGGGCGATGAAAACACCTAATGAAAAAATCCCATCCCCAAATCAAATATTTACTATCGAATCATTATTCCCACAAATCAAGCAATGCGTGACACATGACATAAAAGATTCATCATGCAAACACTTGATCGAAATAATGTATGAGGGAACTAATATAGGCACATTTCTAAAATAGGGCTTTATTCTAAAACCATTGGTAGCTTTGGCACTTTCACACCATCAAGAGTAGTAAGTTCAAAAGTTTGTGTTTTGAGTTTAGCAAAAATGCAATAACGCCCTCTTTACCTTAGCATCAATTTCCTCACTTGTGGGTCCATCTACTACAAATTGTATAGTACCAAATCATCAACTTTAAAAATCCATGAGTTGAATAACAGTGCCTAATCATCAACTTTAAAAATCCATGATTTGAATAATAGTAGCAGATCATCAACTTTAAAAATCCACGAGCTGAATAATAGTACCGGATCATCAACTTTAAAATCCACAAGTTGATCAATAGTATCGGATCACCAACTTCAAAATTCCAGAATTTAGCATTCCGATCCATAAAAAGTTTTTTATATTGGATGACATCAGCCATCCACATACTTTGGATATGCCTTTCACCCTGAATAAGTAATGTTGAATGTGTGTGCTCTTCTAACTCCTCCGAAGACAACGTAGCAAAAATTGCTATCCTTAAACTTGGAACCACAAATTCCATGGGTACCATTGGTTCCAGATTGTATGCCATTGAAAAAAAATGTTTACCTTATTATTGACCTTGATACATGGTGGGATTTAGATAATGCTAAGCATCTTCTAACCCATTTCTTCCTTGTAGATTCTCTCTTTCATGCCCTCAAATTTTCCTACATATACTCCCCTTGATTACAGAGCATTTATTTAATGCCCTCAAATTTTCCTACATATACTCTCTTTCATGCCCTCAAATTTTCCTACATATACTCCCCTTGATTACAGAGCATTTATTTGATGCATGATGGGCTTTAGATATTTCTAAGAATCTTCTAACCCCTTCTTATTTGATACATGGTAGGATTTAGATAATGCTAAGAATATTCTAACCCACTTGCATTTGTAGAGGATTCTTTACGGGTGGTAGATGGAGACTAGCTAGCTTTTATATGGTTCAATTTACAAGGATTAATTTAACTCTAAGGTTTAGGCTTACATCATTAGTCTTATGGTTCCCCACATATGGATATTACTTGACATTTCTAACAAACTTCACCTCAAGTGCTCCTTAAGTGTTATCCATCCCTCTGGAAATTAATTTAAACTATTTTATTACATATATTTACACCACTTAACTTTGGGTGATGTTTAACCACAAGGTAGGGATTAGGGGTGGGCCACATGGCCCTTGATGCTTTAGAAAGCCCAATCTTCATGAACAATGTTAGCCTCTTCCATTGAGCTAGAGAGGCCTTCTCACCTTTCTATTCTTCATCTACAAAGTTAGCGTGAGCCAGTGCTTTCTTTTTGAAGTAGCAATCCTTCTCCAAGTGATTGGTCCTTCCACAGTAATTGCACCTCATTAACAATCCTTTAAAGAAAAGAGGGACTCAAATCCTAAATCTTCACATATTCGTATTAAAAAAATAGGTTTTTCTAGGTAAGCAATTAAAAAATACAACTCGATGTTAATCAACATGGAGTTGTAATGCTGAAAATTGTGTTATGGAACTAATTTAATGGTTTGCATTGACATAACCCAAAACACTCAAACATTGTTGAACAAAATAACAAATGCACGTTTACCAAAGCTATGTCATCTACTAGACACACTAGACGTTGGAGCTTCATTTTTTGAGTCTATTATCATGAGAGGGAGTTAAATGTTGGAGATTACAAAGATAAGAGTGCGCACATGGCTCAAAAAAACTACTTAAAGGAGAGGGATTTTAGGCTTAAAGATAACATTGATAAGGGGAGTATTCAACTTTGATGAGGGGAGCATTCAATTTTGATGAGAAGGAGTTCAGGCTTAAAGATAACATTGATGAGGGGAGTATTCAATTTTTAAGAGTTGGCTACTCCAAGACGATGCATGTAGCCAAGTATGGTGAGAGGACATGTTTTCTTATATAAGGTAAACAAGGCTAGTAAAGTTGGTTGGGTTTTGTAGTGGCATAATTTCATGTTCTCACACATGAGCCCATGTGCTCACACATGGCCCACAACACTCACACACATGCATAGACCTTCGTGGTTCATGTACTTGCACATAACCCACATCTCTCCACACATGCACAGACCTTCGTTATGCATGGTTAGTCAACCTATATTCACACTACGCTTCTCAATGCACTGTCATATGCCCAAAATCAAGAAAATGAGCAAGGATCTACCTTTTATCGAGCACATGTCTACCATGGGGGATGTGAGCAAACATTGTGACCCATAACACCATGCTATGTTAGGTCCTTATCCATTTAGAAAGAGATTTACTAGTCCTTGACCTTTTCTTATTTCTATTACTCACTAACTCAAGTACTAGCACACCCAATTCAAGGTACCACCACCATGGCTATTAATATTACATAGAATGGCTTGCCACCACTACCATATCTCCGAAAAGTGCTTTAGATTCATGTTTATTTTTTATTTCTTTCAACTATTCACCTTATATTTTCCCTTTCATCAAGCAAGAAAAGGATGAGAAGAGAGTTTAGTGAAGTGTGGGTTAGCTAGTGTGGTTGCTATAGAAACCACCTTCATTTGGCAATATTAGTAACACTCCCTCATCCTTTAATGGGCTACCAATTTTAAAAAGACATTAAAGCAAGGCCCATCTTAATGATTACAAGGCAAAGAACTTGCATGCTTATCCCACTGCATAACTATTATTCATGTGATGGATATCACTCACTTGCTTAAACTCATAAGTGCACAAATCATTGGGTGCTCTAGCATGGTACCTTAGAACTGTGCTTGTAGGGTATCTTAAATTCACAGGGCTCATATCTTTGTAGCCCTTTAACAACATCAAACCTTTAACACCCATATTATAGCACCCCTTTCATGCTTTACAATTCCAAAGAAGGACTCTAATGTTTCACTAGGTAAGTGAAGATCCCTCCTTGTGTATTATGTGTAGGTAAGTGAGAAACCTCTCGTTATCTCGAAAAATTCTAGTGAGAGAAATTTATTATGGAGTAGAATGATTTTTGTAAAGATAATTGGAGGAGAAAGTTTATTTTTGATCCCGCGATCTTGCAAGGATACAACATGCAGATCAGTAATAAGTAGCCACCTGAGATTTTGAGTGCCAATTATATCTCAGCAAATGCGGATACTCTAATTTTTTGCTATGCTAGATCTTTTTTGGAAACATTTAAGTTAAATTAGTCTGTTAATTTTGGAAGCAGTTGTTCATGAAACTATCTTCGTTTTCCCAGTAAAAGTCTAAAGAGAGAAAGTTAAAATCGTAAAAAGTATTTGAATGGAAAAGTTCTAATTTAACCCTAGACCTTGTATGTGAAATGGAAGTCATGATCAAAAACCATTGGAAATTAAGGTATTTGCACCCTTGTATAAGATTTGGAAATAAAAGACTTGTATGGCTTGAACCTTAGGCCTATTTGGCATATGGTGAAATAGCATGTTTAACTTATGCATTCTTAAAAGAGAGTAAATCCAAGTAAGTTACTTGCCCTAAAGTGTGAGAAGCCATTTAGAGTAAATAAGAAATCACATGGGGCCTTTTAATAAGGTTAAAGGCTATGCATTTATGAGTTTCCTATAAATTAAGTCTTTGTTATTCATTTTTAGCAACTTTTTGAACTATTGCTTGGAAGAAAGCCACTGTGTGCAAGAAGCCTCTCCATCTCCACCTCTATTACTCTAATCACTTAAGGCAGTTCCCATCTATTGCTAAGGCATTAGCTAAGTGATTAAGCATGATTAAGTTCTATTTAATTTTCAAAAAGATTACCCCCTCCCCTAAAAAGCTATGCTGAAAATAAGTGCTTTTGGAGAGCTTCTTGTACTCAACCCAAGCCATGCGATGAAAGGCGATTGCATTGGGAAGGAATAGTGTTTGGCTACAATGCCCCCCAATAATGCTTAATTGGGTTTACCAAGATCTTTCAAAGAGAGGTAAAATTTTGTATTTTTTTCCTCTCTCTAGAGCCTGAGAAAATAATTAGTTGATAATAATGGCTTGATTAATGGCATTTATGCTCTATTTAACTTCCAATGAGCTCATAGATGAATAAGAAAGAGATTGGTAATGCTTAGGTCAAGTGCTTAATGGATTTAGTGCTAATCTTGAATGTTTCAGTGCTTAATGGATTTAGTGCTAATCGTGAATCTTTATGGTTGCCCAAAATTTACATAAGAAAAATAGAGAAAAATAGGATGTCTAGAGCTTGGTAAGTGTGGGTCAATGTTAACCCGATTTTGAGGTCAACCTAGCATCTCTCCCTTACACAAGAGAGATAACACAATAAGTATCTTGAAATGACAATATAAATGTTGTAATTATGAGAATGGTGGCCATGCCCAAATCTATGTATCTTGTAACCATTTAGATCATCTTTCTTTAAGTTTTGGGTTCCCAAATGTGAATAAGGGTCAAATGTATAAATAACAAATTCTTATAATGTAAGACACAATCCTCCTTTGTGCCAATTGAGTTTAATCTTATCTTCTTTCTCTCTTGTGTCTATGGTGAGAGAGAGAGAGAGTTGAGAGAAGAGAGAGCTTCATTCTTGGTGCGTGTTCTCCTTATGCTTGTGTTCATGAGTGTGAGAGTAGAGAGGTGTGAGTGTCCTTGTATGAGGAGAGTTAACCCCATGGTGACAGCTTGTGAGGAAGGAGGAAAAGGCATGGAGGGAGCTACTACTAACATAGATTAGAGTCTTCAAAGATACGAGCTTGGATGTTGGCAAGTTTTCCACGGCGTGTTAAGCATTATCCATTACAACAAGAGCAAGGGAGGGATAGTGTAGCTTGTAACATTTTTGGCGCCGCACTACCAGGGATCCACCGATCTCTTTCTACTCTATTTGCACTCTGTGTTATTTTATTATAAGTCCCTTTTCCCTTAATATGGCTTCTTAAAGATGTGTGATTGGTTGAGAAGAGGATAAGTTGTACATAAGGTTGTGAGAAGGGAGAAAAAAGAGAAAAAAGAAGGGTTGTTTTTTATTGTTTTAGCATTTGAAATGCTTGTTGCATTTTTTTAATGTTAGAAAAGCAACAAAACAAAGAATTTACATCAATACTTACATGGTGGGAACTCAATAATCACGTCTTTATTATGCAAGGAGGAATACTTACATGGTGGGAACTCAATAATCACGTCTTTATTATGCAGGGAATACCCATTTTTTTCGTTTTTTGGAAATCTTGAAAATTTGAAAAAATAAATAGCAATTGATCCTATTGCTTGCTATCACTTTGAACATTCATGTTGCAAAGGAATAATCTAGAAATTTTGAATTGGAGAAATTAATATTTGTATCCCCAAACCAACAATTTTTGGTTGAAACCTACGAAATCACATCATCGTGATTCTGCAATATATACATCATGCCCATGGTTATCAATCACGCCATGATTCTCTGACAATTCTAGCTATCCCACCAATCCCAAGATTGGGCATTAGATGCATCTTATCTCTGAATAGGTTTCATCTTATCTTATTTGAATAGGTTTCATCTTATCTTACCTGAATAGGTTCCATCTTATCTTATCTGATTGTGATCACGCATCACGGTCCGGATCATAGATTATGGATCATAGTTTGTGATTCATGATTAACAATCAATCATGATCGTGATTAACAATCACAGTCCATGATTATTAATCATCACGACTATGATGACTGCCATATCGTGAATTGCGCCTTTGAATCATGTTAGAGATTAGTAAATCACACTATGATTGTCACATCACTAATCACGGTGAACCCACTTGATAATTTGATAAAAGAGACATCTAAAACAGCTATTAGGGGCCTCAGGGAACTCATATAAACATACATTAAAAGAGACATCTAAAACAGCTATTAGGGGCCTCAGGGAACTTGTTTAGGTGAAGATCATCACCATGATTTTGCAAAGGATCACGACTATGATTCTTGACCTTGCAAGATCAACTAAGACCTTAAGTATCATCAAGATAAGTACTCAGGGGTATTTCTAAGGTCACCCACTAACACTATGGGTAATTGTAAACATCAACTAAGACCTTAAGTATCATCAAGATAAGTACTCAGGGGTATTTCTAAGGTCACCCACTAACACTACGGGTAATTGTAAACATCTAAGAATAAACAATTTTACCATGATTTTCTATTGTGATCACATCCATGATTTCTTTCGTGGTGGTCGCATCCATGATTTCATAAAAATAAATAAAATAAGAATTTTGCAATTATCACATGTGCTCTTGATGTAGGTAGCTCCTTTTCTTACATTTTCTTTTACCTTCTTGAAGTTTATTTTCCAAAGATTAAATATACCCCATAACCTTCGGCTTTGGCATGGATATTGTGTTGTTTTATCTAATACCCTCCTTAACAACATGTCCATGGCAATGATTTGTTATGATGGTCATGCTAATAGTTCCCTTAGGTTCCATTTACTGTTTATGATGTTGGTACCTCTTTGGGTCTTACCCAGTTCCAATGACACATGATGGTCCTAGTTAGTGTTTACAATATGCTGGTGCCTTCTTGGATCTTACCTAGTTATGATGATAGATGTTGATTTACCATGTGAACACTAGTTAGGCAAATAACACAATTTTATGATGATGGTCCCAGTTACAATGACAGATGATGGTCCTAGTTATTGTTTACAATGTTGGTGCCTTCTTGGATCTTACCTAGTTATTGATGATAGATGTTGATTTCCCATGTGTACACTAGTTAGGCTTACAATGCAAATTTATGATGATGGTCCCAATTACAATGACAGATGATAGTCCCAATTATATTGTGTACAATGTTGGTGCCTTCTTGGATCTTACCTAGTTATGATGATAGATGTTTAATTTACCATGTGAACACTGGTTAGGCTTATAATGCAAATTTATGCTTAGGAATAGATGTTAATTTACCATGTGAACACTGGTTTGGCTTATAATGCAAATTTATGCTTAGGAATAGAGTCATCTTTAGTCATTAGCTTGAGGCATTTAATCTTGGCACTTTAAAATTCCCAATCTAATTCAATAAATTTGGTCTTGTTGGTGGAGGCCTCTTCTTGATGCTCTTCTTTTTCTTCTTGGCTTGCAAGAAGCGCTTGTTGAACCTTCTTCTTCAAGAAACAATTCTCCTCGGTGTGATTATCTTTGTTGCAAAAACCACAAGGCTTCTTCTTCATCTTGGAGTCGTTGGAGTTCCTCTTGTTGAAGCTCTTGTTGTTATTGGAGAACTTGTTTTTGGTGAATTCTGCCCCATCATAGACTTCGTTCTTCTCTTGCTTCTTCTTGTACTCCTCAAGGAGTGTAGCTTCAATATCTTCTAAAGAAGGAATGTGTAGCTTCATGAGGGCATAGAAAAGATGCCCATAGTCCTCATCCGCTGGCATACTCTTCAAGGTAGCTATTGCACCCTCTTCTTCTATTGTGATGCTCCAATAACTGCTTGTTATAACATGAGAATATTTATGTGATTTAAATGACTAGGAAATGCTTTGGAAACCTTCAGTTCAAGTTTAAAAATTTAGATTTTTAAGCTTATTTTTGAATACTTTTCCTTAGCCCCAATTTTTTTCCTAGGATTTCTTAAGCCTCGAATGAGCTTCTTGTATCTGAAACGTGATGAATGTAATCGTCACTAAGCCCTAATGCAACAATTGCAAATGTTTTTTCATCCTTATCTTCCCACTCTTCCTTGGCCTCTCTTGTCCTAGGATTCTTGTCCTTTCCATTAGTGATAGCCCATAAGCCCCTTTTCATTAGAATGAATTTCACCCTTACTTACCATGTGTGGAATCCCGTCCCATTAAGCCTCACATTATGCATGGAGTTATTCATTGTCTTACTTAGGATATTTTCTCAAATAGTGTCTGATGAATTTATAAATATTCAAGGAGGATAATGTTTTTCTTGAGTAATTCAATCATGAAAAATGCAAGTACAATCCCAAAATAGTGAACATCTTTGTATAGTGAATTTGAATGCGTGCTTAGTATACAAAGGTAAGGGGAAATTGGGTTTCGAAGTGGTGGAGGGTTGGAGAAAGACCTCAATGTTGAAGTTAAACCCCAAAATAGCCTTTTGAGGTGTGTATAGGCTTGGTTGAGGTAGGTAGTGATGTTTTCTCTCAAATATGAGGCTGTAGATCAATTCACCATGCCCCCCCCCCAAGGTGAGAGGAATTATGATAATTTGATGCAGAGAAGCCACAGTAATCAAATTTCTTCAAAAACTCCCTGGTGCTATAGGCACAAATTTGTGGCATTATCGGTAACTTTTATGTATGTGTGGTGTGATGAGGAGTAGTGCCTAGAAGCTAAGAATACTTCCTCACAAGCTACCTCACAAGCTACTAGGCAACTGCCTCACAGGTGTGGTGTGATGAGGAAGAGTACAGGGATATTGCTATGGTAGCTTGGGTTCAGAAGCTTGGGTATAGCTAAACCCGCATTGCAATATCTTGTGGAAATTGCACTTGAAGCTGCGGGCCCCGGCTCCGACAAGATCAAAGACTTCGTTTCCCACAAGGCCGATCGGGCCGCCCTTAATCATAGAAGCATATGATTCTTTACTCCTAGCATATGCTGTTTTCCATTGTAATGTTTGTGTTCCTCATATTCTATTGTCTGAGTTTTGTTTTTTGAAAAGTCTTCGTGCATTTAATAATCTGGGTGTTTTTTTCCGGCTCATTGTTCCATATCAAGCTTGTTATTTGTTCTTCTTAATAATGTGGTTGCCTTTTTAATTTCCCCACTCCGAAGAGCCGTAATAAGAGGCTTATCATGTGAAGCAAGCATGGGAGCTCACTAATATGAGCGTTTGCTAAGTCATTTTGGCTGTGACGATGGCGATGTGACGGTTGCGACTGTTCATGGAGTTGCTTCATTTTCTTTCATATTTTTACATGATTGGGGATTCATGGAGAAATTAGGGCTTGCTATCAAAATTTTCAAAAACTTTCTCAATAATCCTCTGAATTATGCTTGGCTATATGCATATGTGTGATCAATTTGTGCATTAGTGAGAGATTTCATGAGCAATTTTCTTCTCTTGCAAATTTGAGATTTCTTAAAAATTAAAGTTCTTACATGTTTTTCTTGAGATCCAGAGGGTATTATAATTATCTTCATTAAGCCTTCCTCTATCCTTCTATATCATTTTTGCATCAAAATCAATGGGAGAGGGTTTATTAGAGAAAAGGGAAATTAGGGAAAGTGCTCTAAAATTAAGGCTTGCTTTGGACTTTTCTTCATTTCACATGCATGGACATATGCATGGACATATGCCCATAGGTCTCATTGTTCATGTTATGCATTGGTTGCATCAAGGGAAGTGCACATACCCAAGTGTGGATCATTGAAGTCCAATTTTCCTTGTCTTTTTGAGGCTTCTTTGTGCAATTGACATTGATTTGTCTCCACATGAAGCCATGGGGATTGAAGACATCAAGGAGCACTAATTGTATTCCCAATTAATCTCTTCTACGACATTAGCTTCGTATGTTGGATGGTCATGGTATGCAGCTATAAGTGTCGATTGAAAATGGATTCACATACACTTTCAAGTTCATGTTTCACAACTCACACACACTTTTACTCACATCTCAATTCCTAGTAGTTTTTGGAGGAGAGGCCATGGGAGCATGTCTTGAATCTGCCTTGCTGTGAGTGCCTGGTCGGGAGATTGGCAAGCTTCAACGCTCTACATCGACTTTCGAGTGTCTATTGTGGATGCATTTTATTGGGCAAGGATTTGGCAAGAATGGGATTCAATATTGCAATTGATTTGATATTGAGATTTGGTTGCAAAAACAAAGGTGTTGCCAGGCTACATGTGGATGCCAAGTTACAAATTGATAAGATTCATTCCTTTAAAAAAGGTCTAAGACATTGCCAATGCAAAAGGGAAGTGAGGATTGAATTGGAGAGAAGTTTGACAGTTTTTTGTTGTGGCACACTAAACCCTAATTCAGTCCGAGAGGGTTAGGGTTGCTTTCAAGGTGTTTCCATAGCCTCATTCTACTCTCCAAGGGCTAAGTTTGGAACCCTCAAGTGTTCGATTCGGACTTCGTTTACTTCTCCAATTGGCAAGTCTACTTGCAAGGACAAGAAGGTTGCCTAGTAAAAAACATCACTTCATTTTGGCAAAGTGAACGTAGTGCTACACCGGAGCTATCCGCTACATCCATTTTTCCACTGGATACCCTGTTTTTCCTTCAATGAGGGGGGTTATAGCCTTGAAGATTCCACATACGTAGGGGGTGATGTGGAAGAGATAGTCTATGCTTATGATTCTTATGGATATTGGGATGGTGTGAATTTTGGTGGCAATGCATATGCCTATGATGACCGTGATACCTATGATTATGATATTCATGGTAGTCATGATTCTTTTTATGAAGGCGTGTATGACAATGAGGATTTAGTCAACGATGGCAATGGGGATCGGATCTACGAAAGTAAAGAAGAGTTCCAACTTGGCACCGGCGAGAGGAATAATGCATGCAACCTTGTGGATGAATTTGATGAGAATGATGATTAAAGAGGACTATGAGAATTTGGATACAATGCCAACAAGGAGTAATGCAATGCCGATGCTTAATGATAGTGGAGAATTGAGTATTTTGACGATCTCTATGGACCAAAGGTTTCAAGCCATGGTTAATAGACCACAAGCTTATGAACTCTTTGTTAATACTACTTTTATGCCTCAGGCTCATTTGCAACAAGGAGATCAGGATCAAAGTTCTATGTTTGGAAAGGGGAACTTACCTCCATATTCAATGCAACAAGGTTGAACTTATGTGTATGGTATGCCTATGCATCAAAGTGGTGCATATGAGACAAGTGTGTTGGGGATGTCGATGCAACAAGGTGGGGCAAATGCATTTGGTATGTCAACACTTTCTCAACAAGTCACCAATGTGTCCGTGGTCAAAGGGGATACACAAGCTGAAAATGGTTATGATTGGCTAGCTTTCATAAGTGCTTTGATTGAGGAATTTTCAGCTTATGACATTGTGAGGTGAAAACAAGAAAAAAAGACCATGCCTCTATAGCCCTTCACCTCCCAACTTTGGAAACACTAACACCAACGGGGGCATCACCAGCCCCACACAGGCTGGAACACTTTTCACAGTTCACCACACCACAGGCTGGAACACTTTTCACAGTTCACCACACCACCCACACCAGAAAGACACCACAAAACAGGGGCACCATAGACAAGGTAAACACCCAGCAGCCAGCAGCCAAATCAACACTTCATACAAGCTTCTCCTGACACAGAAGCTTTACTCACACAACCATACAAACACTCAGGCCTGGATTTACTGCCAAGGGAATTCCACCACGGCCTCACAACCTCAGGAATTACAACCTTGCGTTGTCTGACGACCAAGCCTTCCAGCCACGAACACATCAACACTTTGACCTGTCACTGCCAAGGATACACCACATCCTCAATCGGCACATGATCCACTGCCTCTGCCCACAGTCGGCTTTTTCAATCGCCGCGAACCTCTCGCCTGCTTGCTGTGCCAACCACACCAGAAAGAACCCGGCCACTTCTCTCTCTTCAGAAGGCGCCCCACCAGCAACCCTCAACTCTCTCTGCAGCCCATCACTTCTGTCCAGCAGTAGCTACCCAAACACCTCTCTCTCTCTCTCTGTGTGCTGATCCTCTGCCAGCCACTTCCTCTGCCACAGGCAGCTTCTCTGTAGTGCTACCGGCCCCACCAACCTTCAGTTCTGCGCATCCAGCAGTCGCTTCCTCTCTTGTCTCTTCGCTCTCTCCTGTCCACCTGTGCTAACTGCCCCGTCTCACCCAGTGCCTGCTGGCCCTCCTGCATCTGGCGATAGTCCTCAGGCGCCCGTCGCGCCCACCTCACTAGCCTTAGCCACAGCACCTTCCTCTCTCTGGTCGCTAACCACCGGCGGCCTCAGCTCGCTGACGTCCCCTGGCTACAGCACCTGCAGAGAGCAGCAACCCATCTAGGCGGCTCTCCTCTGCCTTCGCCATCCACTGCAGCGCTTACTCTTCTCCAGAGAAGCCCCCGGCTCCACAAGGCGGCCACTTTTTCACCAGGCCCGACTTCACTCTCCTTCGCTTTCCCCAGTTCGCCAACTTTCTAGCATTTTCTTTCACGTGCTGGCAGTTGCGCGCTGGCAATTGAAATAAACGGCCAAGTGGACTTCTTCTAGCTAGCCACGTTGATATTTATTATTTTTATAAAAAGCCTAAAAGATGGCCACCCCAATCCTTTCAAAAGCAACCAGCGAGTGCCGGACGCGTACACATTCAGAGCGACCGAGTCGTTGATGTCATCTCCAGCGGACCACGTTCCGAACAAGCCTGTACAAGCCTATAGCAAAACCATCCACCCTGTACACCTGCCAACGCATTCCAAACAAAGCTCTTCACACATGCCATGCATACAAATGTACAAAAGCCCAAAACACCTCTCAGAAAAACACCTGACATACTTTGCCAACCGCCCCATCTGCTAGAGCATTCATGCTCAGCAGCAAAAAGCAAAAGTCCAATAGCTATCCACCAGGATCAAAAGGAAATTGCTGTAACTCATCATCCCATTCCCCAGCATCCATTAAACACAATGGCTGCATCACTACATACCAGACATCGACCATATGCATCACAAAATCATTTACGTCCACTTCACCCACAACAAACCTCCTTGTCTTAAAAACCTGTGGCATTGCAACATCTAGCATCCAATTCATCAATACTAGTGAAGGCCAAGTTCCAACATTTTGACCTTTATGCACACAAAAATCCAGATCCTTTCCAACAGCATTGTCCAACAAGCACTTCCAGCTCTTGTAAAACAGGCATCTCTTCACAACCATACAGCTCAACTGGTTCAGAATCTTTGTCATCCATGGACTTTGTCTTTAGCATTTCAGCAACACGCAAAGAAGCCTTAGTTACACTCTCAACCATATTTGCATCCATGTCTATCTCTGGCTCCTGTTCATCAAGGCTAGCAACTGCCCACATATCATCCTCAAGCACAATACTCACCTCACAACACTCTTCATCAGCCCAATCTACATGCATATCTTCTTGAGTGTTGCCAACCCCCCTTGTATCATCGTCCAAAGACTCCCCAGCACATAATGCATCAAATGGAAAAACATCCATATCATTCATCGCAGGTACCATACTCCATGCTCTCCTCATCCGCATTGCAAACCATCTTCACTTCATCACAAGTCTCTACCCCATCCTCCTCCCTTATAGAATCTGGCAAAGAATCATCCTCAAAACATTCTATATCCAACTCCTCTTCCTTCTTATCATCAGCCAATCCCAAGGCATCATCCTCTTTGCTTCCATGTGCATGCATGTCATCCAGATCCGAATGCAAATGATCTCCAATAGAGCATTCCAAATCACTGTCATGTACAGCTATGACGTCTAAATCCAAAGAAGAATCCACTGGCAACTCATAATTGATGGATGTCATGACTTGCAAGGTATCTTGGCAATGCGTCAATCATAGATGAGTTGTTGATAAGCATGGTGAAGGAGATTGAAGACAATGGAAAAAGATGTTTCCATTGCAAAAAAAGAACAGAAAAATTGGAGTTTCAATTCACCTACAACTAAGAAAAAAGTAAAGAAGTTTAATTGGAAGAGAAATCTAAAAAGCAAATTCCAAACAAGTTCCACCACGGGTTATTATTTCAAAAATGGTGAACGCATTTTGTATGGCATCAAAATAATAGTTCAAATAGTACTCATTGATCACACCCAGCACTTCTATAAGAATTAAGGATTTGACAATTGGTGTAACTATAACTGTTATACACATACATCTATGCATTCTGCAAAGACAGGAAGAAATGCACTTTTCAAACCAACTTGTTGCCAAGCATGCTACATTGAAAACAAGAACAAAACATCTAGATGCTCACATAGCAAACTACAGGCTATATACATTACAATGACCTCTGGCACTCAATGTTACTGTTTCAGTTTAAGAATAAACAAGATGCAGACCCAAAACCAGTATGTGGCTAATGTAAAGAGATGAGGTTTTTCAGTTAGGACGACTAATGTTACTGTTTCAGTTTAAGAATGAACAAAATGCAGACCCAAAACCAGTATGTGACTATTAAGAATGAACAAGATGCAGACCCAAAACCAGTATGTGACTGTTAAGAATGAACAAGATGCAGACCCAAAACCAGTATGTGGCTAATGTAAAGAGATAGAGGCTTTTCAGTGCACATGATGGATGGGTAGAGTTTACTGACATTGAAAAAAAAAACCCAAAGAAACTAAGTGTTCAAGGAATGATTCAAGTTGTCAAGTTGTTGGGCTGCAAATAAGAGCGATAAAACCATTAAAGGGACATATTAATGAAGACAGTAGCAAATGAAGCATTGTTGCAACTAGTAAAAAGTCTCTTTGGTGATGGTAAGCAAGCATATGGAAACAACCAACAATATGAGCTTCTAAGACACAAATTGTTTGATACCTATTATGAAGACTGGGATTCCAATCAAACACCCATCCTCATCAACTCTTCTCTGGCCCAATGATCACTGGTCTTTCATAGCAAGGCCCTTGGGGTAAGCCTTCTTTCAGAAAATCCTCCTCTTGTATAAATACCTTTTAAAATATAATTGTTATTTAGAGATCAGAGTTGGTTATCTGTAGCCTTTGAATGTCCACTATTTTAGATGATATACATGTAATTTATGTAGACAATGAAATGGGACTCGGACCCTAACCAGGGGTTGTCAATGTAAACTCCAAGGATGCCCCTGCCCCCCAAGAGCCCTAACTTGTCAAGAGAAGGTTGTGTTGGGTAAGGTTAAGGTTATGTTCCAATCCAATGACAAAGCTTAGCTAACAGGCAGGCCAGCCCAGTTAAACAAATGGGCAATGCATGTGACCACTGCTTAGTGATCATATGATCCATCAATCATATTGTAAATGCCACATCTTGTGAAAGGCCTTCCACCTCAGGCAAGAAAACCTTCACTAGGCCTGTCTGAGGATCATATGAGAACTTAGAACTGACCGCATTAACCAAACAATCCCTCGGCTTCACTGATGAGTAGGCTCCAAAGTCTCCATACCCATGGATTTTCATTCTGATTGAGGGTATGGCTGCTTGCGTTGGCTCCTTTTCTGATGATTTAATTTCTGATCCAGCCTCAGACAGTTGATACTTGAGTGTCGAAATGGCACCCCCCGAGTTAAACATCTGGAGGAGACCAATGGGGGCAAAAGCTGCTCCACAGGGCAGTCTCTGCAATGCAAAACATTACACGCTAAGCTCTGTATGTGTGTGCGTGTTTCTGCTCCCATTCATGTATGTGCATTGTGTGTATGTCTATGTATGTATCCATTTGTATCATGTGAAGATTGTGTAGTGTATGTATATGTATTTGCATCCATGTAAATTGTATGTATATGTGTATCATTTATGTAGTTTATGCCCAGTACAGTACATTGTGTGTGCATGTACATGTATGCATATGCCTATGTATAATATGTGTATGTAAATGTAAATGTGTATGCGAAGGTGTATATGTATGGGTGTGGATGTGTATGTATAATAAAAATTGTATGTGTATGTGTATGGTTTATGTCAATACAGTGCATGTACATTGTGCGTACATGTACCATGTATGTGTATCCTGTAAAACGTGTATGAACATGTCTATCATAGTCACATAGAAACGCGTTTCTCGGCTGAGAAACTCTGAAACCCTGAAACGCTAGAAATGTGTTTCAGAAACGAGGATTTTTTTTCGTTTCTAAAAAAAACAAAGTCTTTTTTTTAAATTTTGTCTCAGTGTTTTTTTTAATTGTGCTTTCACTCTCTCTCTCTCTCTCTCTCTCTCTCTCTCTCTCCCCCCCCCCCCCGCGCGTGACCTGCAGCCCAAACATCCTCTCTCTCTCTCTCTCTCTCTCTCTCTCTCTCTCTCTCTCTTGCACGCGATCTACAGTCAACTCTCCTTCTCCTCCTCCTCCTCCTCCTCCTCCTCTTCTCTCTCCCCCAATTTCTCACAAATTCCCCAATATTCCCAATTAACTAAATTCTCAATTGCCCAATTTCTCATAAATCTCCAATTTCTCATGAGTCAATTCCACAACTCCCCAATTGCCCAATTGTGACCAATTGCCTAAGCTTTTACCATATTTTAGGTAGGCCTACAAATAATTCTACAAACTACAAGTTCTAAACCATTTTATTGTATTTATATAGAAAAAACTACGAAACCTCCGCGTTTCTTAGCCGAAAGAAAACGTTTTGTCCCAAAACCTCAAAACTCTGAAACGTCAAAAACCCCGAAACATTTTTTTAAACTATGATATCTATGTATAATATTTGTGCATGTGCAACGCCCGCGCGCGTGTGTGTGATTTGCTGAATAGACTTGCCATTACTACAAGGTTTTGGGCGCACAAGATACCTTGATCGGAGAAACTGTGAACAGATCATACTCAAGAACTTTAAGTGTAACAGGCAGAGTAGCACTCCTTGGAAGACAAACAAGCTCACCTGCAAGCCTCATAAAATAATCATGTATAAGCATGCACATTTTTCTATATTAAGCAAGCAACTCACAATAAGCATTGACTCATCAAACACCCTTTTGCTTGTATGAGATATCAAAGCCTTTACCTCCTTTATAAGAGTAAAGAGCACAATCCCCATTCCAACCCTCTGTGGCTACTCTGGCTAGGAAGTCCACATCCCTTGCATGCACACTCCCACTGACTGCTCCTGGAGCTGCATCATGAACCAAGTTCTTCTTGTCCACTTTGCACCACCCTGCACCTTGGCAATTGAACACCCCCACAACCCCTGTATACTTGTTCAAATTCCAAATCTTCAAGAGACTGCAAAAAAGTTCACCAAAAACATCAATGGTATCATGCAATAACTAAATGATTACAACACATTGATAGATGCATGCGTCAAATGAATGTCATACACAATGTATGATTGCACTCATGTATATACGTATGTGTGAAACATACATATCTACACATACATGCATACGCACATACGCACATACATCATATGTATGTACATATGTGATACGTGCATACATACA
The DNA here is from genome assembly GCF_041138505.1 of Cibotium barometz. Lineage (NCBI taxonomy): Eukaryota > Viridiplantae > Streptophyta > Polypodiopsida > Cyatheales > Cibotiaceae > Cibotium > Cibotium barometz. The sequence goes on from NC_141099.1 coordinate 13,653,084, forward strand.
TATGCATGTGTATGTACATACACACATTACATATACACGCACACATACATATAATGTGGACGTGTATACATGTGTGTGTGTGGGGCCCAACACATGGAATTATTGTTGCAGTAAAAAGTTATTCATCAATAAGCCACCTTACCTTTTCCCATCTCTGGCAGGATCAGTGAAAAGAGAGTCTCTGGTCGGTCGCCCAGGGAGCTGGGCACGCAGTATGGAACCATCAGGAAGGACCAGTTTCTTTAGTAGATCAAAATCATGGCACCCTGGCTTGTCACTGCAAAAAGCAAGGGTTTTCATTTTCCAACATTAATAGGCCAGGATATTAGATCCCACTTTTGCCAACCTAGAATTCAAGCAAAAAAGTCAATATGGCATCAGGCATGCATCACGTAGGCATAATACATAGTGTGGAAATCATACCTGACATATACTGGACACCCACCAATAGCTCGGGCTGCTGCATGGTACTCTGCAGCAGGATGAAGACTCTGCTTGGTTCCACCGTGATTGTTAGACCAAGAGAGTGGTAAACCTTGAGCAATCAAAGAGGGCAACAAGAGAACAAAAGTTGAAATACCTGAAACATATCCCAGTCAGGCTGCATGAACTCTCCAAGAAACAGGCTGTTGTATGTCACAGAGGCAATATGTATGGTGTGTGAGGCCGGATCTCGTGGCCAAAAGTCATCTGATGCTCTCACAATGGCAGTTTGCTTGATGCTGGCACATCAACACATGATACAATCAGCTAAGAAGAGCTAGCACACGGTTGAGCAATGAAACACCATGTCCCCTATTTACCTGTAAAGCCCATCTGTGTTGTGGCTCATGCAAGCAATGCAGCCATTATTAGGAAAATTCTGAGCCACTGACTCCTCAAGGGCCTGATGATAATGCCGTGTCAACGACACCCGGCCCCCGAACCCTGCTCCTAAAGTCTCCAGAATGTTCTGTACATCTACTTTGACACCATCAACTCCTGCAGTTGCTAGGTAGCTGTGAAGCTCATTATAGAACTGAAACACCTTGTTTGGATGGGCAAGGCCAAGCCCATTGACGGTGAGATTATCCACAGTCATGCTAGGTTGATTGCTTAGCACTCCTTGGGAATGAATTGGGTACTTCATTGAGCTCTCATAGTGCTCCATCTCTGCAACACCTGCCTTGATGCCTCCCCAGTATCCAGTGATCGCATGCCAGACGTAGACATACCTGCAACTTGGGGGTTCAGTATTCAAAACCTGTATGTATCACATACATTTAGAGGGTGACTATAAAACCCCATATCTGTGAGTTTTGGCCCTATAAAATCAAAACAATATGATGGGGCTATTCTAACTCACTTGAGCTTATGCTTCTCCTTGATCTCTTGAACAACATGCCGCAGACCCAATGCTGGGTCTTCTTGCCTCTCCCCATCTCTTCCATCCTTTTGGAACTTAAAATTCTCCTTGACATTGGTGAGCCTTCTGGCCATCCTGTTTCAAAATCCAGAATTATGGCTTTTTATGATGCCTTCACAAAACTACGTAATGCCTGTCGGCGTGTGCCCTTGCTGAGGTGGCTACTGTACCATGCTGCCCAGAAGGGGGCGTAAGTTCGAACCCCAACACCTACCATAATCCACTAGAAAAAAAAACTAAGAAATGCTCTGCAGTATGTAAGTTTTTATTTAATGGAGGGCATCTTACTGTGTCCCTGCTGTTGCTTGTCCAGAAAGTTGGTGCTGATCACTAGCAACTGATTGCCATCCATCATCAATGATAACAAAGCGGGCTGGAGTGCCACCTTCCTCCAAACTGGGATGCAAAACCCCCAGATCCCATAATGATCAGTTCCACTGCTCAAAGAAGAGCACATATTCACACCTTGCAAGCAAATAACTCATTTCTGTAAATGCGCATGTTACCATGCATGCCAGCTCCCACCTCAAGCAAAATGTGTTGTAACATAATTCACATTCACACAGTGCTCATTCACAAAATTTATCCACAGCTTGCAAAAGAGAGGAGAAGAATAAAACTTGATTATTGCTGAAGAGGTTTCAAAAGATGTTGCCTTCCTTCAGCTATGCACTCATGAGATGTGAGCATAGATGGTGTATAAAAAATATTATCTTATGACTTGATAGAAGAAGTTGAGCTTGAGCATACCTTTTTAGACCTTGTCTTACTCCATCAGCTGATACGTCTGTATAGAATGCATCCCATGTGCACCACCCAAACCAGTCCAGGATACCTGGCATCTGTCAAGAAGAGATTGGCATCATGAGCATCATAACCATACTGTTGACCTTCAGAGAGAATGCATGTACCGAAGAAAGGTGGTACCTTCTTCTCCTCACGTCTGCGGAAAGTCTGCATGTGCATCTCCATAGCTCTAAGTTCAATTAAAAAAACACATGGTTGTGGTGACTTTACCCAGACTTCTTTACATGTGCAGATAAGGTGAAGAGAAGAAACTTACTGCACTGCCTCTGTTATGACATCGAAGGGGTTCGTTCCCGCATGAACAAACACAGAATGAAACCCTCCATTTCCTTGAACAGTTGAATCACCTACAAAAAGCCATACAAAAAATAAAACCATATAAGTCACTCTCTGTCATGGCTAAACTACAGGGCAAGGGTGGGGGACAGGCGTGGGGGGCAATTTGAATGTATGGACACCTTAGGCTGCCCACGGATAAATATGCCACTTTCCAAGCATACACCAGGCAGATCAGGGATAAACATACCACTTTCCAAGCAGAGTTTCAGCTGGTCATCTGCATTGCCTTGCAACGATGCGCGGAAAGATCCTTCCAAAAGTGGCAAGAAGACTGTGTACACAGTCTGGTTCCCGTCTCTTGCCGTTTCATGCACCAAGGGGGACCCGTCCTTGCTTTCCACAAGGAGAAACTGTGTCTCCATTGGGACATCCTTCCCAGAGCTGCCCATTCTCTGGGTCATCCACCATAGACTGAACCGAAAGCAGCACATGAAACGAAGATCCCTGTACAGAATTCGTCCCCAAATTAGATATTAATCTGTAATTTGCCAACATATTACCCCGAATCGAAGCCTTAGACATGTTCTGTAGATCTTATATAGGCCAGGAAACGCCCTTCCAGCACATAAGCAAAGATCCCCGTAAAGTATTAGAGGCTAGCTCCAATCAGTTATACACATCAATTGAGCATTACTAAAGTTAAAAACTGTGTGTTTAAGAAGTGTAGGATTAGAGTTAGGTGAAAATCAATTACGCTCAAAAACTCACAGATTTTACTAGGAGTGTGTAATTAAGAGTTTGCGTTCTACTAACTTGAGGATTCCAAGGGGGAAGACATGATGACTCTTGCTTTCAGGCGATGAGGCGCCCAAGAAAGCTCCCTGCACTGAGCCGAGCCCTGTGCTGGGAGTCAACACCACATTCTCTGGAACTTCGCTCAAAATAGCCTTCCCTTTCACATTTAGCTGCCCATCTGAAATGTTGATGCCCGCAGTGACAGTCATGCTGGATCGAAAACTTGCTCTGTTTTGAGCTCCTCTGGTGAAGAAGCCTTTGCCTGCACACCTTGAAAGAAGTCAGATCGCCCATGTGGTAAAAACTTGTCCAGTTGGGAAATACAGTTAAACCCACTTTGAGAAACCATAGCCCGCTTCCTGCACCGCCTCGGGCTGCGAATTTGAATCGCAGAGAGGCGGGAAACAGAAAGGCCATTGTGTGGGCGATGAACGCCCAAAGCAAGCGTTTGATCATCAAAGCGTGTAGAAGCCATTGGGCGCCAATTGGAGACCGTAATTGCAGACATTGCATGAGCACTAAACTGGGTAAAAAAGCAAGAAAGAAAAGCACGAAACAAGCAAGAAACAATGGAGACCTTCGTGTTTTGCCAAGATGAGCTCCACGGAAACTGAAGAAAAACTCGAGCCCGTGAACGGCTTTTTATAGCTGCGTCTCCGTCAAAGAAACCCGCCAGATGTACCTCCCCGGATTTGTCGGGACCAGTGCTTTTGCCTTGAACGAGTTGCTTTCCACGTCAGCGCCAGCTGTGCTATATCCACAGCACGTAACACGTTTTTTTAATTTTGAAACGTATCTTCACAAAATTGACAGTTTTTTTTTTAAGGTGCCCACATGGGGTTACATGGCCCTCTTCTTTTCCATCCCTTTCTTAAGTGCTTTGGTCAGTTTGGTGATGTATATGTGTAAAAGTGGTGAAGTATTCATCATGTTCTAGGGATGAAATACATTGTTGGGGCACCAGAGTGGTAGAGACAGTGCGGCTCTTTCACCAGTGCAGGCCTAGAATTTGAAGGTTGTAGAGCCCATCTAGAGCCAAAGAAGGACGATAAATTTTACCCATCAAAGTGGTGAAGTATTCATCATGTTGTAGGGATGAAATACATTGTTGGGGCACAGACGATCCGAGTGGTAGACATTGCTGCTCTCTCTACACAGGGATGCGGGCTCTCCCCTCTCCCCCCACCAGTGCAGGCCTAGAATTTGAAGGTTGCAGAGCCCTTCTAGAGGCATTTTTCCCAAAGAAGGATAAGCAAAATTTTACCCCCACCATCAAAAGACAAGCTAGGTTTCAAAATTACCCTTAGTATGCCCTTCCTACATTACGGTAAAGAAAAGAGGTTTGAAATTTTACCTTTCAAATGAAAATCTAGGGTCACCCTTCAAATTTGAGGCATGCACCAGTGTATGCAAAAGACCTAGGTACATAGTATTTTGCACCGCTGAGATTTGAAAAATACTTGTAAATTTTACAGTTGAAGGTTTAGATATTCCAAGATTTTGGATAGTTTTACTATTAAAACCTTCAAATTATCATAAAGTTGTCAAAAATACCTTCAATATCTAAAGATGGAGGTTTTTCACCATTTGGTTTGGATAACTTTTTTTCACACACAAGGGGTGAGGTAAATTAAAGGATATCTTTTTAATTCCTCGTTAAAAAAATTACACTATTACTTATGAATATCCTAAGGTTCAACATTTCATACATACAACAGACTGAGCTCTCTCTCTCTCTCACTCTCTCTCTCTCTCTCTCTCTCTCTCTCTCTCTCTCTCTCATATGCACACAAAGACACACATGCATGCGCCCATGTGCATAAACACTCATGCATGGGCATGGGCATGGGCATGCACCTGTACACACGTATGCACACACACACACACACACACGTTGTTTGCAATTTTAATATTTGGTTAGTATGTTTATTTGTTGATGATGTAATGCAGACCCATGATTGCAAGTTCTTTGCAAGTGTGGCTGGTGTAATTGAAACCAACATGTGGAAATTTATGGGTAGTACCAATCCCTTGCCTTGTGTGTGTTGGTGTGTATGCACATGCACTCACATGTGTGTGAAGTGCTTATGGTATGTTTTAGGAATAGTACATAGACTTAAAGCCCATCCATCATGAATTCGTATAATCCCCTAAGGAGCATCATAGAAAATCTTTTGGTATTTTTGTCATATTCTTGTTGAAAAATGCTTAAAATGCGACTATATGTTTGGTTTTGCATAAGCACAAAAAACAATGTAAACTATAATTTTACACTTTTCAAAGAGTGGCTCACTTTAAAGATTCTCTCTCTCTCTCTCTCTCTCTCTCTCTCTCTCTCTCTCTCTCTCTCTCTCACACACACACACACACACACATTATTCTCACCTCTATCTTCTTTATTCTAACCTCTCCTTGTTTTGTGCACCCCTTTCCTCTTCTCCCCTATAAGATCATGTCATAACATTGTGATTGAGAGTGACAATGAGTTGCTTTGTGTAGTTTATTTGTGTGGTCTTGAGTCCATTCATTAATTTAGCAAACTCACTATGGAAAACTCACAAACTCACTTTTTTTTTTTAAAGTCATTGAATAGTAATACTCTTTTTTCTCAAGGTACAAGCATCATATATTTTAGATATAATTTATGTATTCTTTCTATTTTTAGTATTACTTTAAAGCATTGTCTTTATTTTATGTGATTGTGAAAAAACATCTTTTTTTAAAGCTATGCTTATGATGTGAGATCATAATATGCTTTTAAAAAAAAGCTATGCTTATGATGTGAGATCCTTAAAAAAAGCATAGCTTTTTAAAAAAAGCTATGCTTATGATGTGAGATCCTAATATGAGTTACATGTACCAAAAGTAGCTCTCTATATATTCTTTCCATTTCAACTTAATCATTATATCAAAATTCTGATCCAAAATCATGTGAGCATTTTATTCCCTCCATCCTTAAAGAAGAGGTTCTCAGCTAGATTTAAGAGGAGAAAAGGGGAAACATTGCTAGAAAAGAAACATCACTATAGTGTATTTTTACTCTTTTATCATTAAAGATAATCAACTAACAATTTTGTAGCCATTATTTTTAGGACTGAATTTTAATGCATTTTTTGTTTTAAAACCATTATGTGACATACTTTCTTGTACTGAAAATTGATTGAACCAATGAGTTGTTTTTGTTTTGATTGGTTGAAGAAATAGTTTTTATTGAGCTAGGGGGATGTTTGTGTGTGTGCGTGTGTGTGTGTGTGTGTGCGTGTGTGTGTGTGTGTGTGTGTGTGTGCATGCGCACGTGTGCATACATGTGCATGTGTGTGCACGCGCACGCGCACGCGCCTGTGCGCGCACGCGCGCACACGCGCGCGCGCGCGCGCGTGTGTGTGTGTGTGTGTGTGTGTGTGTGTGTGTGTGTGTGTGTGTGAGAGAGAGAGAGAGAGAGAGAAGGTTAGAATAAGGGAGGCATAGATAAGAATGTAGGTGAGAATAAAGGAGATAGATGTGAGATTCAAGGTGATAATCATAAGTGAGATTTAAGGAGATAGAAGAGACATAAAGGTAATAGATGTGAGAATCAAGGTGAAATGTATAAATTGGAGAGATAATAAAGGAGGGAGAGAGAAAATACAAGGAGAGGTGCTACACACACATGAGATATACAAAAATTAAAGCACATAGATATGCTAGGGAATGAATGAAGCAAAGTAAAAGATAAAGAATAGATTTTTTAGCACAACGGTGAAACACACATATGAGAGAGAGAATAAAGAAGGGAGAGGAGATGATACACCATGAAGGTGAAGCATGGGCATGAGACAAAGAATAAAGGAAGGGGAAAAGAGAATAAAGGTGCATGCACACAAACACACACAACCCACCACATCTCTTTCTTTCAAACACACACACTTGCATATGCACATCTCTCTCTCTCTCTCTCTCTCTCTCTCTCTCACACACACACACACACACACACACACAAATATAAATACCCACAAAATAAATAAATAGTTATCATGCAACTTAAAATAAGCAAAAAACTATCCATTTGCATGACATTTAACTAGTATTTGAAGGGAGAAATATGGAGGCACTACAAGATAGATCCTCACTCAACCTTGGGATAAGGTTGAGGGTTTTATATCCCTATGTCCACCCCTGTGTCTATGCCTTGAACATCATTAGTTGCATGTGGATTCAGCACCTAATATGTCTCTGCTCCACACACTAGTTCTCCCTATGTCCATCCAAGTGTGTATGCCTCACTTGTCATTCCTCGCATGTGGAATGAGCACCTATTACACCTCTCTGCACACTTGCACTGAGCTTAATGCATGGGAAAAGCCTATATCAAATCAAAACAAATCCTTTTACAAAGTTCTAAAAAAAGACACGAATGGTCCTCAAATTTTTTGTGTTCGCCTTGCCCATCGAGATTGGTGCCAAGCTCATAGTTAGGTAAGTCCATATTTTTCACCAAAGTGAAAATAAAAAAATAAAAAATCCACAAACATTATTCTTCTTTGTGCAAGGGCTTGCCCACCATCAAGCTCGGTAGATGGGAAAGCCCATATTTTTTCTCACCAAAGCCAAAAAAAGGAACTTTTACTACAAGGTTTTAAAAAAACTAGAAGCAATCTTTAAAAATCCCCATGTTAGGCTTTGCCCATTAAGCTTGGCGCCTATTCCTATGTATGGGCAAGCACATACTTTACATGTTTTAATTTTAGAATAGACCATTCGGCTTGCCCATATTGTCTAACATCCATCTCAATCTTAATTAGTCAAGTAAAAGCTTCCATCCCCTCAACTAAGTTAAGAAAAATTATTCCATGGCTTGTCAAGAGTAAAGGATTAACTTTTAAATAATATATCATGAATTCAGCTGTCTTAGATAGTCAAAAGTTAATCAATCCCCTCAACTAAGTCAAGAAAAAATGGCTCAATGGCTGGTCAAGAGTATAGGATTAATTTTTAAACAATAAAACATGAATCCAACTCTCTTAGTTAGTCAAGAGTTAAGGGCTAAGGGTCCTTGATAAAGGGGATAATATGTCAATGTGCTACAGTTCAACCAATGGAGGTAGGTGAGGACCCAAGCTAGATAGGGAGAATGTGATGAGCTCACCTTATTGGGAAAGGTAGGCACTTTGGGAGACTTTAACAAGTCATATATGCAATAGAGGAAGACACGAGGGCAATAAAGTATGCATTTATAGCAAATGGATTCGTCTCTCCACAATAGCCCATGTATGCCATGACAATTAGAGCTCAAGATTGGAGCAAATGGATTGGTCTCTTTGCAACATCCCATGTAGGCCATAATGCTTGGAGCTCAAGCTTGGCAAAGAGATTGTGGCCACCATTCGCACAAACCCCAATTTTTAATATTTTGGTGGAGATTAAATAGTAACTTAATGCTATCCATAAACCAACGAGAATAAATTCATGAAAAAATAAGGTGGGTTAACTCATATAATTGGCAAGATATCTCCATGGCCAAATGTTCAAAAAATTATCTCGAGAATAAATGCAAAATTATCTCGAGAATAAATGCAAAGTTATCTCGAGAATAAATGCAAATTTTGAATCCATGAAAACTTCACATATTTTATTTTTTGGTCCTACCTAATGCAGGACATCGTGATGCTTGGGGGGATTGGATTATCAATCAAAACTAGTTTTTACGAAATGTGCCATCATGGGTTAAGATTGGATGACATTGTTTAAGTTTTCATATTTATATGTTTTCTTGATAATATGTCACACTACTCATTGCATATGCTTTCTTATAAATGATGGGTTTAGTTTGCCATAAGTTATTGCCTTTTTTGTATGAATACTATGCTCATTTGAATGACTGCAAGGTGGCATTTGTAAATTATTATTATTTACAACTATAAACACCTTTTATCTAAGTTAAACATTAAAAACTACATATTTTTCCACTTGGGTTACAACTAATAGTAGCACCCATGCCTCCTAAGAAGGATTTACTGAGTTTGAATCTACCCTTATCTAATTTTAGTACCTGCTCTCTCACATTAAAAATGTACATAATTTTCCCTAAAGAGGCATTTATTGAATAATTTAAATAGTCTATCTTGAACATTAAAAAAAACATTAACCACATGGGTTTAAAGATTAAACTAAAAAATTTTTGGTACACTTTGCAAGAACATTGAACTCAACATCGAGGAGCTTGATTCCTCCTTGAGAAAAGGATCTTGACATTTTCCATTACACAATTTTGGGAAAAGGAAAATGAAGTTTGTTAGAACATCAATCTCATTTTTGAGATCGATATCTAGGACAAGGAGGCATTGTGGTAAGATCATGGGTACTAGACCTCTTACACAACATAAAGAAAGAGTACCATTTCTTTATCTCTTCTTTTCCCAAAATGATTATTGAAGTAAAGGTTTTCAAAATTTTAAATTCCTCATTATATTACCTTGCAAGAAGTAGATAACTATATATTTACCTTGCCAGAATCAGCTAACTTTTCAAATTTTCGAGCAACAAGTGTAAATATTTTGATATATTCACAATTTTCAAAATTCCAAGCAACAAGTGTAAATATTTTGATATATTCATAATTTTCAACTAATTGGGTTTCCATAATTTGCAATAGCTAGCTAGTTCATGTTCATCAATGCCTCATCACTTTAAATTTATCTAAGGTATCTATAAAAAGCGTTTGAATTTGGAAAAATTCTTGTTTCAAAATTTGAGTTTTGGGGAGATGGTGTTGTATTCATAAAAGTTTGAGTTTTTGGGTGGTACTGTAAGAATACATGAGTAGACAAGTATGTAATCCACTAGCGTGTAAGTTTATAGTAACAAGAGGTAATCATAAGAGGTGGTAATCTAGGATATACAAGAGTAGACAAGTCTGCAATCCACTAATCTCTAAGTTTATTAATCACGATGCCAATAACCAATGAGACCATCTAAGAAAGCATTGTCACTTTCCAACCAGCAACCAAAGCATCTTAAAAGCCTCTTTTCCATAAAAGGTCATTTTAATTAAGCATTACCACTTTCCAACTAGCAACTAAATGCCCTATTAAAAATCTTGTTTTCTATAAAGGTCGTTTAAATTAAATGTGATAACTTTTACCATTATATTAAACATAAACAATATCAATGAGTATTACTAAAAAAAAGCCTCTTTTTTATAAAAGGCCAGTTTCCAACCAACAATCAAACACATCTTAAAAAACCTCTTTTCTATAAAAGGTCATTTTAATTAAGCATTGCCACTTTCCAGCCAACAATCAAACGCCTCTTAAAAAGCCTATTTTCTATAAAAGGTCATTTAAATTAAGTGTGATAACTTTTACCATTATATTAAACATAAACAATATCAATGAGTATTACTAAAAAATTAAGCATGCAAGTTGTTAGTAAACATCAAGTTTTTTAAAAGTATGCTTGCAAGTTTTTTAAAAGTATGCTTGCAAGTTTTATTTGGAGTACATTTGATTTATCTTAATGCCCATTTTCCATCAACTAGTATATTCAAAAGGTTCATGTAAATTAATGTTCACATCATATTCTATAGATAAACTTCTCAATCTTTCCATCGTGCTTACATTTAAAAATAAATTTTATTTCTACAAGTATTTTATCATGCATATTAAAAAAATATATTTCTACAAGTACTTTATCATGCATATGGCCTAAAAGTTGTTAGTAAACATGTTTTCATGCATATGTGAAATTTGATTGTGATACATCAAAAAATTGGTTATCATATGTCCTTTATATCACAAGGTTAAGGTTTAAAAACTTTGCTTCCCAATAAACATAATTTTCCTAGTGATACTCAAAAAGACTCAACAAGGTCAATATTTACCTTTTAAAACTTGGCTCCTCAAATGAAATAATTTTCCTAGTGATACTTAATAAAAATCAACAAGACTCAAAACACTTGACAATGCTCAGTATAAAACCTAATCCATGACAAGAGATACAAAGATGCAAGCCTATACTATCTTCTTGCTGAGCCATGATATACGTGAATCACCAAGGCAAAAACAAAAACCACCCCTAGACACTCGTGTGTCCATTGTACCCGTCCTTTGGGAACTTATGAAATCCTTTCAAATTCTAGGAGTAAGTTGTGCCGAGGGTTGAGGATTTCTCCCCTTGGTAAATATTCCTCCCTTAGTTGTTGCCCTGTACTCCAAGGTCTTCCAGTGCTTACTTCCTCTACCCGAGCTTGATGTGGTTGTCTCTTGGCAACTTGTGGAGCTTTCCTTTTAGGTTCATAATTGTATCTTAGGATTCCTCAGGCTAAGCCCATGAATCCACCACATAGTGTTGGAGAAGAAATACCCTTCTCCCCTGCCAGCTCCCGTGCTAACTCCTTGTTAAGAGGGTTCTCCATAGTTTTCTCACTATGATGGTTTGTTGTTATTCATGAATCACAAACTATGATCCATGATCTATGATCCGTACCGTGATGTGTGATCACAATCAGATAAGATAAGATGGAACCTATTCAGGTAAGATAAGATGAAACCTATTCAAATAAGATAAGATGAAACCTATTCAGAGATAAGATGAAACCTATTCAGAGATAAGATGCATTTAATGCCCAATCTTGGGATTGGTGGGATAGCTAGAATTGTCAGAGATAAGATGCATTTAATGTCCAATCTTGGGATTGGTGGGATAGCTAGAATTGTCAGAGAATCATGACGTGATTGATAACCATGGGCATGATGTATATATTCACGACGATGTGATTTTGTAGGTTTCAACCAAAAATTGTTGGTTTGGGGATACAAATATTAATTTCTCCAATTCAAAATTTCTAGATTATTCCTTTGCAACATGAATGTTCAAAGTGATAGCAAGCAAGCAATAGGATTATTCCTTTGCAACATGAATGTTCAAAGTGATAGCAAGCAATAGGATCAATTTCTCCAATTCAAAATTTCTAGATTATTCCTTTGCAACATGAATGTTCAAAGTGATAGCAAGCAATAGGATCAATTGCTATTTATTTTTTCAAATTTTCAAGATTTCCAAAAAATGAAAAAATGGGTATTCCCTGCATAATAAAGACATGATTATTGAGTTCCCACCATGTAAGTATTGATGTAAATTCTTTGTTTTGTTGCTTTTCTAACATTAAAAAAATGCATTTCAAATGCTAAAACAATAAAAAACAACCCTTCTTTTTCTCCTTTTTCTCCCTTCTCACAACCTTATGTACAACTTATCCTCTTCTCAACCAATCACACATCTTTAAGAAGCCATATTAAGGGAAAAGGGACTTATAATAAGATGACACAGAGTGAAAATAGAGTAGAAAGAGACTGGTGGATCCCTGGTAGTGCGGTGCCAAAAATGTTACAAGCTACACTATCCCTCCCTTGCTCTTGTAATGGATAATTCTTAACACGCCGTGGAAAACTTGCCAACATCCAAGCTCGTATCTTTGAAGACTCTAAGCTATGTTAGTAGTAGCTCCCTCCATGCCTTTTCCTCCTTCCTCAAGCTGTCACCATCAAGCTGTCACCATGGGGTTAACTCTCCTCATACAAGGACACTCACACCTCTCTACACTCACACCTCTCTACTCTCACACTCATGAACACAAGCATAAGGAGAACATGCACCAAGAATGAAGCTCTCTCTTCTCTCAAAACTCTCTCTCTCACCATAGACACAAGAGAACCATAGACACAAGAGAGAAAGGAGATAAGACTAAACTCAATTGGCACAAAGGAGGATTGTGTCTTACATTATAAGAATTTGTTATTTATACATTTGACCCTTATTCACATTTGGGAACCCAAAACTTAAAGAAAGATGAGCTAAATGGTTACAAGATACATAGATTTGGGCATGGCCACCATTCTCATAATTACAACATTTATATTTTCATTTCAAGATACTTATTGTGTTATCTCTCTTATGTAACAGAGAGATGCTAGGTTGACCTCAAAATGGGGTTAACATTGACCCACACTTACCAAGCTCTAGACATCCTATTTTTCTCTATTTTTCTTATGTAAATTTTGGGCAACCATAAAGATTCACGATTAGCACTAAATCAATTAAGCACTGAATCCATTCAAGATTAGCATGCATAAATGCCATTAATCAAGCATTATTAGCAACTAATTATTTTCTCAGGCTCTAGAGAGAGGAAAAAAATAAAAAAATTTACCTCTCTTTGAAAGATCTTGGTAAACCCAATTAAGCATTATTGGGGGGCATTGTAGCCAAACACTATTCCTTCCCAATGCAATCGCCTTTCATCGCATGGCTTGGGTTGAGTACAAGAAGCTCTCCAAAAGCACTTATTTTCAGCATAGCTTTTTAGGGGAGGGGGTAATCTTTTTGAAAATTAAATAGAACTTAATCATGCTTAATCACTTAGCTAATGCCTTAGCAATAGATGGGAACTACCTTGAGTGATTAGAGTAATAGAGGTGGAGATGGAGAGGCTTCTTGCACACAGTGGCTTTCTTCCAAGCAATAGTTCTCAAAAAGTTGCTAAAAATGAATAACAAAGACTTAATTTATAGGAAACTCATAAATGCATAGCCTTTAACCTTATTAAAAGGCCCCATGTGATTTCTTATTTACCCTAAATGGCTTCTCACACTTTAGGGCAAGTCACTTACTTGGATTTACTCTCTTTTAAGAATGCATAAGTTAAACATGCTATTTAACCATATGCCAAATAGGCCTAAGGTTCAAGCATATGCTAAATAGGCCTAATGTTCAAGCCATACAAGTCTTTTATTTCCAAATCTTATACAAGGGTGTAAATACCTTAATTTCCAACGGTTTTTGATCATGACTTCCATTTCACATACAAGGTCTAGGGTTAAATTAGAACTTTTCCATTCAAATACTTTTTAAGATTTTAACTTTCTCTCTTTAGACTTTTATTGGGAAAACGAAGATAATTTCACGAACAACTGCTTCCAAAATTAACAGAATAATTTAACTTAAATGTTTCCAAAAAGATCTAGCATAGCAAAAAATTAGAGTATTCGCATTTGCTGAGATATAATTGGCACTCAAAATCTCAGGTGGCTACTTATTACTGATCTGCATGTTGTATCCTTGCAAGATCGCGGGATAAAAAATAAACTTTCTCCTCCAATTATCTTTACAAAAATCATTCTACTTTATAATAAATTTCTCTCACTAGAATTTTTCGAGATAGTGAGAGGTTTCTCACTTACCTACACATAATACACAAGGAGGGATCTTCACTTACCTAGTGAAACATTAGAGTCCTTCTTTGGAATTGTAAAGCATGAAGAGGGGTGCTATAATATGGGTGTTAAAGGTTTGATGTTGTTAAAGGGCTACAAAGATACGAGCCCTGTGAATTTAAGATACCCTACTAGCACAATTCTAAGGTACCATGCTAGAGCACCCAATGATTTGTGCACTTATGAGTTTAAGCAAGTGAGTGATATCCATCACATGAACAATAGTTATGCAGTGGGATAAGCATGCAAGTTCTTTGCCCTGCAATCATTAAGATGGGCCTTGCTTTAATGTCCTTGTAAAATTGGTAGCCCATTAAAGGATGAGGGAGTGTTACTAATATTGCCAAATGAAGGTGGTTTCTAGAGCAACCACACTAGCTAACCCACACTTCACTAAACTCTTTTCTCATCCTTTTCTTGCTTGATGAAAGGGAAAATATAAGGTGAATAGTTGAAAGAAATAAAAAATCAACATGAATCTAAAGCACTTTTAGGAGATATGGTAGTGGTGGCAAGCCATTCTATGTAATATTAATAGCCATGGTGGTGGTACCTTCAATTGGTTGTGCTAGTACTTGAGTTAGTGAGTAATAGAAATAAGAAAAGGTCAAGGACTAGTAAAGCTCTATGTAATATTAATAGCCATTCTATGTAATATTAATAGCCATGGTGGTGGTACCTTCAATTGGTTGTGCTAGTACTTGAGTTAGTGAGTAATAGAAATAAGAAAAGGTCAAGGACTAGTAAAGCTCTTTCTAAATGGATAAGGACCTAAGATAGCATGGTGTTATGGGTCACAATGTTTGCTCACATCCCCCATGGTAGACATGTGCTCGATAAAAGGTAGATCCTTGCTCATTTTCTTGATTTTGGGCATATGATAGTGCATTGAGAAGCGTAGTGTGAATATAGGTTGACTAACCATGCATAACGAAGGTCTGTGCATGTGTGGAGAGATGTGGGTTATGTGCAAGTACATGAACCACGAAGGTCTATGCATGTGTGTGAGTGTTGTGGGCCATGTGTGAGCACATGGGCTCATGTGTGAGAACATGAAATTATGCCACTACAAAACCCAACCAACTTTATTAGCCTTGTTTACCTTATATAAGAAAACACATCCTCTCACCATACTTGGCTACATGCATCGTCTTGGAGTAGCCAACTCTTAAAAATTGAATACTCCCCTCATCAATGTTATCTTTAAGCCGCCTGAACTCCTTCTCATCAAAATTGAATGCTCCCCTCATCAAAGTTGAATACTCCACTTATCAATGTTATCTTTAAGCCTAAAATCCCTCTCCTTTAAGTAGATTTTTTGAGCCGTTTGCACACTCTTATCTTTGTAATCTCCAACATTTAACTCCCTCTCATGATCATAGACTCAAAAAATGAAGCTCCAACGTCTAGTGTGTCTAGTAGATGACATAGCTTTGGTAAACGTGCATTTGTTATTTTGTTCAACAATGTTTGAGTGTTTTGGGTTATGTCAATGCAAACCATTAAATTACATAACACAATTTTCAGCATTACAACTCCATGTTGATTAACATTGAGTTGTATTTTTTAATTGGTTACCTAGAAAAACCTATTTTGTTTTTATATGAATATGTGAAGATTTAGGATTTGAGTCCCTCTTCTCTTTAAAGGATTGTTAATGAGGTGCAATTACTGTGGAAGGACAAATCACTTGGAGAAATTGCTACTTCAAAAAGAAAGCACTGGCTCAAGCTAACTTTGTAGATGAAGAAGAGAAAGGTGAGAAGGCCTCTCTAGCTCAATGGAAGAGGCTAACATTGTTATGAAGATTGGGCTTTCTAAAGCATCAAGGGCCATGTGGCCCACCCCTAATCCCTACCTTGTGGTTAAACATCACCCAAAGTTAAGTGGTGTAAATATATGTAATAAAATAGTTTAAATTAATTTCTAGAGGGATGGATAACACTTGGGGAGCACTTGAGGTGAAGTTTGTTAGAAATATCAAGTAATATCCATATGTGGGGAACCATAAGACTAATGATGTAAGCCTAAACCTTAGAGTTAAATTAATCCTTGTAATTGAACCATATAAAAGCTAGCTAGTCTCCACTACCACCCGTAAAGAATCCTCTACAAATGCAAGTGGGTTAGAATATTCTTAGCATATAAAAATCCTACCATGTATCAAATAAAAAGGGGTTAGAAGATTCTTAGAAATATCTAAAGCCCATCATGCATCAAATAAATGCTCTGTAATCAAGGGGAGTATATGTAGGAAAATTTGAGGGAATGAAAGAGAGAATCTACGAGGAAGAAATGGGTTAGAAGATGCTTAGCATTATCTAAATCCCACCATGTATCAAGGTCAATAATAAGGTAAACATTTTTTTTCAATGGCATACAATCTGGAACCAATGGTACTACCCATGGAATTTGTGGTTCCAAGTTTAAGGATAGCAATTTTTGCTACGTTGTCTTCGGAGGAGTTAGAAGAGCACACACATTCAACATTACTTATTCAGGGTGAAAAGCATATCCAGAGTATGTGGATGGCTGATGTTGTCAGGCAAAAATCTGAGAGGTGTTTTGAACTTGTGTACATATGGGATGCATGGTAGGTGAAAAAGCTTTGCCCTGAATGCCTTGGCAAATGTACAGAGTGGGTGGTTTTATGTTTTTTTTTACGAGCTCTTGGTGATGCCTTCATGTGAAAGTATTACGGGAACCCTGAATGTGATGATGGTTGGTCAATCTGGGCTGATTTTGGATGCAGAGTTGGCGCTCCATTTTTAGCAAACATGTGAAAGAGGTTGGCAGAGCATGGGGAATTGGTCGTGTTTTGGTAAATTATGGTGCAGCTGATGGAGGGTTATGGGCAGTTCTTGCACTTGTTTTGGAAAGTTATGGACACCGCGTGTTCAGGTGAAGCATAAGGAAGCAAGGGGCCCTTTTAGCATTGTGGCCACCCTTGAGGCTTTAAAGAAAAATAAAAAAATATATACACCATCAACATGGCCGGCTTGTTGAGGCACGTTTGTTTTGCTGCCCCAACATAACGAGGGAGTCGCCTAGAAGGTTGGCGAAGAGAAAAAGTGAAGGGGAAGGTGGCCGCTCTGGAAGAAGGGATGCTTCTCTGGTGAGGTGTGGAGAGCGAACAGAGGAGAGGATGCTTCTCTGGTAGGAGTGTAGGGGCTGACGAGCTGAGAGAGCTGCAGAGGCTCTGGTGTTGGCGTTGCTACTGGTCGTGACACACAGAGAGATGGGATGCAGAGGAAGTTCAGGGTTGCTGGTGGGGCGCCCTCTGAAGAGAGAGAGAGTGGCCGGGTTCTTTATGGTGTTGGGTTGGCGCAGCCGCAGGCAAAGAGAGAGGGCTGGTGACAGTGTGGAGAGCGCCTTGGGTTAGCTGCTGTGCAGGTGCTGGCTCTGGTTTTGGGTAGCCAGCAGTGACTGACGCAAGCGTAGGAGGAGACGAGCAGCTTTCGAAACGTGAGGAAGAGCTGGTATCGAAAGTGGCCGCCTACGAGGGCCGGATGCAGACCGCTGGATCCAGACCAGCAGAGGGGCCTTGGGTTTTGGTTTTGTCCGCCAGAGCAATGGGCTGGCGAGGGGCTGGATGCACAGGGAAGAAGGGTTGTGTTGGGTTTTGAGTAACCGGCAGTGAGATTGGAGCGAAGAGCCAGGGGAGCCGGCAAGCAGGTTGTTTGGCTTTGGTCGCCTACAGTGGTGGCTGACGCAAGCGAAGGAAGGAGCAGAGCCGGGGTAGCAAGTGTGGTGACGGTTGGTGACTCCGAGGTGGCTGGCAGTGAAGCCGTGAAGGAGGGACAATAGTTTCGCCAAGAGAAGCAGAGACCGGGAGAGAGGCTTGGTTGTCAGACGCAAGGGTGAATTCCCTTGGCAGTAAATCCAAGCCAGAGTCTTGGTTTTTGGTGTAATTGTTGTGTTTGTTTGAAGTGTGGTGAAGATGGGACTGGATTTCCCAAAGTTTTATGGTGTGGATGGTGCTGTGTATGTTTCTGCTGGATGATCATTTGTCTATCGTGGTTTTGAGCTATCTTTTTGGTGTGGGTGGGTGGTGAACAGTGAGAAGTGTTCCAGCCGGTGGTGGCTGGTGGTGCCCCCTTTTTATAGTTGTTGTATCAAAGTTTGGGAAGTGAAGGGCTATAGAGGCATGGTCTTTTTTCTTGTTTTCACCTCACAATGTCATCCAATATTAAAAACTTTTTATGGATCGGAATGCTAAATTCTAGAATTTTGAAGTTGGTGATCTGATACTATTGATCAACTCGTGGATTTTCAAGTTGATGATCTAGTACTATTATTCAGCTCGTGGATTTTTAAAGTTGATGATCTGCTACTATTATTCAAATCATAGATTTTTAAAGTTGATGATTAGGTACTATTATTCAACTCATGGATTTTTAAAGTTGATGATTTGGTACTATACAATTTGTAGTAGATGGACCCACATGTGAGGAAATTGATGCTAAGGTAAAGAGGGCGTTATTGCATTTTTGCTAAACTCAAAACACAAACTTTTGAACTTACTACTCTTGATGGTGTGAAAGTGCCAAAGCTACCAATGGTTTTAGAATAAAGCCCTATTTTAGAAATGTGTCTATATTAGTTCCCTCATACATTATTTCTATCAAGTGTTTGCATGATGAATCTTTTATGTCATGTGTCACACATTGCTTGATTTGTGGGAATAATGTTTCGATAGTAAATATTTGATTTGGGGATGGGGTTTTTCATTAGGTGTTTTCATCGCCCTATCATTTTGATGAAATAACCGTTTACAAATTAGGTTTTTATTGTATCTTTTCATTATTCCATTTGTTACTAAGTTTCATTCTATGTTTGTTATTTGCTTGCTTGTTGCTTTCTTCTCTCCAAGCTTTCTTGCTTTATTTAGGGTGGATCATGGCATAAATGGAGTGTGAAATTAAGAACTGACATTATAGGACACTATGAGAATGTTTGTATGATACATGTAATGGCTTGAAAGTTTAAAGTACCAATTTTTTGCTAATACTGCTATGATGCCTTCTTCACTAGGATTGTTACTAGAGTAGACCTATATTTTCTACTAATAGTGTTAGATTTGTAGTTGGTCTACACATCATGTAAAATTTCACATTTAAGAATGCACCAAAGTATTAAAGAAAATGAGATCCAATAACCATACATATTATAAATCCCATGGCATATTGTATATAGCCTAGCAAACTTTGGGTGAAATTGTAAACATTTTCCTCTCACCTAAAATATGCTCCATAGGAAACTTAATACATCAGATAAGATGGGAACACAATATCACCATAGGCTTATTGTCTAGCCGGGGAATTCATTTTCCATAGAAAGGAGGCATCACTTGCATGCATGAAACTCATAAAAACTCCATATTTAAGTTTCTTAAAAAAATAAATTGTACCCATTTCTAAGCATATGAGTCCCAATTATTAAATTCAAGTATCCCGTATATTGAAGGTTTAAAAATCAAATAGCAGATATTGATGTTATACATGTGACAAGTTGTAGCCCATGTAAGTAGCATGGATGTAAGTACTAGAAGCACAAAGATCTACATGTGCTCTCCAAAAATTGTTCCATGTGTGGTTAGCTTAAAAGAGTAGTAAACTAATCAAGTTTTCAAACTACACCACTAGATCACATATTGTAAACTACAAGAAGAAATAAAACCCCTATTTTCATTCTCCCCTACACCCTTCTCTCCCCCCCCCACCACCATAAACCCCCCTCACCCCCCCTAACTTATAAGCTTAAGCCCCCCCTCCCTTACATTCACGTGATACCATAAGATATGATTGTGAATCCCCCAGGTTGTCTAGCAGTTTATAGCAGTAATAATCTACCTTTTCATAGTAAAATCCTTTATTATCTAGAAATTTGTAGCAATAATCATTTGCCTTTTCATAGTAATGACATATGACCACATTATTATAGTGTTGCCCCAACCATCCCTTTTTGCTATTAAATAGTGCTCTTTGGATGCTGTGCATTTAAGTAGGTAGAAGTTGACTTTAACATTGTTTTCCTCAACATTGGTTGCAAAATTGTCTCCTATATGGAAAGTGCTTCAGATCGTGTATCATGATGAACAACATATGCAAGACCTTCTATGTCCTTTTCATCACTTTTTATATTCTATCTATAGGAAACAAAATGTGATAGTCCCAGCTAGGCACATGTTTTACTGATACATCTTCTTCCCAACCCTTGCATACATGGATTACAATATCATGAAGCCATCTTGATGCTAGTGCAAGTCCCAGCTTAGCACATATGTTTTATTGATGCATCTTCTCTCCAAAGAGCCCTTACATACATGCATTATAATAGCCTTGACATTTGTCTCAATGCTAGTGCAAGGTTGTTATGTGGTGAATGCCCATGAACACAATGTAGGGAACATGACTTGGTGCTAGCTTCACAGTCCCACTTTCTCTACTTATCCACATTGTTGAAATATACAAGTGAATAGGGTGTGTGCGGGAACAAGCCCTTAGCAAGAAGCTGTAAAAGAGAATTTGTAAATGTGAGAGAAGCTGTGAAAAGGTGAGAAGCATCTACTGGGAGAGAATAAAGGGTAGCATGAGGAGATTTCGGAGGTGTGGAGATATTTTGGGAGAGGTGGAGAGAATCAAGCAAAAGAGGTGGAGTGAATCAAGGAGAAATTAGTGGGATTAGATGCTTGGATGTAAACCCTATAAATTGAGGCATTGGCCTAATGAGAATTTGTTGGTTTTTGATTATCCATGCCTACATTAAGCTATCAGTTAATTACTCACTAATCACGTCTTAATTATCATCTAATCTCTTTGTTAATGATATTGATTCTAGCATTTGATCCAGCATTGCTCATCACATTGCTGCAAATTTAACATGGTATCAGAGCCTAGCCTAGAATCCATCAAGTTTATGAGCCCATTATCTTGCTCATCACTTGGCTAATTAGGATTAGTAGATAATTAGATTTTTTAAAACCTCTTTTTCAAGTAGTGTCTGTACCCCCAGCCAGTGGAGGGGCTTGATCTCCCTCCAGGAGAAACATTAGGGCAAATGCCTTTAGCAAAACATAGCTACACTCCTCACCATTCAGCCCATCCAATCGGCGCGCCAAACCGCCTTCTACAGCTGCAGAAATTCACGATTTTGCAGGCGCCACTTTTTTGAAGCAAAACTGAGATTTATTCTGTGTACCACATGAAATGGATCTAATTCCTTTTGGCCCTAGGGGTTTTCAAGGGTGCTCTATAAGCTGGTAAGACAGATTTTGATTTGATCAAGTCTACAGTGAGATCCAATCTCTTAATCAAATCTGCAGGTGACTTTGGTAAAACAGAGATTAAGCATTCAATGTTTGGTCAAATCTTGTGTTTCTTGGCTTAATCGTCTACTAGACTAATTTCTATTGATGGCCTTGAAAGGATTTGAGCTCATTTGAACTCTAAGGCCCCAGATCTGTACTCCCCGCATACTCTGTTTTTTTGCACACAAAATAGAGGATTAATTTGTTAATCAGTGAGATTAATCAGCACTAATCGCTATTTTTGGTGCAATTGAGGATTCTAATTAACCATTGGGTATCTGATATAGATCCCTATAACTTCAGATTGCAATTCGGAGATGGTTTGATACTCCAACCATTCCATATAGATTTGTTACCCTTGGTTTAATGTAATTTCTGGTGAATTTATGCTGATAAATCTGTTGTAATCATCACCTAAACACCAGATTGAGTTGTAAAAGGGTAGACATTGCCCTTGAATCTTAAAATTGGATCAAGAGGTAAGACCCCCTTCACATCATCATGAGTACGGCACAAGAGATAGCCAAATTTAATGGGGAGCAGTTTTACACATGGCAGACAAAAACCATGTATCTGCTCATGAGGAAAAATCTGTGGGGGCTAGTTGAGGGAAGAGATGATTGCCCAGAGGTGAGAGGGAAAAATGAGTGGAAGAGAAGGAATGAAAAAGCATTGGGACTTATTGCACTCAGTTTAAACGATGAAATCATTCATCACATCACAGGGATACAGTGGGCAAAAGATGCATGGGATGAACTCAATAAATTATTTGGCACACAAGCACAATTCTACAAATTGGATATGAAGGAAAGTGAACCTTTAATCACACACTTGAATAGATATAAAAGCATTACACAACAACTGGCAGCTATTGGCAAAAAGGTAGAAGATGATGAGGCACTAGCAGTGCTTCTGAAGAGTGTGGACAAAGGTGAATGTGAAAACATTATAGCAACACTAAAGAATGTACCTGAATTGAAGCTACACGAGATAGAAGGAGATCTACTAGAGCAAGAGACCAGAGGCAAAGAGAACAGATGGCTGGACTCAACAGATGGCTGGACTCAACAGATGGCTGGACTCAACAGATGGCTGGACTCAACAGATGGCTGGACTCAATAGCAAGAGAAGAAATGGCTGGACTCAACAAATGGCTGGACTCAATAGAAAAAAGTTATTGTACAATTGTTGGAAACTATAACCATAGATGTGCATGTAAAATAAACATAAGTGGGCTTGAGAAGTACCTCAAAGCCCACGCGATACATAGGTGTCCATTGATGGACTAGTAGGTTTTGTTTCACTCATGGTATCTGCTAGAAAGCATCAATTAAATTGTTACAAGACTTACACCCATGGTTGACAATGTGGTAGAAAACCTCTACATAGAAATGTCAACTAGTGCTTGTTTTAACACTTACAAAGAATTGGTTACTTGTACACTTATATGTAATGGTTAGAGAGTGCTATTTTTAGGTGCTTGTTAGCACTAGTCACCATTTAATATTCTAGTCAACCAATGCTTTAAACAACCAAACACCACTAGGTAAAAATAGTTTTCCACTACTTTTAAGTAACCAGTAGGCATTCTATTATTCAAAACCAGTGCTTTCTACCTCTAATAAAAGCATTGGCTAACTAGTAATACTACCTGTTAGTTAGTGTTAACAAGCATTCAAAAGCACCATCCACCATCAAGTGGTATTATGTCGCTTCATGCTTTAAAGCCCCAAAAAAGAACTAGTTGAACAAACACTTATCAGCAGATAAAGCTTCTTTTCACTAGTTGTTTAGTATTAACTAGTAGGCATTATGTTACTTAGCTAGTGCTTTCTACCTCTAAAAGCATATTTCAGGTTGGCTAGTGCAAAGAGGCATTCAAAAGCACCAGCCAACATGTGGTATTATGTCACCCAATGCTTTAAAGCACTAAAAAGAACTACTTTGATAAACATTTGTCCTCATAGAAATCTTTTTTTGACTACTTTTTAGTACTAACCAACATGTGTTATGTTAGTCACTAGTGCTATTACCTCTGAAAGCATTAAATACTACGTGTTTGTTAAGTGCTCAAACAAGCATTCAAAAGTAACATTTTCTAAATAGTATCTATCTATTAGAAGAGTGCTAACAACCACCATAGGAAACTTATTAGTTCTATTCAAGAAAGAATGACATCACTTGCAAGTGCTTATAAGTGCTCATAGTAATGGTCCTTTACTACTAGTCAATACTAACTGAGCAGTGATGGGGGACATCCTAAAAATAGTTCTAAGTTCTCTAAAAACATATGTGCACCTCTAACAAGTAATGAATGTGGATTCTAAGACCAAACCCTTGTTTTGAGGGCATCAACAAAGCATAAACATACCTTTAACATCAGCAAGCTTGCGATTCCATGTGGGCTACATAGAACCATCGAGCATGCGGCACCTCAAATCACTTCATTGTAACCAATGTGCACAACTTATCTTTGTTGCTACATAGATTGCCAAAATTTAAAAGGTGGTAGGGGTATTTGCATTTCTTCTATGCAAACACCCACTACCTTGCGCTCTAAAAATTGAACCCACATACTGCACAATGTTGAGTGATAATAATAATAGTCAGGATTAGGTTGGTGGAGGCATGTGGCAATGATGGAAAAATGACCAAACTCCCCACATTCTCCAACTAACTAAGAATTCCCCTAGAAAACTCAAGCTGTTAACCCACCTCCTCAACTATCTTGTGCAAGGTATCCCTCTCTTACTATAAACAAATCCATACAAAACTTATCAATTATTTAATCTACAATGTCTAGGAAATACAAAACACTATTACTAATTATCATATAGTAACAAAAACTTCAAGGAGGCCACACTCATCTCCAACGTAATTGATTCTACAATAGCTCCAAGAATCAAGAGGGTGTTTGAGTAGGCCCGTATATTTGCTTCAAGCTTGTGAACAACCTCTTGGTCTCAACATTCTAAGCATGTTGCACTTCCTATAAACTGATGGCATGAAGTGCTTAGCTCCTCCACTACCATCACACGCAGGAGTCGATGCTCCTTTAATTTGATGCATTTGAGCTTTTTCATCCTCTAGGGCATGTGCGGCCTTCTCTAGACACTTCTTCTTCTCATTACTCCTCTTTTTAGCTACACTAACTATGGTTTTGCCATCATCTGAATACATTCTCATCACCAAGATCAATATGCTTCATAGACCTGATGAGGTTGCTAGTATCTCCTGACAAGGAGAGAAAACCCACTTGATTACATTCCAAGCTACCTGTACCCCTTTAGCCATGGTATAAGGCCAAAGATGCCACCCTTTGGTGATCATATTCAATAATCTCCACCTACTTATCTTTTTCTCAAGCATCGCTGTTTGGACTATATTGTCAACCACACTCTATGCAAACTCATCCCACGCATCTTTTTTCTTCTCCTTCTTGGATGGACTCTTTGTAGAAAAATCTAATTTTTAGTGTAAAACCTCATTGATCAAAGGCCAAGGAGACTTCTTATTTTATCAAGGCCCCTTGGGTAGACCTTGTGATGTACTCCTCTAGAACCAATTTAACATGGATCTTTAAGGCCCCTTTTGCGGACCTCTTTGAAGGTAGTAAGCCACGTTCTATCCAAGACATCAACATTATCAAGCTTTTGTGGGTTTTCACTTGTGAGGCCGAGGCCATACTTCTCATACAAGCTAGATCGTAGGGGCTTTCCACCAACAACGGCGAGAGCCTCTTGAAACATTACAAATTAAATATTTGAAATAAACATTTGGTAACATTACATGAATACTTGTAAGCGTTCTATATGCAATACTTACATTTATGATGTATAAGAGGTCTAATATATGCAAATAATTAGATCTATCAAAATGTGTTCAAGTATATGTGAGGGAGGGAGAGAGAGTGGGAGAGATGGACCGAAAACATGTACTTGTGTGTATATGTGTGTGTGTGAGTATGTGTGTGTGTGTGTGTGTGTGTGTGAGAGAGAGAGAGAGAGAGAGAGAGAGAGAGAGAGAGAATATGATTATTGACTGTGATTTGCTACTCTTCTCCCCATGTTTTCACATTGAGAGAGTCACACAATGCCCTTGCTCCAATAGAATTACCCTTTCCACATAGTGGTTCAAAGCTCCCTTATGAGCTCCTTCCATAGCACAATCTAGGAGAGGAAATTTGGAATGAGGAGTTGATAGGGCTCAAGGTAAACGTAGGATCTTAGAGGACATTGGACATAGAACCTAGGAGAGGTAATTTGGAACAAGGAGTGGGTAGGGCCTATGCAAACATAGCTGGAAATTTGTAGTTGTCATGGTTGCCTTTTTTAATTAAAAATTTGTACCTACCTTTCTAATGTGACTAAGGTTCTCATTTCACTAATTTATAGTTTGCATAATTACTATTATTTCACCTTTTTTAATTTTTAATTTCTGCCTACCTTTCTAATGTGACTAAGGTGCTTATTTCATTTTTTTTGAAGCACAAAAAGTGTACTCCTTTACCATGCACATATCCTTAACAACCCTTGTGAAAGCATCTCAATGTTGTTTGCAAGATCATGAATCACTTGAAAAATACAAAAAAGCTAGCTCGAGTAGTCCAAAACTTGTAAGTGCAAGTAAAACATCTTAGAAGGAATATAGAAGAAGTAGAAGCTAAGCCTATAGACGTAACAACTAAAAATAGAGATTTTCTACCATAAGCAAAGAGTAAGATAACTAAAAATGAGAGAAGTAGACCATGTCAACAAAGAGAATGAGCTAGAAATTGTAGTTAGATGAACTAAAAAATAAAAATAGTGAGCTCCAACAAAAGCTAAAAGAAGTCAAAAAAATGATGCAAGGATGGGAAAAAAGAGCATGCTCAAAGGAGAAAATCAAACTAATCAGGGGATTCATGGACCTACCTCCTCCCACATGTTAGGAGAAAAAAAGTAAACTAATCAAGGTCTTCATGGTCCTACTTGCTCCCACATGCAAGCCATTGCTTGTGCCCCTAGAAGATAAAAACAAGGACTTCATGGGAGCATCTCTAGAGAGCCAAAGGGACCAACCAAAAAGCCATCAAACACTCAGTAGAGTAGCACCAACAAGGATTCAATGGTAGGTGAACAAAGGACCAATAACCTCTACAAATGGAAGCTAAACAAAATGCAAGAACTATACAAGCACAAGTATAAAATCTCCAAAAAAGCCTTTTGAGGTAGAAAGAGAGAAAGCCATAAGAGAAATTGGCATGGGTGAATTTATAATTCAATGAAAGGAAGACAAATGCAAAGATAGATTTTCCATAACACTGAACATACCATGACTTCATCACAGATGCAAGATCATATTTGGGTCATAAAGCAGCAACTAGAAATTTTCCCACAAACTAGAACACTCTGCACGATAAGTTGAATGCAAGGACCTTAAGTACGAATATAATAACCTTAAAGAAGAACATAAAAAAGTGTTCAAAAAAGTAGATAACATCATGGCTCAAAACATTTATCTTTCTGACAAAGTAGAAGAGATAGAGAGTGTTAAGTCACCAGTAACACATGGAAGAGAAAAAGGAAAGAAAGGTCATAGGAACTCATGGCCCAAAAAAGTAGGGACAATCATAACCCATAAACTATAAGAATTCAAAAAATGCAAAAAGAGGAATCAGGAGTTGCATAAAAAATAGGTGCAAAATGCACAATAGGGGCTATGTAGGCTAAGGCTAAAGAAGATGCCCAACTGTCCTCCCATGGTTCTCTACGTAATTAGAAACTCTCAAGAAGAAGTTGTCAAAAATACAAGGTAGTTACCAAAAGCAATCCATAAAGAGCTAGTTTAAATGCAGGGTAGGCACTACAAGTAAAGGATGTTAGTATATGTTCAATGCCCGCCTCTCAACATGTATCTCACATTGATGTATGGTGCACATTTGTACAGACCCCATTATGAGGAGAAGCCACTGGTGCACATATATTTAGTGGGAAACCCAACTTAGATGTTGGAAGGGGTCGTAGCTATGACTCTTGATGGTCAGGAGATGATGAGGGGTATAAGTGTTAGCTAGGGTCCAAGGAATATTCCCTTGAGTATTTCCTTGGATACTAATTTCATCATTAGTGGGTGGTTTTCTGGGTGGGATGCATTATGGATATGCAAGCGGTGAGTCATGTCAATGCAGCAAGCGTAGCCACCCACGTCTTAGATGCGTTTCACCGCACTACCTACAACACTATAAATGGACATAGTTTGGCATAAGCTAAGTCATCCAATGCTTGTGAGCATATATTCCCTATACTCTTAGTATTCCCTCTATCTAGAGTGTGTCTAGATCACCATCTAAGCTCTACACTAGAGTGCATGGGGTAGACAACACCATCATATTAGTATGCATATCTCTTCCCAAACCCAAGAAGAGCTCACCCAAACCACTGTCACTTTTCAAAGTGCTGAGATAATGGCACATAATTGCCAACAGCTTATGGGACGAAGTCCACAACCAGATGTTTGAGGATTGTAAGGAATTCCAAAGGGCAATTGATGCCAAGGAAGAAACCATTTCTCAATGTAAGCAACTTCTATTAGAGCTTAAGGTTGGACCCCAAACCCAGTAGGTCACTGTGACCATAGAGAGGAAGGTGGATGGATACGTCCCCACCAACCTCCCAAACCTTGCCATCCCTCCCCAGCCACCCCTCAAGCCTCCTCAAGCTGTAGCATTGCACCCTCCAACTCAACCTCCTCCAACACAACTTCCTTTGTGTGATGAGGATATCCCCACCACCACTTTCTCCACCATCCTCTCCAAGCACCCTTGCAATGGTGTTCTTCCAAAATACCCTCTCCCTTACCAAGTCGTCCATGATCTTCTACTTCATTCATCACATCCTATGCTTAAACCTCTCGTCCTAGTGCTGCATCCACACTTTCTCCACCAGTTGCCTATAGATGAGGGGCATTTCATCGACCTCTTTGATCGCCTCCAACGACATCATTATTCATGCAATCCAATGGATGCAAACACATGAATGGCATGCCATAGGATGAATCATATCGCCATCTTGTCGCCTTCTCGAGGCTAGCACCGCATGTCCATTGGCATCTTAGTATTATTCCATCACATCTAGAAGCAGTTGATGCACACCATGAACAAATGCCACCTCTTCAACATGGTCCATGTGGCTTACCCCCAAGACATCTCTGTGACAAAGAATCCAAGGAGAACCTTGAATTTTATCAGTCCATAAATCTAGCACTCGAGGTCAAGGAGGATGAAGAAGAGGAGACCAGATACCCTATCAAGGACCTAGACGATGATGATGCATCTCTAGGAAACAAAAGACCTCTTCAAAGAAGGCCCCCCTTAGGACTAGTAGCTTACCTTACCATGGCCCTTCACCAACCTATCTTCAATTGCACCTATTTCAGGAACTTTTTCCACCAAAGGTAAAGAGAAGGAACACACCTCGATGCCTTCCCCTATTGACGAACCCTCTACATTAGCTACTACTTCGCCACCTGCCACTCCTCTCAGGATATCCCCACCATCAAGAGGCCTCTCTTTAGTTGCACCTACTTATGGCACTTTTCCATCAAAGGTAAAGAGAAGGAACATGCCTCCATGCCTTTCCCCTTGGATGAACCCTTAACATAGCTACTTCACCACTTGCCACTCCTCCCTAGATATCCCCACCTGCCTCTCTAACTCTGACGTCACCCCCCTCATCTCCCAAGTCGGCGGCCTCCCAATTCGGCCCCACCTCCAACCTCTCTCAGGGACATCCTCAATAGAATCAACAAAGGCTTTAACTTTGCAAGACAATGACCCCTTTCTCCTATCATAGATCTTAGCAGAAGGTGAGATCCCGAAGCCCCCATCTCAAAGAACAGTAACAAATGTACCCCCCTGACCCCATTCAACTAGCATAATCCTCTCGATGGGATAGATATTGCCCAAGCACTCAGAACATTGGACTATTGGCAATGCCTGGACCTAACAAGATCACTGATCGCCTTGACATAAGCCTTGTAAAGTTTTATCTGGAGGAGCAGAAGTTCCATCAGTGGTCTCACAATCTCATCATCACAAGAGGGATAGGGGACTATAGAATGCTTGTTTCCTTTGACTTCTCACGCCATGCAATTCATCAAAGCTAGGCATTTTCTCTCGTGTAGTAATTGATGTCACAAAGTGTTCCCAACTTCTAGGAAGACTATCTAAGATGATATCAATAACTTGATTATCAAAAGCATTATTTTTCCAAACCTTGATAGTTGGTTTAGTAAATCTTTTATATGAGTGACATGGTTTGTCGCACTCTCTTTTTCTTTCATGTTCTCTAGTCTATTCAATTGTCTTTGATGACTAGAATACTCTCGTTTGCTGTTATTTCACAGGCTGTTTTGAGTTTTTCCCAATTTGCTTTGGGTGTTGCAATATTTTCATAAAGTGTTTTGAGGTTGTCCCAAGTTTCTTTGGGTGTTGTAATATTCTTTAAGATAGGAATAATATTGTCCTTGACACTTTCTTCAAATCTATCTTTGTTGGCTTCAAATCTATCTTTGTTGGCTTCATTCTTGACCTCTTTCCCATCAACTATTTCCCAAAGTTTTTAAGCCTTGAGAATATTCTCCATTTTGAATTTTCAAATGGAGTAATTTTGTCCATCAAGTTTAGCACTCTTAGGAAGCGGTCTCTCACTATTACATGGGTAGTATGGTTGCCTTGTTTGACTTTAAGTGTGTGCACATTGATGGAAAATCATGCTTGTTGATTTGTAGTTTTTCAAGGTTTCTTTCACTTGAAAATGATAATCACATGAAAATCAAGACAAGTATGGAACACCAACTTTTCACACGCTTTCTTTAATATTTTCGTTACCAATGATGAAATCCACCTTGAGCTCCAATGCTCTCTTCTTCACATTTAGAGCGCAAAGGCTTTCACACTACTCTCTCATTGGACAAGAGCGTCCTCTAAAATAGGCGTGCTCTCACTGGATGAGAGACTTTGGTTGTGTGTGGTACTTGCAACCCAAAAGATTTCTTCTATGAGATTTTGTTTAATGATGACCATTCAATGATGATGATGTGATGCTTATGAAGAAAA
This sequence comes from Cibotium barometz, assembly GCF_041138505.1. Taxonomy (NCBI): domain Eukaryota; kingdom Viridiplantae; phylum Streptophyta; class Polypodiopsida; order Cyatheales; family Cibotiaceae; genus Cibotium; species Cibotium barometz. The sequence continues at coordinate 13,684,025 of NC_141099.1, forward strand.
ATGGTTGAGAACAATTATTTCAAAGAAAAATTTGAAGAATCTTTTTGTTGATGAAGGCCCATAAGATTGTGGCCAAAATATATATGGCTCAAGAAACAACCTCTTATAGAGGTGTGTGTAAAGAGGCGAATTTTGTTTTAATGCATGGGAACCACCACTTAAAAGAGGCAATGCTACAAGTAAGATGCCTTTAAGTTAAGCCTTAGTGATAAGGTTCAATTAGTTTTTTTCTTTTGCTTTTACTTTTTACAAATAACAATGTCCCATGTGAATGGTCCATCGTGGAATGCAAGAGGGCAACCTCGCTAGCATATGAAGAAGATGTGTGTTGTTGTGTGTTTCCTTCGCCTTGTGTGGGTCTACTTTGTGTGGCCATCAAGGAGTTTGTTCATCTGGCTATGTTGGTGCCTAGATGCTACCATGAACCCTTAATCCTATTATACAGTATTGTCAAAGAATATAATAATATCAAGGAGATGTGCATCCTCTCTATCTGGCGAGGTTGTGCTTCTTTCTCTATGCATAGAGGAGTTATACCTCTTTTAGATGATTGAGGTGTTATAGGCTTCTGAATTTCTCCACTTTTATAGCTTAGTGTGGATCTACCTTAATTTGTTGTCTTGCTCTCACTCGTGCCCAAGCCTTTTTCTTTCCCCCACAAGCTACACAATTACTGACATGAATTGGTATTGACTTTCATTGCATTTGTTGTAGCTCATCTACTCTCTCTTCTTATGGGTGGCTTCAAATACTTAGAAGATGCATGTGAAAAAGATGCGTGGATGCCAAAGGAGGTAAGGGGGGCTGTGGGGCAAGCCCAAGAAAAAGGTGGTGTCCAAGGCAAGGCTACCATTTCCCGTGGGCCTCTTGGCATGCTACCTTAAGAAGAGCCATTATGCCCAGCGAATCGGCTTTGATGCCTCCATCTATCTTGTAGAGGTCCTTGAGTACCTTGCAAATGAGGTGCCTAAGCTGGCTAGGAATGTTGTATGTGAGCTTGGCGATAGGATGGAGATGAGAAATAAATGCTCTCTCTCTCTCTCTCTCTCTCTCTCTCTCTCTCTCTCTCTCTCTCTCTCTCTCTCTCTCTCTCTCTCTCTCACACACACACACACACACACACACACACATGAAAATCAAGAGTTGGTTGAATCTCTCTCTCTCTCTCTCTCTCTCTCTCTCTCTCTCTCTCTCTCTCAATGGAATCCTCACCTCTCTCTTAAATCTCTCTCTCTCTCTCTCAATGGAATCCTCACCTCTCTCTTAAATCTCTCAAATAAAATCCTCACCTTTAATCTCTCTCTCCCATGCTCAAAATAAGAACCTCTCTCTTTACTCACAAAGATCGCTCACAATCTGTTAGAAAAATATGATTCAAATAAAGAAAATTGAAGAACCTTTTAATAATGATCTTGCAAGATGATGATGCTATTTTAAAATGATAGAGCCTTGCAGAGGAGCCTCACATGGACTCTAGTGCTCCTGCTCAAAATCAGTGTGTGTCTGCTCTCCTAGGAGACTTCCATGAGCAAGGGATTCACATGCCTAGAGAGGATGGCTCTGATACAATAAAAGAATTAATGGAGTGGATAGTAAGGTGCCTATCACTCACACTCAGTTGCACATAAATAAAGAAATCTCTTCCATTATAAAATGCAAGTTTAAAGAATCTAGCTTACACTAATAGAGTGTAGCTCACACACACAACCATAAAGTACTAATATTGCACTAAAACGTCATACAAAATACAATAGCCATGAGGCCACATTTATACATAAATGTGGGAGGTGGACTAGTCTAATCACATGTGTAAACTAGGTGCCATACCAAGTCAAGATTTGTTAGAGTGGAGACCAATGTAGCAACATAGACATAGATACAGAAAGCAAGGAGAGATAGATGGAAGCACAACACTGAGATTAGATTGATGAGAACGAGTCAAGTGCAAGTGAAGTGGTATGATAAGGTCACTTACACACTCATAAGAGTGTGTACATATAAAATATGGGAGGGGGAAACTCCTAAAGAGGGAAAAAGTACCCCTGTCCATTATTAGCCTATGTCTACACATCACTACCATGTAAATGCTACAAATCCCCCCTATAGTGATGATGTAAACATGTACATTGATCATCTGGCTAATTAATCTGTAGTGATGATGTAAATATGTATAGGGATCATGTGGTTGATCAATCTCCAAATGGCAATTAGCCCAAAGCTTTTCAAAAAGCTTCAAACTTCTCTTAGTAGAGAGCCTTCATGAAATATCTACCACATTTTCATGTGTAAAGACATAAGCAAGGCTAATCTCTCTTGAAAATGAGCCTCTCCCTAACATAATGATAATGCACCTCAATGTGCTTTGTGCAAGTATGAAACACTGGGTTGCTTACAAAATGGCTAATAAACTCTGGCTATTACTAAAAATGGAGGTGGGGGGCTGTTATCTAACACTGACATCTGCCAAAAGATATATAAGCCGTACACACTCCATAATCACTATAAAAGATGCCCTATACTTAGCTTCACAACTCCGCTCTGTCGATTACTTCTTACTACTACTGAGACATGATATACATGAATCACCAAGGTGAAAGAAAAAGCTACTAGTGAATACTTTTGTGTCATAATATTCAGCCTAATTTGAATCACTAAAAGCATACAGCTCTAAACATCAGGCCCCTTAGAATAGAACAAGCCAAGGGACTAAGTGCCCTGTAAGTATCTGAATACTTGCTTAGTAGCCTACCAATGCTTACTTATGGGATTGTGCATAAACTTGGTTGACAAGGAGACCCTAAAAAAAATGCATGGCCTTGCATAACATAGATAGATGATGCACACACAACCTACTGATAAAGTGATGCATCAAATGGTCCACCTACATCCTGAAGACTAAGCCTAGCATCTGTCTCTAACTACTGGTGTATTAACAGGCTTACAGTCTTCAAGACCAAATTGTGTAAGCAACCTCTATATATACTTTGGATACAACATCACAAAAAGAAAAAATAATGCATTTATCTTCTCATACCATGCTCTAGGAACCTACTTAAGACCATATAAAGCTTTTCTTAACCCACATACTTTAGATTCCTACCCCTTCTCAACAAAACCATGATGCCAAGATACATAAATTGCCTTCATGCAAGTCACCATTTAAGAAGGTAGTCTTGATATCAACCGTTATACATTACAACCATGATGTGCTGCAAATGCAATAATACACCTAATCATAGTCGTACAAGACGTGGGTGAAAAGGTCTCATCATATTCTATGCCCTTCTCTTGAGCATAACCCTTTGCAAAACAAGCCTTGCCTTCTTGTAGTGATCAATGTTACCATTAGCTTTACACTTTAGCCTTATAAACTCACTTTATACCAATGGCCTTTTTACCATAAGGCAAAATCTGCTAAAACCAAGTGGCATTTTTTATGATTGGGTCGTACTCATCTTACATGGCATGCATCTAATGATCATTTTTCTATGCTTCCTAAAAGGAAAAAAGTTCCTCTTCATTACATATGGTGGCAGCAAAATGAGAGCATGATCTACAAAAGAACAAGATGCATGATGAGAACCTATACATGTTGCTAATTTGTTGTCCCACATCCATGATGCTTGTATGGTTGCCCTTTCCTCATCCACTACATCATCCAAAATTATCTCAGCAACAGATTGATATGTGGGTTGAACTTTAAGTTGCTTTTCAACAAGTATGGGCTGATTTGTAACACCTTTTTGAGCATTTATTTTCTCCACATATGGTCGGGCATTTATATAAAGCTAGGAGTGTATCAAAGATGTCTTGTGAGCATACATTTTGTTGTGTTTTATATAAAAGCATGGATTGAACTGAGTTCTAAACAAAGACAACATCTCTACTCACCAAAATCCCCTTTGTGACCAAATGGTAGAGTCTATACCCTTTTCTTTTTGAGTTATATCCTACAAAAATACATTTTATTACCTTATCATCTAACTTATTGCGTTGTTGCTCAGGTACAAGAGCATAAGCATGACAACCAAAAACATGCAAAATGAGCCACAGAGGGCTTCCTACCATTCCAAGCTTCATAAGGGGTAATTATCTATAAGGCCTTGGTGGGGCATCTATTTATAGCACATAAGTGGCACACATAACTGCTTCCAACCAAAAAACATGAGGCAAATCGTGGCCTTTAACCATGCAACGTGCAATCTCCACCATGAGAGATCTATTCTTCCTCTCTATCATATCATTTTGCTGAGGTGTAAAAGGAACTGTGCATTGATATCTTATGGCTCTTTCATCCATATATACATGAAACTCCTTTGACATATACTTCCCCTCTTGATCTGTAGAAAGGGTGCCAACTTTACACGCAAACACATTTTCAGCCATAGAAACAAAGTGTATAAAGTATGTAAAAATCTCTAAATTTACCTTCTACACCTAGGAGTAGTCATCATCAATAAAGTCACAAAGTAGCGATATCCCCTAATTGATGGTGTCCTCATGGGACCACATACACTATCTATAAGCTGGATAGCCTTAACCGATCCATCTTTCGAGAATGATTCCCGTTGTATCTTACCCAAAATGCACCACTCACATACATGTTTGATGGGGGGCCTTAATCTTAGTAACTCTGACACCATCTCTTACATTTTAAGGTTCAATAAACTACCAAACTTCAAGTGACCAAAGCAGACATAGCTCCGCATCACTTATAGCACCTGTGGTAATAATTGAACAAGAATTATATGCCAATCTCTCATACCTATCCAACTTGTAAATCCCATGGCTTAGAGTACCAGATACCATAGTGATGTCTCCATTACTCCAGTCATTACATACACACTAGTCATCAACAAATATGGCCACTAGATCTACCCTCGTTCATAATGGCATAGACTGACAAATAAGTTCTTTTTTATGCCTGGCACAAACAAGTTCTGAGAGAGAGTGATTGTCCCACCATTTATAGTAGTGACGGCAACCTTAACAAATCCTTTCACTTGATACAGGGAGTTGTTTGCACATGTGACTGTTCCTCCTTAAGGAGAAGACTTAAGTGAGGAAAATAAATCAAGCTAAGAAGTTATGTGCTTGTTTACACATGACCATTCCTTCTTGATGAGGAGCAGACATGAGGGAAAAAAATCACGCTGAGAAGTAATGTGCTTGCTAGCACTACTATCAAAGTACTAGACATACTAATCTGTCAGTGACATACATACGTCACGGACAGAAGGATCATAACTACAGTGCACAATGAATGCCCAATCATCCTATATATAGTTTGTTGACTCCTTCTTTTCATACACTTAGTGTTAATGCATCAACTACACAACCATGCCTCACCCTTTCTTCTTTTCCTTCTCCAGCCTTTTTTACATTCATTACAGTGATGATGATGGAAACTTGCAAAATGTATGAAAAATTACAGTGTAGAGTGTGAAAATGATACAGGAATATATAAATTGATGATAATGTTGATGATGGTGTCACACGCTATTGAACATAACCTTAAAATCCGCCAACTCATCACAAATACTTCAATAATCAACATTAATCAAATCCATGAATTGATAATCTCTTGAATATACTAAATAGAAGTGGTTATTGTTTCATTATGTTTATGTTTTGAAAAAAGAGTCGAGTGTATTATGGATGTTTCTTGAACATTTGTCTAAGAGTTATGTAATACTATGTTATTTGTGTAAATATTTTACAACTCTATTATGTGATACATGTAATAACATTTTTTTCAAAGACTTGATTCATTCTTGTTTTCTTTTTTTTTTTAAAGCAAATTTTCATGTCATCTATTTTTTGTCTTGAGTTTAGCAGCCATATCACCAATGTCACAGTTTATCCCACAACTCCAATTAAGTTATTGTTCTTACTATCAATATTATTACTCTGTACATAAGAATAAAATCGAAATCAAAATCAAAATATAATAAATTATGATAAATTTATTTAATTCATGTGATTTTGAATTATTGTTGCCATTATTATATTGCATATTTGGCCACTAGGATGGTTTTTGGGTGCCAAAACTTTTTAGTGAGTGCCTCCTAAACTACAATAATGGCCTAGAGTGGTTTTTGGGTGTCAAATCTTTTTGGTGAGTGCCTCCCAAACTACAATAATGGCCTAGAGATAATAATATTGGCTTTTCCATTAGGGATGTAGCTACAAAATCACTAAGCTCAAATTCATCAAACCCATTTTTAGACACACCTTATTATGCAAGTAGATGCATCTTAGCTAATGATAACTTAGCATGATGATGCTTCCCTTGAATACACTCTTCATTGAAGAATCTAAATCTTACATTCATGAGAGGTTCGCGGGTGCTATTTATTAAAGCCCTTATATCTAAGAATCTTGACTCCTTGTGACACCACCTCTCATCTATGTTGAAAAATAAGCTTTAATAGGAGGCAAGAGTTAGTGTGTATGTGTGAGTGAGTGTGTGTGTTTTCAAGGGTGTAAGTTTGGAGGGTTTGAGATTAGAACATTTGATTGAGAAAAAGTATTGTAAGAGAGTGTGACTAATGTGAAGTTCCTAGAGTGTGGAGTAGATAAAGCCGTAAAGCCTATAAAACATTATTCTTATTTTTTTATCATTGGAGTGATTTTTTGGCCTTGTTTATGCTTGTGTGGTTAATCCTTATAATCTTATCGCTTTCCCATGTCTTCTTCTTCTTCTTTTTCCAACATTTAACAATAAAACCCTTTCATCCTCCTTGAAGATCTCCATGCATCCCTCTCCTCTCTCACCATGTTTTTCAACAATCTCTTTTTCTATTCACACTTTAAAATACTGTTTATATAAATTAATTTTGGTAAGTTTCTATTAATTGTGTGATTTTGCAAAAGAAATTGGTTTGAATCTTTGTGGTAGGAGCTAACAATTGATTAATTCACACACACACACACACACACACACAGGTCCACACGCGCACATACACACATTATATTGAACCTTTGTTAATTAAAGGAATGTTATTTAGAATTCTTGCAAATGGATATCATCATGTTCCTTATACACACATGCACATTGAAGAGAGTTTGAAAGGGAAGCTTTTAAGTCTTGGTATCATGAATGGTAGTGGCCATTAATGCAACATGAATAACAACCATAAGATCAAACTTTGTGCCACGTCTCTTTTCTTTACTTTAAAGCTCTACAAAAGTTGTCATCTATTATTATGTTTCTGACACTTAGGTCTTGGTGGATAGAAGAGTTGAACGAAGAAGGTCCAATATTTATATTGGACTCAAAAGATGTGTCTTTCTTAATGCTCTTTAATATAAACATTCTTAAATTGATAATAATCATGTGTAATTTTTTGTGCAGACATAGCTATATTGAAAGGGACATCATATTTCAAAATCTTTACTACATATTAGAAATTATTATAATCATGAATCTAGGAACCAAATATCTAAGTGGTGACCTACTTTTTAATTTAAGGTGGCACAAAATTTTATGATGTGTGCATAATGGGTAACATAGAAATTGAACTTAACAATTTATTTAATGTGATTGAGAAGGGAGGGACAACCACACGTCACATTTTAATAAATTATGTCATCTTTTGACAACGTGGAGAGGTGGGTGATGGCTGCACATAAATGTTAGGAAGAGGAAAATTATGTGGATAAGTTCAAGGTTTAGAAACATGAAAAGGCATAAATGGATGCCAATTTGCTTGCAAATTTAGAGTTTTAGAAGCTAAAATATAGTTACAATGTTTTAAATTTTGTAGATTATGTTCAAATTAAGAAAATAAAATGTACAAGTAAAAATGAAAATGTTACATGTCCAATGCACATAGTTTACAAGTTTTTTAATGAACAAAGAATAGGATAAAAGAACAAAATCATGTTATTGATATTAATTTCTTTTCCTAGTCTTAAAAGCATGTGATACTCACACGTATTTATTTTCTAGGTGAAAAGTGATGTCAAAGTAACTACCTAAGAAGGATAGCAATATCACACATTGAAGACTAGTAGTCATGTTAGTAGTTACAACCTCACATGGGGTAGAGGTGCAATGTGCATCATCATGCAACTCTCTCTCTCTCTCTCTCTTGTTGTTGAGAGTGGCAGCCATGCTTAATTTTGCCCATTTCAGGAAAGTAGATTGTCAGATACAGCTAAAAAATTTCGTGGGCGTTGAGAAAATGTACAAAATCTCGAAGAAAGGTCGAAAATTTTCGGGCCTCCCATGAGTAAATGATGGGGCATCCCACATGACCAAAATCAACCTAATTGAAGCACATATCCCAATGGATGCTTGATGGTTTACTCTAGGCCAGCAGGTGGGGGAAATGGTGTGTTTTTTGAGTGGAGCATTGAGTGGGGGGGAGATTGAAATCTCTTGTTTAGTGTGTTTGAATTTTGGGTCCTTGCACATGGGTGGTCTATTAGCTCTTGTATCCACACACACCAACAGCATTAATACTAGGGGTGGGCATCCTTACTTGTGAACGTTTGTGTCCTTTGCCAATGACCCTGTGCCTTGCCATATCCATCCCTTCTTGTAGTCTCTCCTCTTATGTTGCTCTGCTCATGACCCTGCACCATTCATACCTTATGCTGTTCACCTCTAGCACTTGTTGGCTGCCCAGCTTTTCATACCTTATGCTCTTCACCTCTCCCTCTAGTGGGCTGCCCAGCTTTCTTCTGTCCCTTGCCAACGATGTTGCAGCAGCAGTTGTACCATAGCCATTGCCGCCCTTTGCTCTCATGGCGAGGCCTCCAGGCTTGGTCCTTGGGCAGGAGAGCTTCTGGCCTCTGCAGATTCTTCATTCGGATCAGGAGGCGCCCTAAGCTCAGGCTTCCCTGCAGCCTCGTTGCAGACTGCAACAGACACAAGAGAGAAGCTCCCACTGCTGCAGGTTTCTTTGTAAAATGGCTCTCCAAGAGGCAGCAGCAGAAGAAGAGACCCGCTTGCTGCTTGCCCATATCTATCAGTTGCATTAAAGCAGAGGATTATCCTAACCATGATCATAATCATGATATGGTGGTTGATTCAGATGGCAAAGCTAAGAAACCCTACAAAAGGGTTGTCAAAGCACATCTTAAGCAGCAATTAGGTGGACTTAATCATGAGTTTAGCACCAAATTAGGCTCTCCTGAGAGCTCTGCTATATCATGTTTACAGAGGCAAAGCTCTTCATTATCTGGTGGTGAAGGATCTTTCAACTCCTTATCGTCATCGTCGTCGTCGTCGTCATCTGGCAGTTTTCATAGAATTTCTGGCTCCAAGCTCAAAGACACTTGTGCAAAGGTTGTGCATGGTGGCCCTTCCATCTGTGAGCTTGTTACTGGCAACCAGTTCCTCATGCACCTCTCTGCTGCCCCTGTTGTTGCCACTCCTAATCACAATACTAATGGTGGGATTAACACAAGCAGTACAGCAAAAGACAAGAAAGCTGAGCTTAATCCTTCTCTTGGTCTGGTTGCAAACTCATCACTCAGACACAGAGACACAGACATCAGTGACAGGATTGTGTTCTTCAAGTAGAGAGAGAAGAGAGAGAGAGAGAGAGAGTATTGCAATAAACTTTGGAAAATGTCCAATTATTAGTATTTGGTTTATCAAGCTTGCTTCAATCTTAGAGCTCTGATCAGCAAAAATTGGTGCAAATACTGACTCATTATTGCAGTAAAAAGTGCCTCAGATGAATAAGCTCATTTGTTTTCGCAAAAACGAAAGGACTGTTAATGTGGGCAGTGAGTGAATAGCTCATCTATGGCCTCTAAATTGGGGTTGTTTTCTTTTGACATCAAAGCCTTAATGGCCATCTCTACTCCAACTGGTCATATTTAGAGCCTGCTCACATAGGAGGGGCGGTTTATCAGATGTGTTGACATTCAGCCCAGTCATGTAGTCGAAGCCCAAGGTACTGTGAGAGCCTCTTGATGGGAAGGCAGTGTATAGACCTCCCTGAGGGCTCTTCCTCTGAGGCAGGGTGCTGTCAAAGCTGCACTCACTAGTTTGGTTGGACTGTTTATCCCACCATTTTATATGGTAGGATTTTCAGGCTAGACTGCCAATTTTTTTCAACATGTCCACCGCTGCAGCGAGCAGGAATCGAATTTGCAATGTTGTGCTTGGGACTTTGACTCTTAAACTAACTGAGCTACTGGTGCCTAAAACAGCAGATGCCCAACTCATGTGCTCCTAGTAGTGAGTGCATGGCCCAGGAGAGTTTTGCAGGCTGCCAAGGCGCGGAGGTTACAAAATTGATGTGTTGATGGGAGACTATCTCTGGCTGGGGTGGTTTGCTACTGGCTGGAGCAGAGGTCAAGAGGAAGCCTATGTGCACTAGCTCCATGTGTTTTTTATGGGTTTTGGTGAAGGAGGAACAACACATACACTCTATCACCCCTCTGTGGAGTGAGGGGGAGGGGTGGACTAGCTCCATGTGTTTTTTTTTTAATTTGGGGTTTTGGTGGAGGAGAAACACACACACTCTATCACCCCTTTTTGTGGAATGAGGAGGAGGGGTGGACTAGCTCCTTGTTGATGAGGTGCTAGTTGTTGCGAAGGGGCCGGAAGCAGCATATGGCCTGAGGGTCCCACCTATGTGGCTGCCATATGATCACCATGGTCCAGGGTCCAGACTCCATATGATCCAGTGTTTGTAGAAAAACTTTGCAAACTATTTTGGAAGATTCTCATTTTCATCTGTAAATTCTACTTTCTCAATCCCCCCCCCCGCCCCCCTCCCACCTCCCCCCCCCCCCCCCCCACCAAAAAAAAACAAAAGAAAACCCCCAAAAAAAAAACCTGCAAAATTTGGGATTTTAGTTGCAATGTAGCTCAAAAGTCTGCAAATTTTCAAGAAAAACTTGTGAAATGTTCTAGTCATTAAGTTTTATGATGGGTTGAGGAAATCGTTTTCTGTGGACATGGTGGAGGGTATTTAATGGTAAGGTGATGTAAAGGGTATTTATGATAAAGTGATGTTTTTAAACTTTGAGTTGGATGATTGGTGAGACAATGAAAGCAAGTTTTTTTTATTTATTTAAAGAAGCATAGATGATAGCAGATTAGAAGTCACCATTTTACTTTTGTAATGAGGTTGTTCATGCCAAGGGAAAATGTGTGCATCCAGGGACCCAAATCACAGCTGTGCCCGTCATGGCTATGATTTGGGGGCAGAGAATTCCCCATAGTCAAGCCATCTCCCTCCTGCCACTAGGTGATGGGCACCCTTGTTCGTCAAACTTGATAAGGAAAGGGATGAGACTCGCGAGTTTTTCACTGTTTACTTGTAATCTTTGGCAGCTGAGAATTATTTTTACCGTGTGTTACCCAAAAACATGCATGACGCCCGTCAAAAAACAAACCCCAAAATACCCAAAAATGCACATATGATGCGTGTCATCCAAAATACCCAAAAACGTGCACGAAGCTTGTCAAAAAACAAGCCCAAAATACCCCAAAGAAAAAATGCATATGACGCTTTATCAAAAAAACAAGCCCCCAAATACCCGAAAACGTCCCTAAAAACAAGCCCCAAAATACCCAAAAACGTGCATGAAACTTGTAAAAAAAAAACAAACCCCAAAATACAAAAAAAAAAACAAAAAAACAAAAACAAAAAACAAAAAACAAACAAACCCCAAAATACCAAAAAAAAAATACATGACTCCCATCAAAAAACAAGCCTGGGCAGCTGCCACCACAAGCCCAGCAGTGGCGCGCGTCATGCGCGTGTGAACAGCCTCAATGTTGGCATATATATATATAGGGATCTGGGGGGCCACAACAACACGTGACACGAGTTCAGTGGTCAGGGGGGTTTGCTTTTTCAGAAGCAAAATCAAATTGAGTGATTGAGGAGCGGGAAAGCAGCAGTTTTGCGGGACTTTTTGTTTTTTTTTTCTCTCTTGTGCTTTTTTAATTTGTTTTTTTTTTAAATAAAGCAGTACGCGTACGATGGAAGTGCATTCATGAACCGTCTTTTTGAAAGCTTTCAAAGTCAAAAATGCAGATTTTTTGCACGTCCACACTTGCAAACGCCAGGCTTTGTACTCACTCTCTATAACCCCAGTGGTCCAGTGCTAGAAAAACTTACCTACATTTCTATGATATGGAAGTTTTTCACCTATAAATGAAAAACTTTATTTCAACCACTACCCAAAAAAACACAGGTTTAGTGTATTTACACCCCTTCAATTTCACATGTAAATTCTAGTAGCCTAGATTTAAAGCACAGTTTAGAGTATTTTGTAGCCCTTAAAATGGGGTTTAGTGTATTTTGCACCCTTAAGTACCTTCAAATTCTAGTAGCCTAGATTTAAAGTAGAGCTTAGAGTATTTTGTACCCCTTAAAGTGAGATTTAATGTATTTTGCATTCCTTAAATTTGAAAAGTACATGCAAATTCTAGTAGTCTACATTTAAAGTAGAATTTAGAGTATTTTGTAGCCCTTCAAGTGGGGGTTTACTGTATTTTGTGCCCCTTAATAAGTAGAGTTTAGAGTATTTTGTAGCCCTTCAAGTGGGGTTTAATGTATTTTGCACCCCTTAATAAGTACATGCACATTCAGTACTCTAGTGTAAGATGGTTTCAAAATTTTCTAGATTTTTGAGATGTTCCAATTATTAATACCTTCAAATTATTTGAAAATAGTACGAATTTAAGAGATGATGTTTTTTCACCATTTGGGTGAAATACTTTATCAAACTTTGGTTAAAAAAACAACACATAACAACACAGTATCTTTTTGGCAACTTTTCCTTGCACTTGGCATTCAATGCAAGGGCATAAATACAACTCCACTTGGCATGGCCACTCCAAAATAGTAAGAAATACTTTCACTTTTAAGAGATGAAGGTTTTTCACCATTTCGGTAAAACATTTTATCAAACTTTGGTAAAAACCACAACACGGTATCTTTTTGACAACTTTTCCTTGCACTTAGTGTCCAATGAGAATTTTGCAAGCCCATAGTCTCTGTAACTTTTTTGTAAATTCACTCCTTCCACATGCAACAATCAAACTAGGATATTTACATAAGTATCACCTTGCGCATCCAAGGAATGGGGTGGGGTAGGAAAATAGTCCACCATGACAAACTACTAGATGAGATATTCCCTTTACACAAGTGGGGGTTATGTATAAAAAGAACTTTAAAACTTAGATTTTTGGGGGTAATCAATCATGATTATGTTCAACAATACTTTATCTTGTAAACCTTTGATAGAGAAAAAAAAAAGAGCTTTAAAAAAGTCATTGCTAAGGTATTATTCAACATAATTAAGTTGCCTAGAGTAATGGTTGATGGGAATCATCTCATTTTGTACAACAAAAGTAACTACTAGTCTTAGATTTTGTTTGGACCTCTTGTTATAATGCAACAACCAGGAAGGAATTACAATCACAAAGTACCAAGGAGTATACGATGCATTTAGTGAAGAGATGTTATGATTCAAAAAAACTACAAGGACATAAGGGTTTTCTTTTTTAGTAACTTTACCCCACAACAATATGGATTAAAAAAAAAAGGCTAGTCATTATGTGTCCTCATTGATTGGCTACACAAATTAAAATGGGAAAAAATCAAATAGACACATTTCACACATAGCCACATTTATTGTGTAAGATGGCTCAAATATGAGGACGTCTCACTCAATAAAATCGATGTGACTAGTGAAGTGATGTGCAACACACATTTAAAGATGACGTATAGGACCAAATGCTTGAATTGCACGATAGATGAGAAGAATGCAAATCATTAGGATAGAAGCATCCTTCCCAAGACACGAGCTTGAATGGAAAACTTGAATATATGATGGAGGCTATATCCTCTTGAAGAAAAGATAAGATAACAAAATGACTTGGTGGATGAATGATGAAAAATGGTGTTCCTTAAGTAGGCCATGATGTAGTAAGTCAATAGCCAAGTTCACAAAAGACAAGTGGCCTATACGAATCCTCTTGACCAACATTATTCCTCATATATAAGGCTTACAATATTCGTGGGCCTTTTGACCTTACCCATGATTTTATAAGGCTTACAATGTTGATGGGCCTTTAAAGCTTACTCATGACTGAAATGAGCCATGTATCACTTAGGGGTTGTGTCACAGAAAGCACTCTTCAATTGTTCTAGCACGATGACACTAATCTACACTACCCAATTAGCAATGAGTCAAACCTTCAAAGAAATCCATGTGGTCTCCATAAACCCCCTTGGATGCCGAAATTGGAATGCCGATGTTTGTGCTTGTCCATGATACTTAAACATCCCTTGTGTTTGTGCTTGTCCATGCAATTCAAACATTGTTTTTGCTTATAATGGAAGCATTACAAACATGAGACATGCCAAGCTTAGGTAGATAATGATGCTACTATGATGCTAGTGGAGGATTGATTTTTTTATTGTTTAGGAATAACTCCCATGAATCTATAAGCAAAAAGGACTTCAAGGATGGCATGTGATCCATGACAAGAAGCATGAAAACACTTACCCATTATTGGCAACATCATGATCTCATATGACATTACCTAATGATTCCCTGCATATGATGATCGCATGGCATTAATATAGACCATGCCTAGCATGTAAGAGGATGTGTAGCAATCTAAAGCATTCCTTATGTTTGTGCTTGTCCATGCTACTTAAACATTCCTTGTGATTGTGCTTGTCCATGCTACTTAAACATCGTGTCTTCTTATAATGGAAGAATTACAACCATGAGACATACCGAGCTTAGGTAGATAATGATGCTAGTGGGGCATTAGTTTTTTATTGTTTAGGAATAACTCCCATAAATCTATAAGCAAAAGGGACTTCATGGATGGCTTGTGAACCATGACATGAAGCATGAAAACACTTACTCATTACCTCTAGACAATCATGAGGGCAACATCATGATCTTATATGACATTACCTAATGATTCCATGCATATCATGAATCGTATGGCATTATTATACATCATGCCTAGCATGTAAGAGGATGTGTAGCTATCTATTAACCCATCAATGTATCAACGATTAAATTTCAATCAATCAATTGCCATGCATTCATCCATACATTGGAGGGACCAGTAGCATATGCATTCAAGACATGATATGGTGTATTGGAGCCTATGATTGTACCTTTACTTTAGTAGAAGAGGATTTACTAGTCATATGACATTCACATTGGATAAGATCATTATGTGTGCTATGATCAATTGAACCGCACCCTCATTAATTAAGAGGTCTTGTGAAGTTTGTTTATTACCTTGTAATGCCCATAAGCCTCTTAATGTGCTACGAATTTAAATGAATCATGTGTTCTTTATGCACATGAATAATACAACTTTATCATTGACAAGTTCTTAGTATGTTTTGTTAAACATAAATTAATCGATCCACAACCACTAAGCATTTGGTGTCAAGATGCAAAACTTAAACTCATTACTTAATCTCATTGAGTGCCAAAATTTACTTTTAGATGTACATTGCTTATCTCAGTATTTGTTGAGTTGGGTTTTTTCAGTAAGGGGTCGCACACTAGAGTGCCTACGTTTCAAATTTAAGGAAGTGGTGAGGTGAAGAGTTCACATGTGAACCTAAGTGTCAACCTCTCCAATTGGAGGAAATAGCGAGGTGAAGAATTTATTGTTTAGTTTAGGTACACTAGATGTTCCTGATCCACTAATTACTGACTCCCACTCTCATGTTAATTTCTTGTATTCTGTTTATGTTTTCTAAGGCCCTCATAGATCCCAATATTGTTCTTCCTTTCTACTTTTTTTCTGGTTAAATTCAAAATGCCTTCTTATTAACCTTCTGAGCTTATGAATGTTGTGGATAATTGTTATGCAGAAGACTTTTGCTAGTGATGGGAATTCAATCCTCCGTAGAGGCTGTCCATCCATTTCTTCACTACTCATTCCCTCTTTACCCAGCCCATTTCTCATAGCTACTAGTCTCCAAGCTAATCAAAAGAGTTAACCCGATTTCTCGACGCACAGCTTATTACCAATGCTTTTCTACTAAAAATTTCTACACAAAAGCCAGCCTCTAGCTTGCTCATTCTTGCAGCCAATGCTTTGAGCTCAAGCCCAAGAATATGTAACACTAAGCCCCTGGCTCCAAAACTTATGATGTAAGAAAATGTGAAAATTATCAAATCACAATCTAGAATAGAGTAGAAAGCTTGAATCAATAATCTTGTATTAAGCATTGCCATTTCCACATCATGAGCCTCCAACCTATTGCAATTATCTTGCTAAATCCCAACACAGACTTTCTCCAAGATTGGAGTAGCAACATTCCATAGCTTAATGAAGTCAATATTGGACTTCACCAATCTGCATGAGACCTTTGTACTATCTGCATGGCGTTAGGCTTTGAAAAAACATTTAAGCCTTACAGGCAAGTCAATCAAGAATAACGATCAAGATGCAAATTCTTGAAAGAGAGCTTAAAGTACACCACTAGGCATGTGCAACGAACCTTCACTCAAAAATAGCACATTTTGCAAGTGTTTAGATGTGTGAGTCTACAATCCACTTGTAAATACCCCATCTAAATCTTCCTATGAGTATCAATTGACACTTACAAAACCTAGATGATCCCTCACCAAGGAGCACCATGCACACACAAGACCTTTTACCTCCTCAAAAGGAAGACAATTCTAGGAGACACATTAGAGAATAACTAATGTAGGTATTGTAACCTAGCTTCCTCGCAATGCGCTGTGTGCTATGACAAGGTCGAGATGTGTGGTAGAATGTTATCAGCACAGATATGAAGAGTAAGCCATTACCACATACCTCCGTTCCTTTCATATATTAATCCATTACCACGTCAACAGTCCTTCCATACATTAAAACCACTCCTATTTGAGTTTTCTACAAGCTTGAGGTGCAAACCTTTTCATAATGGGTAGCTAACAGAATAGGCAAATTTAACTAAAAATGTAAAGCCATGCTCAATTTTAGGATCATTAAATAAAATTGGTTGGCTCTTAGCTTCTAAGTTGCTCTTAACCATCATGTTTAAGAACTAGATGCTCCCCTCCTAGAAAATTTAAGCCTCGCCATCCATCACGATTCAAGGACACAAGTAGAGCACTCCTTCCACAAAGTATACCACCACAATACAACACAACGTGTAGGACTGATGATGTATCAAAAGTAGAGACACTCAACCATATCTCAATGAGTCTAAGCACAGCACAGTTGAAAAACATTTCATCTCCCCACCACTTCACAATACATTTAAAAGACCTAGACATCTTGCTAAGCAACCTAACTCGTGACTTTTTCTTGTCCTTGCAAATGGCCACTACCTATATACTACTATATCATTTAGTGAGCCATAGAAAACTGACAGATCCTTTCCACTCGAGGTGGATTTAAGAGCTCCCAAACAAATCTTGCTCAGATGTCTTCAAGCAACTAGGAGAAGAAGACTTACCGCATGGACCCCAATTACAAAGATAGATAAGACCATATAAAACAAATTGTGCCAATTTCTATGGCATCAAAAAGGACCCATTTGAAAATCATTTGGTTCAAACTCATGTGGTGATAAAGGGCCCTATTCATAGGTTAACATCATCTCACTGCTTGCTTTTTACGCTTCAAAACTTCTTTTACATGAGGGAGGTTACATCAAATGCATGACTAACACACCATATAATTTGATGTTTGTTTTAGAAGACATTGAGTTGCTTCTAACCTTGAACTGCATGATTTGCACGCACGCATGTACTACCCACTCATGCAATACCAAATCAACCAGCAACATTGACCTAGTAGAAGTCCATTTTTACTGTCATTTAAATTTATAGCTCCCATTGTGGTGGGGTGTACATCTCCCTCTTTGGCTGCAATCTGTTTCGCTGCAATCTCTTTTCAACAACTTTGCGAGAATTTGAAACTTGATTTTGTAGCTGGGATCTTATTGTGCTCAACAGATTCTCTACGCCAAGTCCTTTCCTGCACATGTCACAAACAAGGCATCCTTACACTTACACAGAAGGTCAAAACAAGCATGATTTACATCATCACAGCATCTGATTCTTTGGTCGAGTGTTCTTTTTTAAGCAGAACAAATGGGAGGTCAATATGCCTCCTTTAAATGTGTACGCCCGCACGCATGTGTGTGTGTGGTGTGGGTGCGTAAGTGTTCATGTGCTTGGTATATGCATGGGTGGTTGGGCGTGCATGAATAGGGATGTGCATGCCTGCCAGTGTGCATCGGTGCGTGGGTGGGTATGCATGCCTGCATGGCAGGTGAATATGCTTCATGCATAGGTGGGTAGGTACGCATGAGTGGTGGGTGTGTGCATGTGTGTGTGGGAATGAATGTGTCACATGTGCAAGATTCTGTGCATGTGCACGTGTAGGTGAGTGCACGAGTGCATGTGATCAAAAAGGACAAAAAGGAAACAGAGACAGTATCCACACTTACAAAGCACTGATCCCAACAACTGCTGCTGCACAAGGGAACGTGCTAACCATTTCCTCCTGATCAGAAGAACACTCCCTCATATCAATGGGACTCGTTCCAAAGTCGGATGCAGAATCCTCTGATTCCGCAATGTCCATATTGGAACCAGGAACGCTTGTGCCCAACTTAAGGATCTGCTGTTTGAGTGATTCGAACCTTGCCTCAGCCTGCATCCAAATGTAAAAGTGTTCTCAACCCTGAATCTACGTTAAAAGCACCAGCCTAGCTCCCAACATCGTTGTCTCCTTCCAAGGCAAGATGACAGCCAGAATCCAGCCGCATCTTTCTCTGCTTCCTACAGCCTAGTCATGTTATGAACTCAGATGAGATGTTTTGATCAACAACATCCTTAATTATAGCTAAACCATATCTAACCAACTCGCCTCCATTGGCCACCGTCCACTGTCAAGCTGGGTTTGCTAGGTGTCCAGGCTGCTCAAACATGGCATGCCTCATGAAGGGGGCCTTACAAACACGGTCTGGCAGGTATCAATGCAGTTACACAGAATGGAACAGTGATTTTTAACAAGACCCTAGTCCCCATGCATTACAACTTCTACATACAATAATTCTGATCTCCTTTTTTATGAAAAAGGTGGTGCCTGTGACCCATCTGTTTCTCTTGAGTGTTCTAGTGAAAAAGGGGCCTTATGACCGTACACCCACATGTGACATACCTCAGGAATATCAAGCTTATTCAGTGCAACAACATGAGGTCGCTGCAGGTAGTCGGGGTTGTACAAATACAGCTCCTGGGAATCAAGATCTCTCATGTCAAGTTGTTCGATTACTCATCCTTTAAAATTAGAAAAAAAAAATCTAAATTAATAACCATTATTCGTTAAAAATCATACTTACCTCACAAAGTACTTTGTAATCTTGCAGTGGATCCTCTGTAGACGCATCAACCACATGAACCACAATCCTTGTTCTACGCAAGTGCCTAAGAAACATCCTTCCAAGACCCTAAGAGACCAAACCGTAAATTGATACTTTTATTGAGACAACAAAAAACACCAGATCTTTCACATTTTTCCCAAGCAAAAGATCCTTCTCAGTAAAATGTCACAAGCATCAGTCCTCAGATGTACCTGCCAAGACCATCTGAGGACATGTACACGGTAGAATAATAGGAAAATGGATCTAAGGAGGCTCATAGCCAGACTTGAAATTCAAGTTTAATGAAATAGATAATTACACACCTAATTGCAATTAACAAGACTCGATGCTAGTGATACACAAGACTCAAAATCATTGCTAAAAATCCACTCTCGAATAACCTTTGAGCAATGAACCTTACACACATAAATGTGGAGGACACACACGCCCCCCCTCAAATCATAAGTGCCAAATAGACAGGACAATGATGAATTCTTGCCACCATCTAAACCATGCAAACCCAATATTTCAGCACCCCCCCTTCAAGGATGCATGATCCTTGGCATGGCCATCTCCTGGTCCCTGAATCACCACCTTCCTAGGGTGTTACTAGCATGAACTAGGGGTCGAAGACTTCGCTCGACCGCATGCAATGCCATTTGCCCACTTATGCCAAACGAAAGCCAAATCGCACCAAAGCTAGGTGCACATTCTCTAAGACCCACAGAGCCCGATCTGAATCAAATCTGTATCTGCACTGCATGCCTCTACTCAACAATCCTTCAAGATGGATCACGCCACTTCATCAAGCACCTACTTCGTGGTCAAGTCCAACGGCACCAGCTTCCCAACATGGAACCAAAGATGCAGCTCATGCTTATGAAGGATGGGCTTTGGGACATTATCAAAGGAGTTGACAAGAAGCCTGGAGCCAAGGAGGGTCCAGAAAAAGTACGCCTTAGGGAAGATCTCAATGATCGTGGAATTGCTCTTATTGGCCTCAGTCTTGCTGACAGTTTGATACATCACCTCAATCTCAAGAAATCTGCCAATGAGGTACGGTTAAAAATGAAAAGTCCATTTGAGAATAAGATTGGCAATTCAAAGTATTTTTGAAGTAAAAATTATTTGATCTAAAGATACATGAGAGTGATGAACTCAGCAACAACCGGGCAATATTGGATCAGTCACACAACAACTGTCCAGCTTAGCAGTAGTTGATGATGACGATGACAAGGTAGTTGTGCCTCTTAAGAGCATAGAAAAAGTATCACGTTTTTCTTGGATCTTGTTTGTTCTTTGACTAGGCCGACATACATCCTATGAGGATTTAGTGGCTATGAGGATATATGTTCTTCGACTACCTCGAGATACATCTTATGACGATATAGTGGCTATGCTTATTGAAGAAGATAGTAGAATGAAGGAGGAAGATAACACCTTGACAGAGCCCTAATTAGTAAATGGTAGGACAAAAAGGGAAGCAAGATTGTTTGTCATTGTTGAGAAAGACTACGATTGCTCTTTCTAATCAATTTGTGTGTGGGTCAATGGGTTCTCTTTCGGGTTGTCCTCCAAAAATGAGATGTAATAAATTGTGTAAGAGCCTTGATCATATTAAAGGTTCCATGTCGTTCCCTCACCTCTTGCATGAGTGCAAACTATTGCACCAGTAAGTTATGAGGATGGAAGGGCTTTTTGCTACAAGGGACCTCTTGGATTTTGCAACTATGTGGTGGAGCTCCTTTATCATGCCTTGTTGACCTGAGGTCCAAGTGTTGGCACCAATAGTGTGCAGTCCAGAGGCCATCATTGATGTTGTTGCGAAGGCTTTCTCGAGCACTTCTCCCCATTTGCTCCGAGGGGGGATTTTGGGATTCAAAGCTGTGTGTGTAAATCAGCACTTTGCAAGAGTATATGTGTAATCCATCTCTTAGTGTGTGTAAGTGTGCCTGTTTGTGTGATCAGTCTCTAAAGGCTAGATATTATGTGTATGTAATAAACAGTAATGTCATCACATGTGCCATGTGTCACTGTATATCAATGTGTGTGAATAGGTCAAAAGATAAAGCTCTAAGCCTATAAAAGCATTGTACTTGGTGAAGGATGTCAATCAATAAAATCATCATTGAGTCGTGCAACACTCTGAGCTCTATCATATCTCCCTCTCTACCTCTCCACACACTCGCACCATGAATATCTTCCATCCATTTTTTTTTTCCCGGGAAAAAGATCCTTCTATTAGTTAATGAGAAAACGCCATAAGGCTACAAAGCTCACCTCGCAAGGAGGGATAAAACACAGTGAACTCCTGAGCTCCACCCCCGTGGCTGGGGGGGGGGGCTACCTAGTAGTACATGTGGGAGGTGAGAAAAGCCAAACTGGAGGCCTGTAGTGCCAAGTGACATCCTCGCCCCTCGCGGTGAGGAAAGGGCCAGGCTGCCAAGTGCGGAGGAAAGCCTTGCGGCGCCCTCTCATGCGATCCGAGTCGCCCTGGAGTTTCCCCCAGTGTCCTCTCAAGGTGTGAATGATGTCCACCTAGAGGGCCTGTATGACCTCCGCCGGAGGAGTCGCCTGGCGGTCAATGGCCTCCCTGCATCGGGCTCTCCAAATGTGCCAAGCCGTCATGCTGCTGATCAACTCCCATCTGTGCCCGACCCCCTCCTGAAGGGCTGCCGAAGAGAAGTCTGGCGTCGGAACCACCGCCATCACCCTGTCAGAGACCTGGATGGTCGCACTGCCAGGGACGTCCTCATATCCAAGGGCCGGGCCGCTGTCCGTGGCCCAAGCCACCGCACCCCACGTCACCAGCATCTCACCTGGTGAGCCTGCAAAAACCATCCTGAGAGCGCGCTGCCAAACCTGATGTGCCTGTGGGCAATCCCATAAGCAGTGCCGCTGCGACTCCTGTGCATGGCCGCACCGACGGCAGGACGCTGGGTGACTGCCGAAAGCTAGCCAAGCCCCCACAGCCAGTCCTCTATGCGCTGTGAGCCAGAGAAACAGCGTCACCTTCCGGGGCCGGAAGCTGGCCCAAAGGCGCTGCCAGAAGTCCCGAAGAAAGGCAGGGGAGAGCCCCTGTCGGCCAATGCTCGGCCGCCGCCGGGGTGCTCGCTATCCTGTGTCTCTGAATCCGCCGCCCCAGCCTCGCTGTGTACTGAAAAAAGGGGATGCCTGGGCTGGTAGGGGCCAAGTAGGGATCTCGCCAAAACCACTCACCTGGATCCCACTGAAGGCGAATAAGAGGCCTGCTGTCCCAAGCCCATAGTCTCCAAGAACAGTCCTCCCCTATCGAGGCCGGTGAGGGATCTACATGCCACTGTCTCTGATGAAAGCCGACCACCCGCACCCTCTGAAGAATACATCCCTGGAGCCCATCCAAATCTAGTCGTGTCCTCTGAAGCTGGCCACCCTCTCCCACCTCGAAAGTGAGTGGGGCGACTCTCTCCGCAGTGCCGCAGACCGCTAGAAGGATCTCATGCCGAGTAAAGACACCCATCCACTGTGGAGGTGGAGGGTCCTGTACTGGGGTCCGCCACTCCCGGGGGATGGCCGCCTCAATGTCCTGTCTCATCAACTCTCTGCCCCTCATCCCACTGAGTCTCCTCTCCTGAGCCTCTAGAGGCAGCTGCTGAAAACCTATCCAGTCGTCTAGGGACTGGGCTGGGCCTGAGCTCAGCGGGCCCCACGACACGTGAGACCGCGATCCAACCATATGGCCACTGGGGAGACGAATCAAGGGGTTCCAGATCAAAGGCTGCCTCAGGCGTTCCTCATCGGTGCCCGGGGGAGTCTGGAAGAGTGACGGCCTCAGATGCGACCAGGCCCTCAGAAGGCTAGCTGCAAAACGCTCCTCGAAGCCAAGGCCCACTCCTCTGGATCGCTGCTCTGTAAAGATCCACATGATGCTGGGGGTCCAGGGGCCGCTAAGAGAAGGGGTGCCGCTGAGCATCCTGGAAACAAGAAACTCCTTCCACGGCTCAGCGCCTGGCAGGAGGCAACGAACTACCAACTTGCCAAGCAATGCTCGGCTTTGGCAAATAGGATCAACAATGCCCAGGCCGCCTCTCTCCCTCGGCTGAGTGATCACCGCCCATGCCACCTTGGCCTTGGCGGGCCGCCCGTCGCCACCGGGTGGTGAGCAGCATGGTGGCTTTCTCCTTTCCTCTCAGTGTTGCCCCAGACACAGCATGGGATTGCAACTCTGTAGAGGAAGTTTTGCGCGATCAGATACTGGAGTTTTCTCACCACTTCAGTGACTTGGGGCTCACGGACCTATTGCAGACCCGATTACACTCAGCCCGCATGAGCTTGTTTGGTATAGGAGACTGGCGGGCGGATCCGGTCCACACCTCAGTTGAGGCGGTGCTTCTGATTCTCCTCCATGCCGCCCCGAGGGTGCAGCCTACCTTTAGATACATATATGCAGAGGATTGGTCTCATGCCTATGCCCTGGACAGGGCGAAGGCGGAGTGGGGCTGGACACAGAGACAGGTCACCCTCTTTTTGGAGAGACTCCGCACCCGGACAGACAGTGATTATTCTCCCTCCAAGCCGGCGCCCAAGACTCATAGAGTGGAGGGCAGATCATCCGGGCCGGCTGAGAGGGGTGAGCCAGTGGAGGCTGCTTCACTTGCCATAGCTCATCCATGAGGATCCTCTCATGGAACATCCAGGGTCTCGGTGGACATCGCTGCTACATTGGTCGGGGCAGACTTCGCCAGGAGATCCAGAGGGCTCTCGTTGGAGGACCCATAGATATCCTTTTCATCCACGAGCACCACCTTTCTGCCGGGCGCACCCGCACCTGCGGGAAGATCTTGCCAGGCAGGAGTCACACTTTTGGTCACCGGCATATGGCTCCCAGGGGAACCAGGGTGGAGTATGCATCTCAGTCAGCGAGCAGCTTCTATCCGAGGTTGTGGACTCTAGCATTCTGGTCCAGGGTCGTGCGCAGTGGATCATCCTTCGGGTTGGGGAAGACCGCATTGGCTTCCTCAACTTCTACGCCCCTAATGGGGCTACCGGGAGAGCCGAGTTCTGGAGCACCATTAGGCAGTCCCTCCCCTTGGCAGACCACTGGTGCCTCGGAGGGGATTGCAACATGCTGGAGGATGCAGAGGACAGGATGGGGGGCAGCCAGGAGACCATTCATGGGCCGGAGCTCGCTGCCTGGGAGGAACTAGTGCTACAGGTGAGAGGCCAGGATCCGTGGACTCTCCCGGAGTTTGGCAGGTTGCAGGGGAGTCTATCTTTCTCGCGCTCGGATAGACGGGCCACAGGAGTTAACCTTTCCCGCATCGACAGGTTTTACATTGATGAGTGGGCCTGTGATAGAGGTGGCACGGTGGGCATACTTGCAGGCTCCTCGTTTTCAGATCACTTTCCAGTGCTTCTCCAGATCGAGGACCCCACGAGAGGAGAGCAGGGCCAGAGCGTCCGGATTCCAGATTGTCTCATAGAGGAGCCCGAGATTGCGATCAGAGTTGAGCAGGTCTGGCAGGAGCTGCAGTTCAGGAGAGGATCGGCAGCCAGCGATCTTGCCAGTGGCTTGCAGGAGATCAGCCAGATGCTCAGACAGGCTGCCTTGGACCGGCTGGAGGCCTTCAGAGAGCAGGAGAGGAGCATACGGAGGAGTCTAGCATCCCTCCAGAGACTCCAGGAGAGGGATCCTACGAGCCCTTGGATCTCAGAGCAGATGGAGTCAGCCCGTACTGAGATCAGATCCATCGAGGACAGGAGGGTGGAGTTCCGATTCCATGCTCGGGCTTCTTTTTGGACACAGGCTGGAGACAGAGTGACTCGAGATTTCTTTGAGGCGACAGGGCCTCGCTTCAGACGAGAGGGTCTCAGGCGTCTTCGGCAGGCTGATGGCCAGGTTGTGGTGGATCCCCCCAGGGTTCGGGCTATAGCCACAGATTTTTACAGGGACCTTCTCTCTGCTGAGCCAGCAGATGACAGGGTGAGAGAGGCTCGGGAGGCAGTCTGGAGCTTCACGAGACCGGTTGTGCCGGCCCATTTGCAGCACTCCCTTCTCTCCCCCTTCTCGGATACGGAACTGGAGGAGGCTCTTCAGGCATTACCTCGGGGCAAATGCCCAGGAGAGGACGGTCTTTCGGTGGCTTTCTTCCAGAGGTACTGGGGCCTCTTACATAGGGGCTTCAGATTGGCATTCCAGGAGATTATGGAGTCAGGAGTCATGCCGGACAGCATGGTAGAGGGGTTGATCCACTTGATCCCCAAAGAGGGAGGAGACAAACTGGAGATTAGACAGTGGAGACCGATCACCTTGCTAGGCACGGCCTACAAGGTCCTAGCTAAGGCGATCAGCAGGCGGCTTCAGCCTCACCTTCCGGACGTCATCCACTCCACGCAGACAGGCTTCATCCAGGATAGGAGCATTCTGGATAACATTTTCTCTTTCTGGGAGGCTACGGCCCTGGCTACATTTCGACAGGAGGATCTGGCAGTGCTCCTTCTCGACTTCGAGAAGGCATATGATCGGGTGGACTGGGCCTTCTTGGAAGGCACTATGGAGAGGATGGGCTTCCCCCCTCAGTGGATCCGTGGGGTCTCTGCACTCTACACATCGGCTCATAGCCAGGTGCTGATACAGGGCGTGCGCGGAGAGAGGTTCCAGCTCTCGCGCTCGGTGCGGCAGGGGTGCCCCTTGGCGCCTTTTCTTTTTCTTTTTGTGGCGGAGGCCATGAGCACTTTTTTGACGGCACAGGATACAGGTTTGCGGGGCCTCCAGCTTCCCATCCGCACCGCGGAGGAGCTCCTAGACTCGGAGTTTGCGGATGACACTGCTGTCTATCTTCAGGGAGGTGAGGAGAACCTCCGCCGCTTCGCCTTAGCCATGGACAGGTTCTGCAGAGCTTCGGGCGCTTTGATCAACTGGCACAAGTCGTGTGGGTTGTGGGTCAGCTCTATGCCCCCCCCCCCCCCCCCCCGACTTGGAGGCCAGTTGACGGTTTTCAGTGGGGCTGCCCCCCGGCACTACAGTGCGTTATTTGGGATGCTATGTGGGCATTGACATATCTCCGGAGCAGCAGATAGCCCCCCTTCTTCTGAGCATTCGGAAGAAGCTTCTGTATTGGAGTACCGCTCGTTTATCTCTGGCTGGCCGAGTAGTTGTGGCCAACCAGGTTCTGCTTGCTACTATGTGGTACATCACTTCTTGCTGGGCCTTCTCTCGGGCGTGCATTGGCCAGGTGCAGAGGCTCATCAGGAACTTTCTTTGGTAGAGGGAGAACGAGAGGGATGGCACACCACGCAAACTCGCAAGGGCGCGACCAGTGTCTCGAACGGGCCAGCGTCCAGCTGGAGGCACCTGAAAAAACCGTAATCCACTGGTAGCCCCATCACTCGCGGGGGCCCCCCAGGGGAGGCTGGAGAGAACTCTGTGGCGGGCGAAGCAAGGATCGCCATCTCCACCGGCCCGGAGTGGCGGTGGAACAGCCGCTGGACTGAGCTCTGGCCTACCCAGCTGCGCTGCCCCGGGGCAGTGGGTGGTCTGGCGAAGTATCCTGGAGAGGCCGAGGGAGGGATGGGGGCTCGCGGCGAGGAGGGGGGAGGGGGGAGAGCGAGGAGAGGATGGAGAGGCATCTGCCAGAGGATAGGTGTCAGGGGGGGCCGCCGGGGGAGGCGGGAGGGGGGGGGCTGGTGGGGGGGGAGAGGGGAGGGTGGAAGGAGTGCTCTCCGGGTGAGGGGAAGGGGAGCCGGGGGTAGAAGAGTGTGGCCCAGGATCCTCAGGAATCTGCTCCAAGGAGGGGGCGGGGCCCCCCGCGGGGGGAGGCGGGAGCGGGGTCTCCACGTGGGAGGCTCCACCAGCGGCCTCAACGGGCACTGAGTCTGAATCCTCGTCCATTGGGGTGGGACCTGCTGGCCGCCTATCCCTGACAGGAGCATAAGTGCGGATAGGTGCCTGTCCGCCAGCCTGTGCTGCCTGCTGGCGTCTACGACGACGGTCCCTGCGGGCCGGGCGTTTCCGCCGGCGAACCTCCTGCCATCCGCCAGCCTCCTGGGACGGCGCGGACACCTGTAATGCTAAATGGTTGGATGGGGATCCTCTTCGAGAGTACCCACAACTTTAAGACTCCTACCTTGAGGCTTTTCAATTACAACCAACTATTTAGAAGAGGGGCAAGATATCACACATGGGCTTCCTAATAATGCAGGCAGAATTGCTAATTATGTTTGGAGGGTTTTGGGGCTTGTGTGGACAGCCAAAAGCTGTATGGCAGAGCCAGTGGTTATCATGTGTTTGTCCAGTGTGTACTTGTAAGATACCACCCATCCCGTCTCACTAGGGATAGGGAGGCACCTAACTCGGTAAGATCAATCCCAACCCATTGTGAGAGCTATCTCATCAGTGCCTCTCCTGGACAATCTGATTTATAAGTGATCTCCCTAGGGTTAGGGATTCTACCTAAAATGTCAAGGATCTCTTTTCGGTTTCTAGTCTCTTGTAAATGAAACCCCTGCCTCACCACGTCCACCCGTTTCCCAATGACTAGAACCGTTCGTCTATGAGGTTTACCTAAATTACTAGATACATTGTTTCACTGATGCAAGTTACATCAAGATTCATTTATTTATCCTTGTGCACAAGTTCCTTTATCCCTTAATGAATACATTCTTTTCCAATCAAGTCAGTCTACACAAAGAAAGAAATTCGTCATAAGAACGACTGTAATTTCAAACCCTCGACGTCCCGAGTTTCATCCATCTCCAATCGCTCGGCTCACCCAGTCATAAAACAATCTAGAGCTTACAACCGTCGTGGCGAAAAATCACTCGCACAGTAGAACGAGAAGTATTCCCTTCACCCTCTTCTTGCTATGGAAGACCTTTCCAGCTCAGGTTTGTAACTACTAGAAAGAACCCTCACCCCGCCTCATGGTGGGTTACCCAACGAAGGCGGTTGCCTCAATCTCTGAGTATTTCTAAAGCGGGTTGTCCCGGGTGGAGAATACCTGGCTGTCCCAAACCGATCACTAAATACATCACACTGGAATGGTTACCCCAAACCGATCTAGTCGGAATGGTTACCCTAGGGAGAAGTTCCCTAGTTCACAAATTCATCATTATCATCATTCACATTTTGAGACCATGTTTTGTCTCAACATCTTTATGACACTAACATAAACAATTTCACATAAGACAATCACCTTTTTATAAAAAGAGCACTCATCTTTCTATAATAAATAATTAATCAATGGTTAATAATTAAGAGCTTATCCTAATACTCAAATCACGTGGAGACACAATTGGAAAGACTGGCATTACCAAACCAAATCCTAGGGTCTTGGAAATTCATATTAACTTATGGAAGGAAGCAAGTCCTATCCTGTGATGGATAGATCAATTTCATATCATTATTCCAAATTTAGTTATAACCCAAACCGATTAACGAGGGTGAAAATCACATTTTTTTATCATTTCATCAATCAGCTCACTCAAGTCCTCATCAATTAGCTTAAGTCCTCATCAAACAAAACCAGTTTAAATTGTGATCCCGAGAAGTGAACTAAAAGATTTTGAGTTAAGTTCGACTTACTTGCAGTTCTAAATAGAAACAAAGAGAGAATGAAGATAGCTAACCTGAATCCAAGTGGTAGGGTTGATAATCTACATTCACATTATATGTTGCCTAGGCGTAGTCTATCTTTTATCTCATCTTTTTCACATCACTTCATCTCGTACCTTATCCTTTACAAACCCATCTTGCTTCATCGAGCACCAGCTGATCTCATAACTACGCATGGTCGACTGCCTCCCACCGTCTACCTTGAGTTTTGGCACATAATTTTGTCTTCTCCGACTGCATTGCCTAGTGTTTTTGCATTGTTTGGAGATGAGTGGTGGGCATGAGGTTAAGAAGTGGTAGTTGCAATAATATGAGAGGTGACGATTGAACGGAAGGTAAAGCTCATGAGATAAATTATCACCGAGACGCGTGTCATCCGACAAGAGGCCAAGAGGTGGCGAGGTGGCCTCGTGGGCTAAGGCATGAGAGCACGTGGATGAAGCGGGTGTTGAACAATGGAAGCCGTGAGGTCCAAGAACAGCGAGATGTCTAAGGTGATTGGGGTGAGAAGATGGTTCACTCATGAGGTGACATCATAGCATGAAATGGACGGTAGAAGGGATGGCCGAAGATGTACGACAGAGATGGAATCACCTGAACCAATGTGAAGAGGTTGTCAGGTGTGAGACTGCCAAGAAACGAGAGGTAGAGGTCACGACAATGGAGACATAGCCTCCACGATAAGGCATGAGGTGGTGAGGACAACATTGTGAAAGGGGGAGATAGCCGATAGGAGTCATGAGATGAAATGGGTTGTGTGGGAAGGTATGAAGAAGGAACCGAGGGGTTGGCCTGTGGGTGTCGCCTGCTAAGAGGAAGGGGGGGTGGGTGAAGGTGGAAAAAGAGTGAGGCACTTCTGCTGCTCTACGAGTGGGTTGACAGAAGGTGAGTGAGAGAGACGGAGCGGTTGCGAGCTAGCGAAGAGAGGCGGGAGCGAGAGAGGGGTTAGGGTGAGCTAACAAGCAGGTGAGGGGGTGCTAGCGAGGAAGAGTAATGACGGGACGAGAGAGAGGAGGTTAGTGTTACCACCACTAAGAGGCAAGGGGAGTGGTTTTTTTATAGGAGCAAAAGAGGGGGGGCTGGAGCGTATGCACATGAGAGAGAGAGGGAAGGAACCAACACTAGCCTGCACAATGGGACGTCAAGATGCCAGCGTGGCTGGCCAGTGAGGAGGAGAGGATAAGAATATTCTATGCGACATGAGCTGGTGGCCGGTGGAAGATTGGAGTGCAGATGTGGCTGGTTGGTGAGGAGGGCAAGAAAAGGCACCAGTCTGCACAGCCTTCAGGGAAGGAAATGACAAGGAGGGGAGGGTGGTCGGCAGCACTGGCCGCCACCACCTTTTCTTTTAAAAATTAAAATTGAAAATGGGAACCAGGCATGCCCATAGCTATCATCAAGAAACTCTTCACCCTGATGGACACAACAACAACACCCATATCGTATTAACATTAGAGGACTCCGAATATTCTCCTTCAGATGGGCAAAGAATTTCACCACCTTTCCCTGCAATTTAAATTGCACCTTTAAGGCAGGTTCACTGAGATGGGTTTTCCTTTCTAGGTCTTAAAAACATCCTTGATCTCACCCTCACACCCACCCAACTTGAAATTGGGTTCTTGGGCACGTGGAAGATGGTCAAGGGCCAAAGCACTGTGATTCTCAATTCGACGGCTCGTAACTTGTTGCCAATGTGGCCTTCTATGGTGGAAGAGAGACCACCTTAAGGTTCTACAATGATCTTGCACACCGTTGTAGGAGGAAGTATTGTTGCTGACACACTCGCGAGCGGCGAGAAAGACACTGGGCTATTCGAGAGGCGTAGTGATGGGAGGTACTAAGGCAAGGCAAAATGGCAATAGCAACACTAGGCATGGAGGTGCTGGCTGGGCTAGTCAGGTATACCTTGTTTGTTGTGATGGTTGGCTCAGCCAATGTGCATTAACACCATTGGCCAGTGGGATGTCTTTACCATGGGTTGGACACGTCACATATGGCATGTGTATGCTTCGGATGTGATTGGTTACAACGGTCCTAGGTCTTTCAAATGTCTGGGACTCTAGGTATTTGTACTTGATATGTGAATGGAAAATCTCCAAGTTGTACATGCATCTGCATCATTCATGGTTGTATGTGAGTTAGACAAACTACTAGTTTTGTGACCTGTTTTCTTATGTTGGATGTGCTGCCGTGGATCAGGCTTGCATTGCCACAGTCACCCAAAACTACCTCGTGCAAGACCATCTGCTTGTAATTGTATGTTGACACATGGTTCGCATTTTGCAAGGATATGGGCAGGAAGCCTAGCCAAAAAGCCTCAGCTTTGAGACTTTCTAATATTTTCACTTATAATAATATTAATAAGTGTAGACACCAAATGGACACTGGACTACATTTTGTGCATTGAGCATGTTTCCACAATTTTTTACTATGGGCACCCTCTTTTAGCAATTATGAGTTGTCCACCCTCTCAATTGAGCAATGGTGGGTTGTCCGACCTTCTTCACTTGACATTTGGCCAGTTTCCATCCTTGGGAGCCCTTCTTTCACCTAACGCCACTAATTCCACATGCACAAGACGTTTTTCAAGTAGGGACCTGATTCTAGAGCGTGTGGAGGTGTTGTACGACCAAGAAACATGGCAAAAACCCTAGTTTCATATTCAAGCCTAGATGAGCAACCCTGATGATGTACGACTAGCTATAAAACAGCTTCCTCATGCTGTCCATGACCTCTCCACAAAGTTTCATCATCGGGAGATGAGCCAAACTCTGGAAAATTAGTGTTCATCAGCAGTAAATTAGGAATTGCAGGTATCGGACAGCAAGTACAAGTGAGGGGGATCCATACACGAGACGAGGACAAGGTGTTTTTTCTATTAAAGGCGGAATCAATATTAGGGTTTGCATTCGAAACCCTAATTATATGATTTTGGAGCCATTTTAGGGTTCCATTGGAGGCCTCGTCAAGGGGCTTTTGGCTGAAAGACTAGCCAAAAGACCTAGCCCTCGGGTACCCTTTGTGCCCGTGATGTGCCACACCTAAAACTTTGGAGTTGTCCCTATAAGCGGTGGATTGTCTCTTGTTGAGTTGATGTCATTTGAATAAGAGGTTGTGACTCCTTTTTATCTCGTTGTTTAGTGTCAAGAGGGGTTTTTGTCCCCATTTGATGTCATTTGGGCAAAGGTTGGCTTTGACCCGCTACCTTGCATAGTTGCCTCGACCGTCAAGGCAATTCTTGTTTTACTTTGTATGCAATCGGAGAATTGGTGCTTGGCACCCCATACTCATTCATCACTCTATTGGAATATGACATTTCATAGGAGGGGTCGGCCCATTCCAGCCCTCGTGTTGTCTCATAAGCATTTTGAACAAGTGGTAGAGGAGTGTGTGTCGTGGAATCATCTTTCGAATCATTTTCATGGTTTAATGTTTAAGTGTATTTGAGTGACAATTTTAACTAAACCAGTTTCATTAGCCCCAAACAAGAAGGAGCATTAACACAAGCAAGAGGACCAGCAAAGCAGATGCATTTTTCAGCCCTCTGTGATAAGAGGAAAACACAGGTCATCATCATCTCTATAAAGCACCTATAAGCACGAGGCAACCAACTTGTCATCTAGAAGAGAGCTATTCTTTATGGGAATTCCCCAAATCAGGTCAGTCTCTATTCCGACAGCATTCAACCTTTTCATTGTACTCATTTTCTTTTTTTCCCAAAAATAGATCCTTCCATTAGTCAAAAGAAAGCCCGCCAAAAGGCGTAATACAACTCTGTCTATAACAATGAAAACACTAAAAAAATGTAAGGGGGCTCCCTCCATGGCTGGCCACTCTCGGAGGGAGGCTACATCATATGGGTGGGGGGGAAGGAGTCAAACCGCCGGCATGTAGTGCCATGTGACGATGCCCTCCTCTGAAGAAAAAGGGCCAGAGCCCTAGTTGAGGTAGAAAGCAACCCGCCATCTCTGCATGTGCTTTGAGTCCCCTGCGCTCAAGGTGTCCCCGCAAGATGTGAATGAGATCAATCCAGATAGCATGAACGGTCTCCACAAGGGAAGTGGGCTCGCCTCCAATGGTCTCACCACAATGCAATCACTATATGTGTCAAGTGGCCAAACTACGAGTGCTGGCTTGTGCCAGTCCCCGGGGTCCAATGTCGCACACTGACACAACTGAAATGCAGCGGTGCAAGAGCATGAAGGCTAAACCTCCTGCATCATCATCATAGGATAGTATTGGACCAGCCTCTGCCTCCCAAATAACGGTGCAGGCAGTGGAGGGGTCGGAAGTGAAGACGTGAACAATGCACCACCACACATGATAGGCCTTCGGGCCATAGTTACCAGGAGTTTCAAAAATGCCTAATTTGAAACGGGTTTCAGAAACGTTTCGGAAGTTTCATATTTTTTTGAAACGGGAAAAAAAAAGTTTCAAACAAAAATGCAAAAATATATTTTTTAATATAGAATGTACATCACTACAAGAAATAAGTGTTTAGGCCTTAGCCTATTTCAGTAAGCAGCAAACGTGTGCGGCTGTGAAACGAACGTAAAGTCGGCGGCGCATATGTGATAAGACTTTTTTTTGGGAAGAAATGTTGGATTAAAAATGCGTTTCAGTGAATGAAACGTTTATGAAACATTTCAATCCATTTCATATGTTTTGAAACGCGTTTCGTTGCTACACTGCTTTGGTCAATCCCAAAGGCAATGTTGAGAATCATCAAGGCCATCCCGACTCGCATCTACGACACTCTTGGACGCCCCGAGATCGCGATCCATGTGCGCACCGCAAGGCTTTGGTGTTCCAACAACCACAAGAAGAATGAAACCTTGCGGGGCCAAAAGTTGCGCCCTAGGTGTTGCCAAAAAGCCTTGGAGAAGATGGTCAGGATCCCTTGGACTTGCCAATTAGGGGAGGCCGTGGGGGTGCCAACAATATGTTGCATAAAGATCCATCGTCCCAGTCGTGCCAAGTACTCCAAGAAAATAAGGAGGGGATTTGGGGGGGGTGGGGGGGTCATTGGGAGAGGCGGCGGGTTGTGCCAACTCCACTTGCTGGGGTCACTCTAAATATGTATCACTTGTGTGTTCTCCCAGAGCCATATTCACCAGGATGCGACGCCCATGACCTCAAGAGGGGAGGTTCGATGTGCCATTTCAACCCCTGTCATTGTAACGAGCCCAAGACAAACAATGGGCTTTTCTCACTGGTGTGTTAACATTAACAAATCTTTTAAATAGTTAACAACTTAACATACCACTCAATTAGCATAAAAATGAGAAGAAACACACACACTAGAACCGGAATAAGCCGACCCCCCCTAGGAATTCTTATTCAAAAAATAGCATTTTACACATACAAGAATGAGGATACAAAAAGCACCGCATTTCTAGGTATATGAAAATAAATCAAGCAGTGCCATCATACCCTAGCCTCAAGGCCAAGGCAAGGTGTTGGAGGGGTCATCTCCACTGTTCTCGGTGCTTCCTCGTTGTTTCTACACCTTTGGAGGACCTCGCCCAACCTGGATTTTTTTGGGATTTTTTCCACATTTTTGGCACCCTTTTTTGTCATGTTCCATTTTATGCTCCAATCGGCCCGCTTTATGTTGGCTGACTGGGCTGCTCTCTAGGTGCTATATAAGCATGGGCTTTGCCCTCAGTCGTATTATCTCATTTAAAGCAAGCCGACTGGGCTCTCTAGGTGCTATATAAGCATGGCCTTTGCCCTCAGTCATATTATCTCATTTTTCGCATATTCTGGGATCTTTGCTGCACCTACGGTGTGCCTCATGCTGCCTACTCTAACTTTGTAACCACCTTTTGGTGTATATGATCTTCCTTTAGTTCCTGTGCATCTTGTATTTGTGAACTTCAGTTCTCTTTCATTGTTTGGCACTTTATCATGGTACTAGAGCGGGTTCAGGATTGAGGATTTGCTAGACAACACCTATATCTGCTTCTTCTCAGAGGAGGTGGGCTGCGTTTTTCATCTAAGTAGAACGTCAACCTACCCTAAGCAGAATGTCAGGTTCTTGTTGCCACACCCACCCAACCTTCATTGTGCATCAGGAGAGACTCCCGTCTTCACCCCTCTACTTTTTACCTCAACTTATGATTTGGCTAGTGGTGGTTAGTTTTTGGCTGTGTTCTCATCTACAGGCATATTTTTGCTGAATTAACAACCTCTTCTACCTTTTTTTTCCCATCCTTTCTGAAACTCGCGTCGCCCGGGGGACGGGGGCCTTTGGCACACTTGTTGATACCATCAATGCATATTAAAACATTTAAACATGGCCACAACCTTAACATATATCCATCATCACTTTGCATAAAACATAAAGCTGGACAAAACATCCACAAATGCTGAAAATGGAGCTTGCACGTGTGACACTGCATAGAGGCCGGAATGGGCCGAACCCCCCCCCCCCTCCCCCCCCCCCCTTGGAGTATTTTATTACCCAAGGAGAATAATATCATGTACAAGCTTTGAGGGCCTTACTCTCCCCACGGGAGATGCCAAATTATCCATATACAAATGCCATAACACAGCCCAACACGAGGCTCGAACATAGGCTGTAGAAATGCCGAGCCAACAACATAATCCATATACCTCCGTGTGGGTACTGATTCTTCCCCAAAAACCACGGGTCTTCATGCAATAGAGCTGGTACAGCAAGTACAACTCTCCATTCAGCCGGTACAGCAAGTACAATGGTTGGTACAGTCGATACAGTGGCTGGTACAACAGGTATAGTGGCTGGTACAGCCAGTACGATGGCTAGTACAGTAAGTACAAATGCTGGTACAGGATGTACAGTGACTAGTATAGCAAGTACAATGGTTGTTACAGCAAGTACAGAAGCTAGTATAGCCAGTACAATGGGTGGTACAACAAGTACAAGGACTGGTACAGCCAGTACAATGGCTGGTACAACAGGTACAAAGGATGGTACAACAAGTACAATGGCTAGAAATCATAATAAATGATTAAATACCCTTGCCTTCAGTATTTCTTCGCGATGGAAGCCTCCAAAACAATCCCCAACAGCCGGTATTCTTCATGGGCAGCCTTCAAGAGAGAAAGAAAGAGAGTAGCCATCATTAGGGCAGCCTGTAACACTGGTAGAGGTTAGTGTGCAGCAAGAGAGCCTCCTTAATGAAGAGAGAGGGCTCCAATTTATAGATTTGGGCCTCCCATGAGCTAAAATGGGAAGAGAAGGCTACAATGACAAGTGGAGAGCCACTCAATAGCTGAAGTGACGAGTGTGAGGCCACTTGTCTCACTTTGATCCACTTTCTAACAAGTGTCAGGCCCTAAAAGCCTCAAGGACCAAGCCTCTCCTCCATCTACTCCAAGCCTCTCCTCCACCACCCTCCATCTACTCCAAGCCTCAAGGACCAAGCCTCTACTCCAAGCCTCTCCTCCACCCTCCTCCACCCTCCTCCAAGCTCCTTCCATCCCACTTGAGCCTCTACTCCAAGTTCTCTTCCTCCAAGCTCTTCCCATACTTCATCTTCTCTACGCTCTCTCCTCTACTCCATGCTTTAGCCCTTCTCTTATCCATCATGCCTCGGGAGAAGCATGTTGGGGTAAAGGCGTTATGCCCACCCTTATAGTGTGTACAAGCCCATAAGTTATAGTACATAGTACACTTAGTACTTTTAATGTACTAAGTGCACTATGTGTACTAGTGCAATATACATGTGTGATAGGGGAGTCACACACTCATGCTTTTCATGAGTTGACTTATCCCCACAACTCTCTCTCTCTCTCCCTTGCTTCTCTGTGTATGTCTCCCATGAATGAACTCTAAACCCTAATTCTGTTCCTTCTCCCATCAACTGGTATCAGAGCCCTTAGTGATCCCTCCCTTCCTCTTCTCCTTGATGATTTCTGTCCAAAGTCTGTTCTGGTCGTATCCTGCTTCCATCAACTGCTGGTCGCCTGCTTCCATCAACTAATTACGTGGAGCTGGTGAAGTGGTAGACTAGGCAGTCGTAGGCCTTTGTCTATACTCAGGCGAAGACTAGCGCTGCTGGCGGAGATAGCGCTGGGCGGCAGCAAGAATACCCAAGCGGACACGTAGGCAGGTGAGCGAAGGCGTTGGCGCTGGGCGTAGAAGGCACTAGGCGAAGGCCCTTCAGCGTATTAGCGTTGGGCGGAGCTCGTCTTGTAGACTGGCGCTAGGCGAGCGAAGCGCCGTCAACAGCAGCTTGCATCAAAGTCGCAGCAAGCGGCGCTCAAGTTAAGTGGCGTGAGCAAAGGTGGCCAACAGCAAATTAAACCCGTAGCGCTAATAGTCGGAGGCGGCGAAGGCAGTCGAGCGTGGAGTGAACCACAAGGCGTGAGCGAAGGCATAGCGCTGGGCATAGAAGGCGCAGGCAAACACGAGCGAAGGCGCATCGTAGCAAAGCCCTTTCATGCTTGTGTCGCCTGCCGATACCACCTCTAAGGGGCTGGCCAACCAGCATACGTGGCTGCCCAGCTGCCCAGCACCGAGGTCGCCGCCACCACTGCCTCTGTCTCAGCCTGCAAGTCAAGAAACTCAGAAAAATCAGAATTTCCCCTCAAATTCAGCCCAAATTAGAGGTATTTTGCTTCAATTTCGGGAATTTTTATGTCCATTATTTGCAATTTGAGCAGGTACAGGTGCCAAATTGCTCAATTTTGAGCGAAATTGGCAAAATTGGGTGACATTGGTCACAATCAGGATCAATTTGCAGGAAATTGGTCACAATCAGGATCAATTTGCAGGAAATTGGATGTCGAAATTTGGGGCTTTTGATGTAATTGTGCAATTAAGCACTCATACATGCTGTATGATGTGAAAAATCGCACATTTGGGCAAAATCGCAGCAAATTGCAGTGCAAATCAAGGGGCTTTTGTGCCGATTGAGTTGATTTGCATGCAGGCAATCGCATTTGATGCTGTGGATAATGTGTTGATGTCTTACAAGCACTCAATGTGCCTGTAAATCAAGGGGCTTTCATGTATTTGATGTATATGTGGCCAGGGGGAAGCATCGTGAACACTCTGGATGCCTTCATGTGCGTCAATGTACCATGCATGATCAGAAATTGATCTCAAATCAAGGGGCTTTTTAAGTTTGTATGCTTGTTGAGCTTGGCAAAGCAGCAGGCAAGACATTTATGCCTTGAATCCTCAAAAATCAGCTTGCAGTCAAGGGGCTTTTGCCCAATTTCTGTTCGGGACTGTTGTATGCAGTGTACAGGACTGTAAAAGTCTGATTTTTACTCATTTGGACAGCCAGAAGAGCATTTATTGCTATTGTACCTGCTGGTACAGTTTTGGTACAGATTTGTACATGTTTTGGCATGGCTGTACACTGTTTTGAGTGACCAAAAGGTTCAATTTCAGCTGCTGAACTTGCCGGGACAGGTTTGGTACATTACAGGTGAGCACTTAGTACTGCTATACAGTACTTTGGAAGGGCAAAAGAGCACATTCAAGGTGCTGTCCAAAATCTGCAGCAACCAGATTTTGGTGTTTTCATCACATAAAGTGGGAGAAAAGTTGCATTCTTGCTTCCGCAGTGGGAGATAAAGCTTGGGAGAACATTTGTGAGCACTTTGTGTGCTTAGGGTGCAGTGTTTGCACATCTTGGGTGCAGTGTTTGCACATTTGCAGGGAGTCAGGCATTAAAGGTTGCATTTTGCTATGGCAACCACAGGTGAGAGCTCTTCATTGCTTCACATCAAGAAGCTTGAAGGCTCGCATAATTATGATATTTGGCAAACCCAGTGCTACAATGTGTTGCTCCAGAAAAAGCAGCACAAGCCTATCAAAGAAAGGGGTGTAATGCCCGCTTCTCTTACTGCTGAAGAGTGGGAAGATATGGATGAGCTGGCAAGATCTACTATCATGTTGTCTGTGTCAGACTCGTTACTTTTCAGCATTCGTGAAGAGAAGACAGCTTGGGGAATGTGGCAGAGATTGCAGGACTTGTATGCCCAACAAAGTGCCTCAAGCAAAGTGTATTGGTTGAAGAAACTCATAGGCCTTCAGATGAAGGAAGGGGCGTCTATGACAGCCCATTTAAATGAGTTTAATGGTATTGTCAGCCAAGTCATTAATCAAAAGTTGGCAATGGACGATGAGTTCAAAGCCACTTTTCTGTTATGCACTTTGCCAGAGAGTTGGGACACATTCAGGACAGCCACTAGCAATTCGCATGCTATGCTGTCATATGCAGATGTTGAGGGTGCTCTTCTTCAAGAAGAGATGAACAGGAAAAACAACTCTATGGGAAAGTCCAATGCAATGAATGCACGTGGGAGATCCCAGCAAAGGGGTAAAAGCCAAGAAAGGGGAAGGAGCAAGTCTCGCTCCAAAAAGGATTTGGAATGCCATTATTGTGGCAAGAAGGGACACATTAAAAAGCAATGCTACAAATGGAAAAATGATCAAAAGGAAAAGGGAAAAGGCAAAGACAAAGAGAAAGATGAAGCCAAAGATGTAAAGCCAAAGGGCAAAAGTGGAGTCAAGATTGAAGAAATCAATGTGTCCCATGCAGGTGGCAGTGAGGATGAGGTCCTCTTTACGTCTTCACTTGATGCCCATTCACTTCTTACAGGTGGTCATGGTATGCACTCATGGATCATTGATTCAGGTGCCTCCTTTCATGTCACAGGTTGCAGAGACTTGTTTGTCAGGTACACTGCTGGCAATGAAGGAGTGGTTTATTTGGGTGATAACCATGCATGCAAAATTCTTGGCAGAGGTGATGTAAGGCTTGTATTTTCATATGGCTCACAGCTTATGCTCCATGATGTCAGGCATGTGCCTGAGATCAAGAAGAATCTGCTTTCTACTGGACAGCTTGATGATGCTGATTATGATACCACATTTCGTAGTGGAAAGTGGAAGATTAGTAAGGGCTCACTGGTTGTTGCCAGAGGCTCTAAGGTGGACACTCTTTATTTCATGCATGCAGGTGTTTGTCACCATGCTAATGTAAATGCAACCGAGCTGCCGGAAATTTCTATGTGGCATAGCCGGTTGGGACACATGAGTGTCAAAGGAATGGAGCAATTGTCTCGTTTGGGTTACTTGCCTTCTCTAAAGTTTTCAAGTTTTCAGTTTTGTGAGCATTGTATTTATGGCAGGCAACTCCAGTGCCCCCACAAGAAAGCTCTTGGACAGAAAGATGCTCAGTTAGAGCTTGTGCATACAGATGTATGTGAGATGCCTCAGCTTTCTTTGGGAGGGGCAAAATATTTTGTGTCTTTTATAGATGATGCCACACGCAAGGTGTGGGTCTATCCTCTTCGTTTGAAGAGTGATACATTCGCAGTGTTTCAGAAGTTTGTTGCTCATGTTGAGAATCAAACTGGAAAAACACTGAAGGCTTTGCGTTCCGACAATGGTGGAGAGTACATGTCCAAACAGTTTCAGGACTTTTGTGATGCTAAAGGCATCAAGAGGGAGCTCTCTACTCCTTATGATCCTCCACAAAACGGGACAGCAGAGAGGATGAACAGGACCATACAGGAGAAGGTCCGTTCTATGTTGTCACATGCTGCATTACCTCATGGTTTTTGGGCTGAAGCTGTTATGACAGCCGTTCACCTTATAAACAGGTCACCTAACACGAGGCTTGGTGGGAAAGTGCCAGAGGAAGTATGGACAGGAAAGCCTCCGTCATACAAGCACTTGAGAGTGTTTGGTTGCGTTGCGTACGTGCACATACGCAGGGAAATGCGCACCAAACTTGATCCTAAGTCTCGCAAATGCATATTCCTAGGATATGGTGACAGAGGTGAAATGGGGTATAGACTTTGGGATCCCATAAATAGAAAGATCATACGCAGCAATGATGTCATTTTTGATGAAACATGCATGTATAAGGAGCCTGCAAGGCAACAGGAGCCTGGCAGAGTCATCTTTGATGATGATGGACATCATGGACAACAACAAAGGGCTGTAAATCAGCCATTACAGCAGGAAAACCAGCCCTTAAATGGTGCTGAAAATGGTCCACATGGACAGCCAGAGATGGCAGAAGATATCCCTATGGATATACCACAGTTGGAGGAGATACCGGGCATGATTTTTCAGCCTTATGGCATGGAACAGGAGCCACCAATGGGTGATATGCAGGCTGGACAGCAACCTGCAAATGATGGTCATTGGGTACGGAGGTCCACTAGACCCTCCAGAGCCCCTGACAGGTTTGTTCCAGGGGTTGACTATTTGATGCTTACTGACTGTGGGGAGCCCTCATGTTATAAAGAGGCTTTACAGAGGGCAGACAAAGCTCTATGGGAGCGTGCCATGAAGTCAGAGATGGATTCTCTGCATAAAAATGAAACTTGGAAGTTGGTGCATTTGCCTGCAGGCAAGAAGGTTTTGCCATGCAAGTGGGTTTACAGGCTTAAAGTTGCACCAGATGCAGAGCCAAGATACAAAGCCAGGTTAGTGGCTAAGGGCTTCAAGCAGGAATATGGTGTTGACTTTGAGGAGATCTTCTCTCCAGTGGTCAAAATGACCACACTTAGAGCTGTGTTGGCTTTGGTTGCGCATGATGATCTGGACTTGATTCAGATGGATGTGAAGACTGCTTTTCTTCACGGTGATCTCCATGAGGAGATATATATGCAGCAGCCAGAGGGTTATGCAGTAAGTGGAAAGGAGAAGCTTGTATGCAAGCTGAAAAAGAGTCTTTATGGGCTCAAACAGGCACCAAGAGAATGGTATCATAAATTTGATACATTCATGAAATCTCAGAAATTCAGGAGAAGTGACATAGATCACTGCTTGTACACCAAGAAAGCTTTGGATGGCAGTCTATTGATTCTCATTTTGTATGTTGATGATATGTTGATTGCCGGGAAATCTCGTAAAGAGATGGATGCTTTGAAGAAGAGGCTGCATGAAACCTTTGATATGAAGGATTTGGGTGATGCAAATCACATCTTGGGTATGGGGATACTTCGGGACAGAAATCAGCATGTGTTGTATTTGTCTCAGAAGGAATACATTGGCAAAGTCTTGCAGAGGTTCAATATGGACGGGGGGAAGAAAGCTAGTACTCCTTTGCCTCCATATGTGAAACTCAGTGCTATGGACAGCCCACAGTCAGATAGAGACAGGGCTGATATGGCCAAGATTCCGTATGCTTCAGCTTGTGGCAGTCTCATGTATGCCATGGTTGCTACTAGGCCTGACATTGCATTTGCAGTGGGAGTGGTTTCTAGATACATGGCCAACCCTGGCAAGAAGCATTGGGAAGCAGTGAAAGGTGTCATGAGATACCTGAAGGGCACACAGGATTTGTGCATTTGCTTTGGCAAACAGGATGCATTAGTGCATGGTTACACGGATTCGGATTATGCCGGTCATCCAGATAACCGGAAGTCTACTACCGGTTATGTATTTACATTCACAGGAGGTGCTGTGTCATGGATATCCAAGATGCAGAAGTGCACTGCCTTATCTACTACAGAGGCCGAGTATATTGCAGCCACAGAGGCTTGCAAGGAGGCATTATGGCTATCTCGGTTAGTGGTTGATTTGGGCTATACAGGGGATATTCCATTGTTGCATTGTGACAGTCAGAGTGCCATCCAGTTGGCAAAGAACCCTGTCTTTCATGCAAAGACGAAGCATGTGGATGTGAAGTATCACTTCATCAGAGAGGTGATAGAGAACAAGCAAATTCAGCTTGTTAAGATTCACACGGATGACAACCCGGCTGATCTGTTGACAAAGAGTTTGCCTCCGGAGCGGTTTGCTCATTGCAGACACTTGATGGGCATTGGATGAGGCCAGTTTCAGCCTTGATATGGCCTTGTATATTATCATGTACATGCTGATTTTTCTTTTCCTTTACTTAAGGGCACTTTGCCTTTAAGTGGGAGGTTGTTGGGGTAAAGGCGTTATGCCCACCCTTATAGTGTGTACAAGCCCATAAGTTATAGTACATAGTACACTTAGTACTTTTAATGTACTAAGTGCACTATGTGTACTAGTGCAATATACATGTGTGATAGGGGAGTCACACACTCATGCTTTTCATGAGTTGACTTATCCCCACAACTCTCTCTCTCTCTCCCTTGCTTCTCTGTGTATGTCTCCCATGAATGAACTCTAAACCCTAATTCTGTTCCTTCTCCCATCAAAGCATGAGGCTTTTGATTTGCATTGCCTCAATGTGGAGAAGGACACCAAGAAGTCCAACTCCCATCATTGGACATGCCGATATTGCGGCAAGTCATACACCAGTGGAACAACAAGGCTTCTCCAGCACCTTTCAAAGATTGGGGGACAAGTTGCCCCATGCAAGGAGATTCCGCAAAGCATTGCCGATGACATTTCGTGGAAGATGAGCGGCGGCTCAAATTCAAGTAGAGGAGCATCATCAACACACGCACCGGCACCAGCACCAGCACCACCATCGACACATGATGAAGCGGCCACCGGCTCTTTCATTGGTGTATCCTCCACTGCCACTTCCACGGATGCACGGTCCGCCTCCGCACCGGGCAAAAGGCAAAGGGTGGTGGAGCGTGAAGGGGTGCAACCCTCTCTCCACCAAGTCACGGGTAGTGTGAGAGGTTCGGTTGCATTCCTTAAGGAGCGGCAACGCCTTGCGGAGATAGAGATTGCTCGCACCATTATTGAATGCAATCTTGCCTTCAATGTACTCCAAAAGGAGCAATGGAAGAAGATGGTGACGGCGATTGCGAATGTGGGCCCATGTGAGGGGTGGACGGAGGTCTCTTACACGGCTATGCGCACGAGGAAGATTGATGAAGAGAAGGAGAGAATTGATCGAGCCCTTGACCCGATTCGAGTCGCATGGACGAAGTATGGATGTTCTATTCTCACAGATGGATGGAGTGATCAAAGGAAGCGTAGCATTATCAACATCCTTGTGTCTTGCCCGCTTGGCACATACTTCTTGCGTGCGGTTGACACCGGGAGAAGGGGGAGAAAGACTACCGGGAGTTTCATCTACCGCCATATTAGGCAAGCGATCATAGAGGTAAGCATTATTTTACTTAAGTGTGGCTGATTTTGTCATTTGTGCAAAGCCCTCAACTCATATGATTTATCTACCATGTAGGTTGGGGCTCAAAACGTGGTGCAAGTCATCACCGACAATGCATCAAATTGTCGACGCATGGGCCGCTTGCTTGAGGAGGAATTCCCCACCATTGTGTGGACTCCATGTGCGAGTCATTGCATTGACTTACTCATGGAGGATGTGGCGAAGCTCGGGTGGGTGAAGAGGATTGTGCAACAAGCTACATCTATTGTCAACTTCTTCATGCTAAAGGTG
Source organism: Cibotium barometz (assembly GCF_041138505.1). Classification (NCBI taxonomy): domain Eukaryota; kingdom Viridiplantae; phylum Streptophyta; class Polypodiopsida; order Cyatheales; family Cibotiaceae; genus Cibotium; species Cibotium barometz. Next base: position 13,728,289 of record NC_141099.1, read on the forward strand.
AAGGTGCTTGCTATGTTTCGTGAGCATAGCAGGCTTGACTTGAAGAAGCCATCGGCCACCCGCTTTGCCTACATGTGGCTGGTTTTGGAGCGTCTAAACGATGTGAGGCCCGCCCTTCGCCACACAGTTGTTTCCACCATGTGGAACGAATGGGATGAGCACGTCACTGAAGAGCACGTCACTGAAGAGGCCAAAGCCATGCAACGCTTTTGCCTAGAGGAGAGATTTTGGAACAAATGGGATGAGCACGTCACTGAAGAGGCCAAAGCCATGCAACGCTTTTGCCTAGAGGAGAGATTTTGGACTAGAGTCCGAGCAATTGTCATTGCTATGACTCCATTCTATAGGCTCTTGCGGATGACAGATTGCGAGGGGTCCACCATGGGCCTTCTTGTCCACTTCTTTAGAGCTGCCCTTGTGGAGTTGGAGGCTTGCACAGACATTACATTTGACGAGCGAGCACAAATCATGGAGATTGCACAGAAGAGATGGAGGTGGATGCACAAACCAATCCACGGGTTTGCAGCATTGGTACATCCAGCCTACAAGTCTCCAGTAGTTTGCACCGATAGGGAGCTTCGACAAGATCGGGATGCATATATGCTTCAGGCTGTGCCAGTTGATGAGCACAATACCTTTCTAGAGGAGTTGGGCTGCTATGTTGATCAGAGAGGTCAAACCTCCTTTTCGTCTCCCACTTGCTGGAGGAGGGAGTCACTTGTGAAGCCCCTTTTTTGGTGGGACAATTTTGGGTATGGACTAGAGCATCTCCAGCCCATAGCCTTAAGGGTCCTAGCCCAGGATTGTTCTACGGGTGCATGTGAGAGGAACTGGAGTTCCTATTCTCTCATACACACGAGGATACGCAATCGACTGAGCACACGACAGTTGGAGCGGTTGGTCTACTGCCGCACTAACTTGCGCATGATGCAGGGCATTCTTAGTATGGGTAGTCCCAAGCAGGGAAGTGACAAGTCTAGACTCTAACTTGTCATGACTCATAACTTTTAAGTTTTGTGTACACTGTACAGACTCTAACTTTTGTGCCTTAATGTGTAGGTCAATGTTGACACTTTCACGTTGACGAGTGAAAACTTTGCAAGTGTCAATCATGGTTCTACTATTTTGTAACTTCTTGCCTACAATTTTTAAGTTTAGGAAGTATTTTTTTTTTAAACGTACTAATATCGTACCGTACCTCAAAAAATTTTAAGGTACCAATTAGTACCGTATTTTATCGTACCGTATCTTTCGTACTAACTAACCATGGTCTCACTTTGGTCCACTTTCTTGCCACATGTCCCAATCTAAGAGATGGGTCCTTAAATAAACTTTATCTCTAAAAATATCCCAACTGGTAGACATTCTGTCATAGGCACTTTGCCAGCTCTTGGTATCTCCTCAATTCCAGATGTAGTGACGCGAACAGAATTTCCATCGGAGTCGGGCCAAAAATAGCAACTCTCCTAAATTTTAGGAGTGTGGCCTTTGTATTCTAGGATAATCCCCCATTCCCAAAGCTTGTACTTTCCAAATATTTAGACATCCTGGAGTTCACCAAACCCCTTTCATACTGGGAAATGTCCAGGCTGGTGACATCCCCAGCTTCTTAGAAGTTGTCCACAACTTTAAGCTTCAAGCCATATATTCAAGATATAATCATGTCACATCAAGTGGGCGAGACGAGACTGCCTCAAAAATCCAATATAATTGAAGAATCCATGTCCCAAAGAAATGGGTGAGACTAAATAAGTCTCCATAATACCAATATCAAAATCATGTCCCAAAATAAATGGGCGAGAATTCCATGGAAGATATGCTAGACACAGGCACAAGAACCAATTGTGTCAAAATCACCAATATCAATGAGAGAATCATATGCCAATGAAAATCACCAACCAGGTGCTAAGACACTTAAATAAGTGCCATGCACAAGAAACTAGTGCCTCACACAGAAACATGTGCTATGCACACAAACTGGTGCCATTCAAGAGCACAAACCATGGTGACAGAAAAGCTGGTTCTCCATAGTTCTGGCAATCCTTTCTCCCAATCCCAACAGTTTCCATGTTCTCCCATACAATCCCAACTCTGATCAACAAGCATGGTGTGGAAACAATGAAACACTCACCCCACAATCGCAACACGAATCCACGTGTATGGTGGAGTGTTCATTGAATTACCCTCTCACAATCCCAACATGAATCCACATGCATGGTGAGATGAACAATAAACCTCTTGGTCTTTGTATAGGGAGATAGTGATTCTAATATGGCATAAAGATAAATAAATCCATGTCCCAAATAAACGGGCAAGACAAAACAGTCCCATAAGTCCAGATATCATAATCATGTCCCAAGTAAATGGGCGAGACATATCAGTCCCATAAGTCCAGATATCATAATCCATGTCCCAAGTAAATACGTACCATACATCATCTTTATGTGCTGCTTCAACATTTTCAGACATGGCATTAACGACATGCTGCATAACAAACAACCTTTCATTATCCTCATTGTTTCCGCTCGAAAATGCATAGTTGTTTTGTTGCAATTTCTCATTTTGCATGTCAGCCTGCTTCTTATAACAATCTGCCTGCACATGTCCAGGCTTACCACAATAAAAGCATCCACGGCCTCCTCTACCTCGTCCTCTTCCTGAACTTGTGTAGAAGGCCTGTTGCTCTGAACTGTTTTTGTTTTGTGAAGACTGTTGGTCTTCACCCAAGCTCTTCTCTTCTATAATCAACATAGACACCAAATCTGTGAAATTGGGAATGTTTTCCCGAGTCTGAATAGACGTCTTGAACGCCTTGTATTGTGGCCCGAGACCACGTAGACAGACTTCCACCTTATCATCATCATCTACTGAAACACCAATAGATGCAAGGGATTCCACAATACCCTTGATCTTCAATACATAGTCATTCACAGACATACTCTTTTTCTCCACAGTATGAAGTTCATTCTTCAACTGTATCTTTCGTGCCTTGGTATTCGTTTCATAGAGTTTTACCAAGGTGTCCCACGCCTCCTTGGGGGACTTAGCATCCTGTATGTGCCCAATCATGGTGTCCTATATACTCATAGAGAGCCAATACATAACTTTTCTGGCTCCTTGGTTCCAATCCTTGAACTCTTTCACATCTGCAAAAACAGTCGCATTGATCTCTGGTATCTCCGGTGTCTCTTCGTGCTCACCTTTTATGTAGTCCCAGTAACCCTTTCTCATCAAGAAATTTGTCAACCTGAACTTCCAAGCATGGAAGTTGTTCTTATCAAGCTTCTCAGCAAAATCTGGTTTATGCCATCATTTGACATCTTGCCAGACACACAAATTTACCAGAAACAGCACTCTGGTTTGTCCTGCACAAACTGCTGTATTTTCTGCAGCAGCAGTACTGTACTACACTTAAATGTCACAACCAGTGACCTCAATGTGCATACATACACCCAATGGCAACTGTTGACCTCCTTGCAGCACACACAATGTCTGCACAACCAATCTGTCTTCCTGCAGTTCTTAAAACAAAGTTCTGCATAGAATCGATGACTTACCTATAGTGCTCGAAATCGCCTGCTTTTTGAAAAACGGACCTAACGTGCTCGAAACGCGTTTTTGGCACCAAAAATTTTGTCCAATAGAACTTTATAGTTGCCCTATAGCTTTACTCCCGCGAAGAAAGCTCCTCAATCAGAGATCGTTTGCCGGTGCCTTCCGTAGAGCTCCCGACAAGGGTGTAGTCGCCAACACAAATAGGGAAGAGTAGATGAAGCTCTTACCCTCGTACCGCTTCCTGTGCTTCTCTTGCTTGCAGCTCAGCCCTTAGCATAAACCAGGCTCTGATACCATGAAAAGATGCAGGGGAGAAGAGAGCTTGAGCTCTTGCAAGCACACACACACTCACAAAACCCTAAAAGAGAACACACAAAGTGAGAGGCTGAAAATCTTCTTCTTCACACAACACTCAACACACCATATACAAAGATAAGAGTAAACACAATATGAAGAGGTACTCGACCAAATATATACTAGGGTTCTCTATAGTGTGAACCCAACTAAAATAAGCTGGCACTATAACTATGCCAGTCTCTAGAATGGCTGTCACACAGCCTGTCATCCCACTGGCCGTATATCACCCATGATCTCACCAACCATGCCAGTGGTGTAAGTGTGGAGCCTATCCCCCAGGCGGGTCATCAGTGTCCACCGCCTCACTAGATGAGCTCGATATCTCAACAAACCACACACCTAGATATCCAAAGATTTCTTCTCTATAAACTCGGACAGATTCGTTCATAGAAATTGCTTGTGAAGCCCAATATCTATATAAATCTCATCCAAGAAAGAAATCTCCATAGATATAATCCATCCCAATAAAGGAGTGAACATCAAAAACACTTGATAGTAAATAGCAAAAGCACCAACTTTGCAAACTCAAAGTATACTTAGCTTTTCTTTGCCAGGTTGATCATGAAGCCTTTGCCAGGTTGATCATGAAGCCAAAAGAAATATCTCGTCACCATATCCTTAAGATATCGTGAGATATATCTCCATATAGCTTGCTTGTAAGCTTGATAATATAATCCACAATATCCATATGGAAAGAGTACTAAACGTGTGCACATAAAGCCAACTTCACACTTCCAAGATAAAATTTTGTGAATTCATAAATCCTTAGATCAACAAGCTGTCTACTCTTCATGCTCTTGCTTCATAAGCTATGAAGCGGCTGGCCATGCTTAACAGCAATGATGGTAAGTGTGGTCTCCATCTTTTCTCTTCCTTATTGATAGAAGGAAGCCTCCGCTTCCAAGAAAGCCTATGCTCTGATACTAAACTCGCGGCACCCGGGGGACTAGGGCCTTTGGCACACTTGTTGATACCATCAATGCATATTAAAACATTTAAACATGGCTACAACCTTAACATATATCCATCATCACTTTGCATAAAACATAAAGCTGGACAAAACATCCACAAATGCTGAAAATGGAGCTTGCACGTGTGACACTGCATAGAGGCCGGAATGGGCCACCCCTCCCCCCCCCCCTTCCCCCTTCTTCTTGGAGTATTTTATTACCCAAGGAGAATAATATCATGTACAAGCTTTGAGGGCCTTACTCTCCCCACGAGAGATGCCGGATTATCCATATACAAATGCCATACCACAGCCCAACACGAGGCAACCAAGCCGAAACATAGGCTGTAGAAATGCCGAGCCAACAACATAATCCATATACCTCCGTGTGGGTACTGATTCTTCCCCAAAAACCACGGGTCTTCATGCAATAGAGCTGGTACAACAAGTACAACTCTCCATTCAGCCGGTACAGCAAGTACAATGGCTGATACAGCCGGTACAATGGCTAGTACAGTAGGTACAGTGGCTAGTACAGCCGATACGATGGCTGGTACAACGGGTGCAACAAGTACAAATGCTGGTACAGCATGTACAGTGACTAGTACAGCAAGTACAGTGGTTGGTACAACAAGTACAAAAGCTGGTATAGCCGGTATAATGGGTGGTACAACAAGTACAAGGATTGGTACAGTCAGTACAATGGTTGGTACAGTAGGTACAAAGGCTGGTACAACAAAGGATTGGTACAGTAGGTACAAAGGCTTGTACAACAAGTACAATGGCTAGAAATCATAACAGGATGAATTCTCGTGCTATTAGAGAGGAACCATCGGTGACTTCCTTATGTAGCCCGTAAAGGATGCAATGTTTATGGCACTGGTCAAAATGTATGTCAAATTCCATTGCCGACTAAAAATGTGCATGCACATGCAATTTTCTGTTGGTGTAGATATTCTATGTATTCTCATGCTACTCATGCCCTCGAGTGTGCTCGTGAGTGAGAAGCTATGGGTGAAAATGCACCAATGTGTGTTGAGGGGCCAGCCTTGCCTCATGCTTACAGGGCACATGTTTCTATGCCTAATGCATCACCTTTTGTTCCTAAAATGATGCCAGTCATCACGGGGGCTGCCCCAATGGACATATATGCGAGAAAACATGTTGAGATGCAAGCTGATGCATCAAAGTCTCGTGACTTCAAAGCCAGAGACAAATTTGTGAAGTTCTATACATTTCATGGGAAATATGATGCATCAAAGGCACTTGCTTTTATAGCCCAATTTGATATTGCTTTTAGTGATGAGGATTTCACTCAGAAATCCATGATCCGGCATGTAAGCATGTTCATGAAAGGTACTACCACTGCTCATTGGTGGCTTACTGAGAAGCTTTCACCAAATCCTCTTAGATCATGGGAAGAGTTCAAGGAGAGGTTCTATGCCCAATTCATGCCTCCCAATGCATTAAATGAGATAACAATGAAGTGGGATTGGGTGAAGCAGAATGAGGAAGAAATGGTGAATGCATATGTACAAAAGTTTTGAAAAGTGCATTTGGAGGTGTCTCCATTTATGCATGTTCCAGAGGTGGAAAGGAAGAGAAGGTTTCAAACGGGATTGCAACCCATGTACAAAGCAGAACTACAAATGTATCATGGGTCACACCCTACAGCAACTAATTATGGCCATCGAGGGAAGGTGTTGGAAGGTCATGGCCTAGCCGTCTACATACCACATGCATAGTGCTAGGCATAATGAGATGACACATAATTAATAGAAGACTAGGGCCATTATCATCCCTTCTCCACCAATTTTCATGGCTTGGAAGGGATAAGAGTGGTGAAGGTTAAGCGAGCAATGGCGTGAACACTACTAGGATGGGTGATCTCCCGGGCATAGTCACAAGAAACGGCAGTTTCAGTCCCTAGAAACGCGTTTCTCCGTTTCGTAACCTCATCCGTTTCCATGGCCGTTTCTCGTTTCCCAAGTGATATTGTCATAGGAAAAGGTTGTTTCCACCGCTAAAAACTCGTTTCCCCATTTCCATTCCTCAAACGATTGCATTCCTATTTCCCATTTCTAGTGACTACGCTCCTAGAAAGCGGCCCCCAATTTCTAACATGGTATCATGGCCACTTCGCGGGAAGCCGCCCCCGATTTCCAACACCTTAGGCCCCTAGTGTAGCTTTCCATCCACACCCCCCCCCCCCAAATACGAAGTCTTGCTCCCCACTAGTGCAAGGCAGATTTTGTGCACATTTGTAGCCAGGGCCTTTTCATGGCTAGAGCCCCAAATGAGCCTAGCCGGTACCTTATTCCCCTAGTGCAGCTTTCCATCCCCCAGTCACCCGATATGAAGTCTTGCTCCACAAGTGACCACCTATCTCCCTACACTATGCTGATAGGAATGAGGCACTCAACCAGAAGCCACTACATTTCCTCCACTTAATCCATGCCTAAGACAAGGCAATAGATATATCGCTATCGCAAAGCAACCAGCATTCTCCTTCTTGCCCTCTACCAAGTCCAGCCTATCAGCGAACACCAAGTCCAGCCAGCTTCTCTAGACACGGAATGAACAGCCACAATCGTATGTGTTGTGCTGCCAAGAAATAGCTCATATGGACAACATTGACTGACAATGCAGGTGCTCCTTGTTACTTGGATCAACATCTTGTGGTGTGCCCAACAAGTTAAGGGCAGAAACACTTGTACATGGCAGAGAGAAGCCCATCCTCACAATGTTGACTTCCAAGTAGACCCAATCCACCACATTATAAATCTTATCGAGAAGAGTGCAACAACCTCCTAGCCCATGGCCTCCACAACAACAGCTGACTCCAAAAGGTGAGATTTTGTCAAGGATGTCATATCCTGGACAAAACCAAAAAGACATGGATGAGATTTTGCAGAGGAAGTTGTCTGAGACTGATGGCTTTCTTCACGGTTTTGTACAAAACATAACGTCTTTAAAACACGATACTCTTTAAATATTATGCAAAAATCACATAAAAAAGTAACAATGTACAGCATTGTTGCTTGAATCTGATGAGCAGATCTCTAGCAGTGTAAAGGTACCACAATTTCTAAGGGTTCTTGAAGATTATACTGACCTTACCAAGGTGTGCACCTTTTATTAGCCCTGGCAGGTCAGCCAGTTTAGGCCCTTTAGAAAAACCCCCATCATCATTCTCAGGATCACCGGGAAGGTGCCCAAGATTTGGCATCAATGTTGTGAAGGGATATTCTGCAATCTCTGGCTTTGCTCTCGTGACAGCAGCTAAAAGAGAAGATTTCCCCGCATTAGGTAGCCCCTGGTTAAACAAAGACAAAAGTTTAATTGAAGAATAAAGCCACTATATATTGCAAGCTGCAAATCGATATGCAAACATGAACTCTTGAAAGGGGGGGGGGGGGGGCGGGGGGGGGGGGAGATCAATCATATGATCAAATCTTCATGACTTCTCTCATTATTTTCAGAAGGAACAAGAACTGTAATAAAGAGGTTGGACTCTTTCCATCCCTCAACCAATCCATTCTGGGGTCACCGCCAGCTCCTTGCCCCAGGCCTCTCTCTAAATCTTACCCTCCTCCCCACACACCTCTACATAGTTCTGAGTATCAACAGGAAGACAGACCCAGGAAAGAGACGTGTGGCTGTATGACCTGTTGCCAGAAGTTCAACAACTTTCTCAGGATACAAATGTGAGCCTAGCTGCTCCAACCAGGTAGGCACCCAGCTGTTGTGGTCACTGCAGCTGCACGCCACTCAGCTCTCTTGACCGGTGGAGGTGTCACCAATTGGCCGACCATTTGGTCCATCTCCAATTTTTGCGTCTCGTTCACTTAAGGCCAGGCCGGTGTCTCATGTGAAGAGGCCAGTATTTTGCTGACATGGACGGGAGCCAGACTGGTGCCACCTGTGTGTTAGCAGGATGGTGTCGTATGGACGGGAGCCAGACCAGTGCCACCCATGTATGACCTGGACTGTGTTCGACCCATGGGATTGCCACTCCATGGAAGAGCCAGTATTCGTGCCGTGTTTTACCTATGGGACTGTCACACCATAGGGAAACTCGTGCCTGGAACTGTGTCTTACCTATGGGATTGTCACTCCATAGGAAGACCAGGTTTTTATGTTTTTATGTCGTGCCAGTTTTGTGCCGACAGATATTTTGTACTTGTTCCATGAACGGGAGATATGTCCATGTTATTATTTGCACATGCACACATGATTTGCATGCTTGAAACTGTTTTCGCATGACATGTATTTGTGTGTTTGCCTGCCTGACGTGTTACTTACTGAGCGGGGACGCCTGCCAGTGAGTCGTGAAGTCTGCTCTGTATTCTGACGAGTTTTAGTGCATGTGAACAGGTGGTAAGTATGTCGCATTTGTTGTTTTAATATTTTTTTATTCTAACCCTTTATTTTATAAGGTTAGGTGTTCACACTTATTTAAAAGTGGGCACCCACTTTGGGGCCAAGGTGGGGAGCCCCACTTTTAAGTGAGTGTGGGGGTGGGCATGGTCACCAACCCCCACTAGTTCCCTTTCATGCATGCGTGGGAAATCTCTAGTGGTATCTTCACTTAAATTTTATTAAAAAAAGGGCCCCCTTCAAGCGTAGAATCCATCGCTTCCCTCTTACGTAGAGAACCGGCGACCACCATCTCTGCGCATGTTCCCCTGAGGCGGCTTGTTTTCCATCAACTCTGAGGCGGCTGTTTACTCCACGCTGCTCCCTCTCTCCCAGGCGGTTGGCTGTAACTGCACCACAGGCGGCTGCTCACTTTCCATCCAAGCAACTGCCTCAACATCTCCACAGGCGGCTGCTTCATCTCCTATATAGGTGACTGCACCTTCTGCAGGCGGCTGTCACCTCCAGACTGCTGCGCTACCTTCTCATACAGACGGCTGTATACACTACTGCAACCAGTCGTTTTCCCTTTTACAAGTTGGTGCTACAGTAGGCGGCTGTGATTACTTGTACCAACGACTCTTCTCCTACAGCACTGCTGCACCTCTGTAATCACTATTGGTGGCTGCCCATTATCTACAGGCGGCTGCCCCCACTTGAAGCAACCAGGCGATCGCTGCTATTCATCTCCTGCAAGCGCCAGTTCTTTTCCCCATCCTCCTACGCAGCCTACCAAAGCTAGCTGGCTGTGTGTCCATCACTCACAGGCTGCGTGTGCATCACCAACAAGTGGCCTCTTGCTTCTAGGACATTGTCCACCACCAGTAAGTTGTGCTCCTTCTCTCACAGCAGGTGGTGGTGGTCTTTTGCGGTGATTCTTGTCTTGGTGGTTCACCACAAGGCAACTGTTTCTTCAACAAGGGTGGCTTCATCTTCTTCAAACACCACAAGTATGGGTTTTCTATCAACCATCCACAAGTAAGTGACTTTCAGATTTGAATAAAGTATTATATGTTTAAATCTGATAAAGGATTCATCCCGCTCGGCCAACACCCGTTCGGTGCCGGGTTGTCCAAGCTGTATTGGCGAACCTCGGTCCAAAGGTGCTGAGATCGGGAGAGCCAGGCGTTAGTACGAGAGCGCATGTTTGTGCGTGGTCTCGGAACACCAGTGAGGCGCTCTCCGCGGAGTCCAGTGAAAGCACAGGACCGTAGAGATTGGACCACACTAGTGGTCGTTCTGCTTTGAGTTTTCTACATCGAAATTCGAGCCTATTTGTTTGGTACTGTTTTCATATGTACATGGACATTATCTGGTTCTCAGAACCCATGGAGCATTGTATTCATTAAATACTCCCAATAAATATATCATATATTGAGGGGGGGGTCGGCCCGTTCCGGCCCCAGTGCTGGTGTCCATCTTTCCATTTCTGTTCATTTAAATTTCAAGTTGTTTTAAGTTGTCCATTTCAAATTTGTGGTTTTAAAGTTGTGCTATTAAGCGTGTGGGTGTCCAACGGAGTCCTTCCCACTTGACGGGATCGGTTTCATTGGTATCAGAGCACGGTTGTTTCCCTCTTCCTAGTGGGGAAACGAACCTGTGTACTAGACATCCCGCTTTTAGCAAACTTTGAACACAATGGACAGCCAAGGCAACCCTTTGGAAGTGCCTAATTCGAGGGGTCCCTCTAGTGCCTCTCGTGGGTCTGATGCCCTGCGTGGTAGACACAAGCCCCTTGAAAGGGTTATGGATAGTGAATCCAAGGGTCAACTGTCTCCAGGAAAGACAGTTATGCTTGAACAAGAGCCTGATGCTATGAGGGCTGAAATGGAACATATGAGAAAACTTTTGCAGGCTCAAGAGCAAGAGTTAAAGTTTTTACATGAAGATCCCCATCTACAAAGTGCTATTGAAGCCAGGAAGGCTGATGCTATGGTTGATGTAACTTTTGAATCAATGGCTGGTGAAGTGGGCAAGAAACCAAGGGAGTTGGCACTTGCCTATCTCCTTCGCAAAGGTGATATCAAAGAGGGGGATGACGGAGAGCTGAAATTCAGAAATCCACCTCGTTTGAAGCATGGAGATCCCGCATCCCAAAGGCTGAAATCTTTTATGCAAAAGGAAGAGGTGACTGTCACCTCTCGACATGCATCTTCTCCCCAAGGCATTAAGCCTGACAGATATATGTATGCCAGTGCTCATGGAGGGCATGAAAGTCTCATGCATGCAAGATATGTATCTCATGGTGACAGGTCTGCTTCCAGAAAAATTTTGCCTTCTGAGTTGTCTCATGGAGAGACCAGGCCATATGCAGGTAAGTCACATGCATCTGAGCTTCGAGTTCGTGGAGCACATGCCACCGTGCCCCATGAAGCTTCTATGACGGCCCATGGAGCCCATGCAGACAGGGCTACCCCGTTGGATAAGGGGAAAAGAAAAAGAGAAGACCATGAGCCTCATGCCAGGAAGCTCAAGGAATTCAAAGCAGGTGATAAATCTGTCAAATTTGATGTCTTTCATGGTGAACATGTTGCTTCTAAGGTGTTAGCGTTTGTGGCACAGTTCGACATTGCCTTTAGTGATGAGGACTTTACAGAAAAGTCGAAGGTGCGCCATGCTAGCATGTTTTTGAAAGGGACTGCTGCCCATTGGTGGATCACTGAAAAGATCACCAAGGATCCCATCTCCACTTGGAAGGAATTCAAAGATAGATTTTATGCTCAGTTCTTGCCACCCAATGCAGAGCAAACTCTCACTCAAAAGTGGGACAGGCTGGAACAAAAAGATAATGAGAGTGTGCAACAGTATGTTAACAAATTCTGGAAAGTGTTGCTAGAAGTGACTCCCTTCATGCTAATCACTGAGGATGAAAGAAAGAGGAAGTTTCGTTCTGGATTGCAACCTGCATATAGATCGGGTATTGAATTGCACCCGAAACATACGTTGCAACAACTCACAGCTTCTGCTCTTGCTACGGAGCAATTGGTGCTCAAGATCAAGCAGGATCAAGGAGGTTCCAAGGGGAAGGACAAGGTTGCCCCAAATCAGCAAAAGGGTGGACAGCCACCTAAAAAGAACTTCCGGGAATCCTACAAGGGTGGTAAAACTGAAAATAACACATCTAAAGAACAGGGCCCAAGGAAGAACAAATTCGGCTTAACCCCGGAGCAAAGAGAGCAATATGCTAAGGATGGAAAATGCTTTTCTTGTGGTAGCAAAGACCACATGTTTCGACAATGCCCAGATCGCAAACCAAAGCACGAGGACAAGCACACCAAAGCAAATGTTCATGCAGTTCCTGATGTGCAAGGTAATTCACGTCATGATGCTAAAGAGCGTATGGTTTGCAAGGCTTGGGGACAAATCAAGGATCAGCCCGCACTCTTCATGTTTGATGACTGTGCAACTGACAATTTCATCTCTATGCAAATGGCAGCTGCATTGGGTATTGAGGTTGAAAGCATGGGACCTCAGATTGAAGCCGAAGCTGCATTTATTGGTAAAGAGGTGCAGGTTACCCCTTTGATTGGGAAATTGCGTATCCATATTCAAGGATACCTTGATAATGAGCATTTCCTAGTTGCTCCTCTGAATGGATGTGATGTATTGTTGGGCAAGCCGTGGCACCATAGGCTTGAGCCCCGCAAAGACTACAAGTCCAATATGATTTCTTTCATGCATAAAGGCCGCATACATTTTATTGATGCTGGCAAAGAAGGGGATTCCATCCCACTTGTATCACACATCCAAATTAATAAAGCAATGAAAAAGAGTCTTTCAGCGTACTTGGTTTTTGTGCGTGATAGTCTTGTGCCAAATCATCAAAATGTGGATACTATGTCTAATGATAGGCTGAATTTTCTTAATGCATTCAAAGACTGTTTTGCTGACTCGTTGCCAGGTGAATTACCTCCCCAAAGGCCCGAAGATCACCGTATAGATCTTGTGCCAGGTAGTTCTCCACCTAACAAACCCGCATACCGAGTGAGTGCTGCACAACAAGAAGAAATCATGAAGCAGGTAAACGAGCTTTTAGAGAAAGGTTTGGTTCAGCCCAGTTCCTCACCTTACTGCTCTCCTGTGCTTCTTGTTCAAAAGAAGGACGGATCATTCCGTATGTGTGTGGACTATAGAGCTTTGAACAAGCTTACCATCAAGAACAGATTTCCTATTCCACGTATTGATGATATCTTGGATAAGCTTGATGGCTCAGCTTGCTTTAGCAGACTTGATTTGAAGAGTGGTTATCACCAGATCTGAGTGGTGCCACAAGATGTCCATAAGACTGCATTCAGGACAGCCTTCGGATTATATGAATTCTTGGTACTGCCTTTTGGTCTCACCAATGCTCCTGCTACTTTTAATCGTATGATGGATAGGATATTCCGATCCCATCGCAAGTTCACAGGAGTCTTCTTTGATGATATCTTGGTTTTCTCCAAGAATGAGCAGGAACACAGAACTCATTTGGTCACAGTGTTCGAAGAGTTGCGGAAGCATAAACTTTTCGTCAATGCCAAGAAAAGTGAGTTTTTCCTTTCAGAGATTCATTATCTGGGTCATATTGTATCCAAAGATGGAGTTACAATGGATCCTGCAAAGATAGAGACCATTCGGAAGTAGCCCGAATTACAAAACGTACATCAAGTACGTAGTTTTCTGGGATTATGTTCGTATTACAGGCGTTTCATCAGGCATTTCGCCATGATTGCCACTCCTCTACATGATCTCACGAAGAAGAAAACTGCTTTCAAATGGACTTCAAAGGAACGGGATGCTTTCTTGCAGCTCAAGCATGCGATCATATGTGGTCCAGTATTGATTGTTCCTGACTTGCACAAGTCATTCGTGGTTGAATGTGATGCTTGTGGTGATTGCATAGGAGCTGTCCTAAATCAAGAAGGGCATGCAATTGCATACGAGAGCCGACGTTTGCATGATGATGAGCTTCATATGAGCTCTTGGCTGTAATTCACGCCTTAAAGATTTGGAAACACTACCTTCTTGGGGCTGAATTTGTAGTCAAGACAGATCATCAAAGCTTGAGATACTTTCTATCTCAAACCAAGCTTTCAGAGAAGCAGATGAGAATGGCAAATTTTCTTTCCATGTTTCATTTTCAGATTGTGCATACTCCAGGAAAGAAAAATGTGGTGGCCGATGCACTATCTAGGAGGCCTTATGTTGCTGCAGTCTCAGTGGCCTCTCATGGAGATCTCTCTGCTATGAGAGATTTGTATCATTTGGATGCTGATTTTTGCCATATATGGACTGATTTGATGGCTGGTCATTCACATGCCTCTTATGTTATCAACGAGGGTTATCTCATGAAGGATAATTGCCTCTGTGTAGTGAAGGATTTGCGTCCAAAGATTATGGACGAATGTCACGCTCCACCATATGCTGGTCATCGAGGTATTATGCCTACTACTCGCATGATTCAGAGGTATTTCTTTTGGCCAAGCATGCGTAAAGACATTGAGGCTTATGTGCGTGCATGTATCACTTGTCAAAAGGTGAAATTTGACAGGCAAAAGCCTCCAGGTTTGCTTCAGCCATTGCCTGTTCCCTCGCAACCTTGGGAAAGTATCACGATGGATTTTATTATGGATTTGCCTAGATCCCAGCATGGGAATGATGCTATTTGGACTATTGTGGACAGGTTTAGCAAGCAAGCTCATTTCTTGCCCGTCAAGAAAACCATCAAAGCTGATCATATGGTAAAGCTTTTTCTTGCTAATATTTTCAAGCATCATGGCATGCCTAAATCCATTGTTGGGGATAGAGATCCCAGGACTACAAGCCTATTTTGGAGGGCTTTGTTTGATAATATGGGTACTAAGCTTGAGTTTTCATCAGCTTATCATCCCCAAACGGATGGCCAAAGTGAAGCTGCAAATTCAGCCGTGTTGGATTTGTTGAAGTGTTATGTGGCAGATCAAAAGAGTGCATGGGAGAAGTATCTTCCACTTGTTGAGTTTGCCTACAACAATACAATCCATGCTTCCACAGGAAAGGCTCCGTTTGAGATTATTTATGGCAGAGTGGTCTTGCCACCCATCCTTCGTACAAAGGATGAGATATTTGCAGCTGATGAATATGTTCGTGACTTGGATGTTGCCTTTGGTCAGGTGCGGATAGCCATTGCAAGATCTCAGGATAAGCATGAAATGGCTGCTGAAAAGCATAGAAGGGACATGGAAGTCAAAGAAGGTGATTGGGTATTGTTGAAATTTGAGAAGGCTAGGCTTCGAAAGAGGCCAGGACGAGAAGGATCATATCCTAAGCTTTCTCCTCGCTATTATGGACCCTTCAAGGTGATTCACAAAATCAATGAAGTGTCCTACAGGCTTGCTTTACCTTGTCATTGGAAGATTCACAATGCTTTTCATGTGAGTCTATTTCGGAAATATGTGGGGCCAGATCCTGATGAGCCTGTCACAGAAGATCCGCCAGAAATTGAAGAGCTTGAGGAAATCCTCCAGCCAGAACAGATTGTTTCTCACAAGGAGAGAAAGCTACCTGCAGGAAAGCTTTCCAGGAGATACCTTGTGAAGTTTAAGAATTATTTGCCTATTGATGCCAAATGGGTAAATGAAGATTATTTTGCAGATTATCCGCAATTGTTGCAGGCATATCTTGAGGCTTTTAAGTTGCGGTCAACTCTTTAGAAGCCCGGGGGGATGTCACCAATTGGCCGACCATTTGGTCCATCTCCAGTTTTTGCGTCTCGTTCACTTAAGGCCAGGCCGGTGTCTCATGTGAAGAGGCCAGTATTTTGCTGACATGGACGGGAGCCAGACTGGTGCCACCTGTGTTAGCAGGATGGTGTCGTATGGACGGGAGCCAGACCAGTGCCACCAGTGTATGACCTGGACTGTGTTCGACCCATGGGATTGCCACTCCATGGAAGAGCCAGTATTCGTGCCGTGTTTTACCTATGGGACTGTCACACCATAGGGAAACTCGTGCCTGGAACTGTGTCTTACCTATGGGACTGTCACTCCATAGGAAGACCAGGTTTTTATGTTTTTATGTCGTGCCAGTTTTGTGCCGACAGATATTTTGTACTTGTTCCATGAACGGGAGATATGTCCATGTTATTATTTGCACATGCACACATGATTTGCATGCTTGAAACTGTTTTCGCATGACATGTATTTGTGTGTTTGCCTGCCTGACGTGTTACTTACTGAGCGGGGACGCCTGCCAGTGAGTCGTGAAGTCTGCTCTGTATTCTGACGAGTTTTAGTGCATGTGAACAGGTGGTAAGTATGTCGCACTTGTTGTTTTAATATTTTTTTATTCTAACCCTTTATTTTATAAGGTTAGGTGTTCACACTTATTTAAAAGTGGGCACCCACTTTGGGGCCAAGGTGGGGACCCCCACTTTTAAGTGAGTGTGGGGGTGGGCATGGTCACCAACCCCCACTAGTTCCCTTTCATGCATGCGTGGGAAATCTCTAGTGGTATCTTCACTTAAATTTTATTAAAAAAAGGGCCCCCTTCAAGCGTAGAATCCATCGCTTCCCTCTTACGTAGAGAACCGGCGACCACCATCTCTATGCATGTTCCCCTGAGGCGGCTTGTTTTCCATCAACTCTGAGGCGGCTGTTTACTCCACGCTGCTCCCTCTCTCCCAGGCGGTTGGCTGTAACTGCACCACAGGCGGCTGCTCACTTTCCATCCAAGCAACTGCCTCAACATCTCCACAGGCGGCTGCTTCATCTCCTATATAGGTGACTGCACCTTCTGCAGGCGGCTGTCACCTCCAGACTGCTGCGCTACCTTCTCATACAGACGGCTGTATACACTACTGCAACCAGTCGTTTTCCCTTTTACAAGTTGGTGCTACAGTAGGCGGCTGTGATTACTTGTACCAACGACTCTTCTCCTACAGCACTGCTGCACCTCTGTAATCACTATTGGTGGCTGCCCATTATCTACAGGCGGCTGCCCCCACTTGAAGCAACCAGGCGATCGCTGCTATTCATCTCCTGCAAGCGCCAGTTCTTTTCCCCATCCTCCTACGCAGCCTACCAAAGCTAGCTGGCTGTGTGTCCATCACTCACAGGCTGCGTGTGCATCACCAACAAGTGGCCTCTTGCTTCTAGGACATTGTCCACCACCAGTAAGTTGTGCTCCTTCTCTCACAGCAGGTGGTGGTGGTCTTTTGCGGTGATTCTTGTCTTGGTGGTTCACCACAAGGCAACTGTTTCTTCAACAAGGGTGGCTTCATCTTCTTCAAACACCACAAGTATGGGTTTTCTATCAACCATCCACAAGTAAGTGACTTTCAGATTTGAATAAAGTATTATATGTTTAAATCTGATAAAGGATTCATCCCGCTCGGCCAACACCCGTTTGGTGCCGGGTTGTCCAAGCTGTATTGGCGAACCTCGGTCCAAAGGTGCTGAGATCGGGAGAGCCAGGCGTTAGTACGAGAGCGCCTGTTTGTGCGTGGTCTCGGAACACCAGTGAGGCGCTCTCCGCGGAGTCCAGTGAAAGCACAGGACCGTAGAGATTGGACCACACTAGTGGTCGTTCTGCTTCGAGTTTTCTACATCGAAATTCGAGCCTATTTGTTTGGTACTGTTTTCATATGTACATGGACATTATCTGGTTCTCAGAACCCATGGAGCATTGTATTCATTAAATACTCCCAATAAATATATCATATATTGAGGGGGGGGTCGGCCCGTTCCGGCCCCAGTGCTGGTGTCCATCTTTCCATTTCTGTTCATTTAAATTTCAAGTTGTTTTAAGTTGTCCATTTCAAATTTGTGGTTTTAAAGTTGTGCTATTAAGCGTGTGGGTGTCCAACGGAGTCCTTCCCACTTGACGGGATCGGTTTCAAGAGGTGCATAAGGCATTACACTGGAAAAGGCCGTCTTGAATCAAACCCTCCAAAGCCACCAGGAAACTTACCTCTTGCATAGTGTGAAATGGCCATGGAAGGACATCTCCATGAATATTTTGGCATAATAGATTCTGGACGCATGCAAAACCGCCCCATATAAAACTGTGCACTTTGTACAAGTTTAATCAGTTTGTAAGGAAGCCAACATGTGCAACATGCAGTAAGCAGCTCTTGTTTGCATCATGCTACCCTACCCCCTGTTGCTGAACCACCATGAGGCCTAATGAGCACCATGAGCTCTTCTCCTCATTTTCCCTCGTCCACTCTCACCCTTCCCTCTTCTTTGTCTCCTTCCCCATTCCCTCCCCCACAATTTTTTTCCCTGATTTCTCCCACTCTTTCTTAAAGTCTACCAAGTTGGACCTAATGGTCCAAGATTTTCACCACTCCTGAGTTTAAATTTCACTACTATTCTATATGCATACAAGCAACATAGTAGACATGCATAGCATAGGTGTTCCAAACTTCTTTCTGTACCAAACTTAACGTGTGCTTTGACTATGCTTTGTGGTCAGTTCACCAAAGAACTGCACAGCAAAGTAGTTGATTAGCTGAATAAGCAAACACGCCTTAATCCCTATCAGGCAGCGTTGGCCACAATCTTGTTTGGACCTATTAAAGTTGTCACCAGCCTGGACATTTCCCAGTATGAAAGGGGTCTGGTGGACTCCAGGATGCCTAAATATTTGGAAAGTCCAAGCTTTAGGAATGGGGGATTATCCTAGAATACAAAGGACCACACTCCTAAAATTTAGGAGAGTTGCTATTTTTGGCCCGACTCCGATGGAAATTCTATTCGCGTCATTACATCTGGAATTGAGCAGATACCAAGAGTTGGCAAAGTGCCTATGACAGAATGTCTACCAGTTGGGATATTTTTAGAGATAAAGTTTATAGAAGGACCCATCTTTTAGATTGGGACAAGTGGCAAGAAAGTGGACCAAAGTGAGACAAGTGGCCTGACACTTGTTAGAAAGTGGATCAAAGTGAGACAAGTGGCCTCACACTTGTCACTTCAGCTATTGTGTGGCTCTCCACTTGTCATTGTAGCCTTCTCTTGCAATTTTAGCTCATGGGAGGCCCAAATCTATAAATTGGAGCCCTCTCTCTTCATTAATGGAGGCGCTCTTGCTACACACTAGCCTCTACCACCGTTACATGCTGCCCTAATGATGGCTACTCTCTTTCTCTCTCTCTTGAAGGCTGCCCATGAAGAATACCGGCTGTTGGGGACTGTTTTGGAGGCTTCCATCGCGAAGAAATACTGAAGGCAAGGGTATTTAATCATTTATTATGATTTCTAGCCATTGTACTTGTTGTACCAACCTTTGTACCTGCTGTACCAGCCATTGTACTGGCTATACCAATCCTTGTACTTGTACTTACTGTACCACCCATTGTACCGACTATATCAGCTTCTGTACTTGCTGTACCAGCCACTGTATCGGCTGTACCAACCACTATACCTATTGTACTAGTCATTGTACATGATGTACCAACATTTGTACTTGATGTACCTACTGTACCAACCACCATACCGGCTGTACCAACCATCGTACCGGCTGTACCAACCATTGTACGTGCTGTACCGACTGAATGGAGAGTTGTACTTGTTGTACCAGCTCTATTGCATGAAGACCCGTGGTTTTTCGGAAAGAATCAATACCCACACTGAGGTATATGGATTATGTTGTTGGCTCGGCATTTCTACAGCCTATGTTCCGGCTTGGTTGCCTCGTGTTGGGCTGTGTTATGGCATTTGTATATGGATAATCCGGCATCTCCCGTGGGGAGTGTAAGGCCCTCAAAGCTTGTACATGATATTATTCTCCTTGGGTAATAAAATACTCCGGGGGGGCGGGGGGGGGGGGGGGACGGGAGGGGAGTCGGTCCATTCCGGCCTCTATGCGGTGTCACGCGTGCAAGCTCCATTTTTAGCATTTGTGGATGTTTTGTCCAGCTTTATGTTTTATGCAAAGTGATGATGGATATGTGTTAAGGCTCTGGCCATGTTTAAATGTTTTAATATGCATTGATGGAATCAACAAGTGTGTCAAAGGCCCTAGTCCCCCGGGCACCGCCGCGAGTTACATTGGTATCAGAGCATAGGCTTTCTTGGAAGCGGAGGCTTCCTTCTATCAATAAGGAAGAGAAAAGATCTCAAGTGGGAACCACACTTACCATCATTGCTGTTAAGCATGGCCAGCCGCTTCATAGCTTATGAAGCAAGAGCATGAGCAGTAGACAGCTTGTTGATCTAAGGATTTATGAATTCACAAAATTTATCTTGGAAGTATGGAGTTGGCTTTATGTGCACACGTTTAGCACTCTTTCCATATCGATATTGTGGATTATATTATCAAGCTTACAAGCAAGATATATGGAGATATATCTCAGGATATCTTAAGGATATGGTGACGAGATATTTCTTTTAGCTTCATGACCAACCTGGCAGAAAAAAAGCTAAGTATACTTTGAGTTTGCAAAGTTGGTGCTTTGGCTATTTACTACGAAGTGTTTTTGATGTTCACTAACCCTTGTATAGCCATGCAAGGAGAAAGGTGGTGTTGTTTGCCTTGAGATGGTTTCAGGGAAACATTGTTTATGGCTCCCTTTATTGGGATGGATTATATCTATGGAGATTTCTTTCTTGGACAAGATTATGGACGAATCTGTCCCAGTTTATAGAGAAGAAATATTTGGATATCTCATGGATATAATGCTTTTATGGATAAAAGTCCACCTCTACTCCAAGGTGTGTGGTTAGCACGGAGTATGTGGTAAGAGTTATGGTATACAGGTCTATGGATTCCTGGACTTCTTTTCTAAGAATTTGGATCTATCCTTAGGTTTATGGATCTATCCTTAGGTTTATGGATTATTCTTTTTGGCTCCCTTTATTTGGGATGCATTGGACTTATGAAACTCATGGTTCACATACCCTGTGTAGTGTTCTCTTGTCCTACGTGCTCTCTTGAAGATTGTTTCTACCATGTGTGGGTGGAGCAATAGAGAGCAGATGGAAGGGAACATGAGCACTTAAGAGGGTAGTGTCGAGTACATGATGCTGTGTGTAGTGTTCTCTTGTTCTACGTGCTCTCTTGAAGATTGTTTCTACCATATGTGGGTGGAACAATAGAGAGCAGATGGAAGGGAACATGGGCACTTGAGAGGGTAGTGTGAGTTGGTGGCCGAAATGCAGCAGAAATGCTTATGGAACATCAGGCTATCTATGCCTGCAAGTGATTGTTTTATCTTGTTACTTGAGCCTACCTCTCATCCAAGGTGTGTGGTCAAAGTACCAACACGGAGTGCAAGTGGTAAAGTGGACATGATACCTGGCTGGCAAGGGACTTATGTGTACGCCAAGGGTCATGTGGATTGACACATGTTTGTGTGCTTTGAGCTTGGATTATGATATCTGGACTTATGGGACTGATTTGTCTCGCCCATTTATTTTGGGACATGATATTGCTATTATGGAGACTTATTTAGTCTCGCCCATTTCTTTGGGACATGGATTCTTCAGTTATATTGGATTTTTGAGACTGTCTTGTCTCGCCCACTTGATGGGACATGATTATATCTTGAATATATGGCTTGAAGCTTAAAAATGCGGACAACTTTTAAGAAGAAGCTGGGGAGGATGTCACGAGCCTGGACATTTCCCAGTATGAAAGGGGTCTGGTGGACTCCAGGATGCCTAAATATTTGGAAAGTACAAGCTTTGGGAATGGGGGATTATCCTAGAATACAAAGGACCACACTCCTAAAATTTAGGAGAGTTGCTATTTTTGGCCCGACT
Organism: Cibotium barometz; assembly: GCF_041138505.1. Classification (NCBI taxonomy): domain Eukaryota; kingdom Viridiplantae; phylum Streptophyta; class Polypodiopsida; order Cyatheales; family Cibotiaceae; genus Cibotium; species Cibotium barometz. The sequence goes on from NC_141099.1 coordinate 13,750,294, forward strand.
CCGATGGAAATTCTGTTCGCGTCATTACATCTGGAATTGAGCAGATACCAAGAGTTGGCAAAGTGCCTATGACAGAATGTCTACCAGTTGGGATATTTTTAGAGATAAAGTTTATGGAAGGACCCATCTCTTAGATTGGGACATGTGGCAACCTTCAGGCTTACAATGCTTGGCCAAATAAACTTGTTTTCCAAAAGAGGAGCAGTGACACCATCCTATCTGTTGCACTGTGACAAGTGCTTGATCCCATCCACTAGGAGGGAACCTTACCTGCTCTTGAGAAACAGGGAGAGATGCCTCCTCCAAGAGGGAACCCATATCCACAGTAACAAATAACACAGATCTCAGCTCTCAAACACTTCTCTCAAGTGCTTTCCAACGAAGCGAGGCTCTGGAACCAATCAACCCCCTCTCAAACCTGAAAAAGGAGGAAATTGGACAGCAGCAAAACAGTCCAAGAAACCATCGGGAACCTCCTACCGGAAGGGGAGGGACTCATGGAGGAAGAAGGAAATGTACAGGCACTTGTCTGGCAACTTCACATGCAAGAGAACTCACCAAATCTAATACCGGAGCAGAATTTGCAGCCAAAACTCCAACGCTTGCCTCTGTAGAAGAAAACGCAACCAAGAAACCAGGCCAGCTTGCCTCTATAGGAGAAAACGCAACCAAGAACTGGCCGGCAGCAAGGGAAAGACTGGCTGGACCAAAAAACGCAGCAGTGTATGAAAACGCAATCACTATTTAGGGCTGAACTGCAGCCAGGAAGAGGTAGGGCAGAAAACGCAAGGCACGGATGAGAAGGCGGGCAGATTTGCAGAAGATGGAGCCGCCTTAACCTATGCAAATGATACCATGATTGAGAATGCACACGCAGAAGCATAAACTAGATGAGAGAGAGAGAGAGAGAGAGAGAGAGTAGAGAGAGCTTCTGGACAAGATCACCTTTTATATTAGCTTGAAGCTTTACAATGGCAATAGGCCAGCAAGAGAATGTTGAACTTGTGCAAGGGAATGGATGGAATAGTGAATAATGGGGGAACTCCTTATATAGTCCATGTGAGAGCTGGCCGACTGCCTCTAGGGCTGGCCGACTGGTACAGGACAAATAAATAAGAGAAAAATACATAAAATACCCAATAAATGGTACAACCCCAAAACATTGAGATGCATAAATTCACATCTTCATCATCATCAACAACAACAACATCAGCGACATCATGGGAAGGCATGAGGGCCTGTCGGCATCCAGCAAATACCCTGTCGGGCTGGCAACAGGACCTTGTGTAGCAAGCGGCCAGGAGCTCGATAGTGGGCAGCAGGTGTGGGCAAGACCAAAAGACAAAGTGCAGAATTTTATCAATATTTTTCATGGTGTTTGTCCATGCAACAGGCCGACAGCAACATGTTGCTGGCCGACCAGCTTTCCAACATATATATAAGCATGAAGTCATTCCAGCATTAGTAGAAGTAGCATTAAGTAGAAGTCATGTAGAAAGGGGCCAAAAGGTCACCCCCTTTGGGGTTGACCAAGGGCCAAAACCTGTACATAGATACAGCCACCTTTTTTGTACAATATTAAATACAAGAAAAACCCTGACACCAATCTCTCTCTTCTTCTCTCTCCTATGTCTTAATCATGTGTTAATTAGCATCTTGTTCTTAATCAAGCTTAGGGTTGTGGATCAGTACAGCAAGGCTTCCGTGCATGCAACACGGCGACTGCATTAACAGTGGTTCATGGTGGCGCTGCTTCGCATGGGAGCACAACAAGGTGTCGACAATAGAAGAGCGGCTGCAAAAACTGGGTGAAGTGGCACAGCAAAGGCAGGCTAGCCTCACTCTAAAACCATGTAGGTTGACACAATACCAAGGGGGTCTACAGCCATAGTTGCATGCAAGGAAACTGCAACAGCAACGGCCAGCCTTTGGGAAACGGCAATGTCTCAAAATTAGGAAATAGTAATGGCTAGGAAACAATGGATCTATGATACATTATATAAATATAATGAGAACACCACCATAATTTGAAATGAATAGTGAGCAAAATTTGTAGAAAATCACTAAGCAAGCACTAAATGAGACAAAACAATGGATGATATTCTGATCGAAGATTAGAAAAAGATAAACGGAAACGAAACAGCAACTCTCACGAAACAGAGTTTCGACGTTTCCAGGCTAAGAAACCATCGTTTGCTCACACACACACACACACACACACACACCGAGTTAGTTATATTAAATGACTCCTAAAGACCCAATGGGTCTATGAGACAACTGCTATCCATAGTATGTCTCATCATGGAGAAGAAAAACAAGACAAGTACAAATAACATAGCTCTCTGAAAGTAGAGGTTGCTACAATGATCATCATGGGGAAGTACATGGTGCATAAGCACTAGTACAAGAGACTCTCATCATGGAGTACATGAGAATATGAAGCATGTGGGGCACATCATCCTCCAATAGAGGGTACACCTCTCTCAAGTATGTCGAGCATGGGGTTACTGCGTATGGCCGAGAGGTCCCCTTCTGTCACGGTACGCGTGAAGGTGGTGTGATGGCAGTGGAGCATGTCCTCGATTTGAAGCCAATGGCAAGATCGTGGTAGGTGTCCCGTGGGCTAGGGATGCCGTGTACGTTAAGTGCGGAAGCCCGTTCCATAGAGAGAGAGAGAGAGAGAGAGAGAGAGAGAGAAGATATACAAAAAGAGTGTATCGCATGACTCAATGATTACTTGAGTGATTGATGTGTTTCACCAAGTACAATGCTTTTATAGGCATGTAGTCGTATCTTTTGACCCAAAGAAATCAAAGACACTGGATGAGTGACACATGGCACACTGATCTTCTATCTAAAGAGCACCGTGAACTAGCACACCAGAAGGAGGAAGAAGAAGAAAACGAGAAGGAAAAGAAAGAACACAGTCCACAAGCAAAGAGAGGTGAAACAGAGTGTCCAAAAAGGAAGAGGAGGGGGAGTTTCAAGGAGGAACACAAAAAAGGGAGTGGGCAGAAGGTAGGAAAAATAAAGAAAAGGGGGGGGGGGTGTGTGTGGAGGGGAGGGGTGTTGGAGGGGAGACTCGGCAGGCAAGGGGAGGCAAAAGAGGCAGGTATTGGGCAGCAGGGGCAAGAGGCCCAAGCAGAAGGCCCAGTCCGAAGGGCAGGGGAAGAGGCAGACAAAAGGGTGTTGGCGGGGGGGGCACAGGTAGAAAGTTGCGAAGGCAACAAGGAGACGGGAACTGCTTTGCTGGTGGGGGGCAGAGGTGCCTGGCCCACAGGGTGGGGGGATAGGGGGCGCGGAAAGGGGGGGGGGGGGTGCACTCCTGCTTGCTGCTGCCATATAGGAGGTTACCTCTCACCACTTTCAAGCATAAATTCCTTGAGGTGATTACAAGATCCATTAAGTGATATGGCACAGGATAACTATCCAAGATTGATTATTATTGGACACAACAAATTAGTCTTACTTAGTTAAGATTAATGAAATAAAGAGTCTTAGACTTCAACATAAAAACAATTGTTCTGATAAGGATTACTTCATACCACAAGGCCCACATCTGCTACGACACGAAGAGACAACTCTAGAACAACTTCCTCCCCTGGAGCACCTAAAAAAGGATGTATGGCACATGCCATTACTTGAGGGTGCAATCATTGAAACAACTCAGACCTCAAGGAAACACATTCCTTGAGGTGGATACAAGTATCCATTAAGTGATATAGAACAGAATAACCATCCAAGATTGATTATTAATGGACACAACAAATTAGTCTTGCTTAGTTAAGATTATAAAGAGTCTTAAGACTTCGACATGAAAATGATTGTTGTGACAAGGATTACTTCATACCACAAGGCCCACGTCTGCTACAACGCGAAGAGTCAACTCTAGAGTTACTTCCTCTCCCGGAGCGCCTAAAACTAATGCCTGCGAAAACCACCACCACAACATTAAGATTTTTTATTTTCATTTTTGAAATTTGATACTATCCTACAACTCTTATATTATTAATCTAAAAAGTACCAATATTTAAAAAGGCCCCTACTCTCTTTCCTCTGCTCCCCTTACATCTTCTCATTGATTCATATTTGGGGTGTTCTCTTCTTCCCTCTTGCACAGAATTCTGAAGCCTCCCTTCTTATGTACTTTAACTACAAAAAGTACCTTTTGAAGTGGAATAAAAGCACTAAAAACACAAAGTTGTCTAGATCTCAAGAACAGCTCCCACTACAAGGAGGACAACACCAGATTGGCAATTCATTTGTCTTACCAACATACGATTGTCATAGTTGTCACATGCACCACCCCTAAAATCTGTGTGCCAAGACAAATGAGAACATGTAAGGGGTAGATTAGGAGAGTTAGGGTTTAGCACACCTTTGAGACCCCTCACGAAGGGAGAGAGCCAACTGAGAGACTGTGAGAGTAATTTAGGGTTTGCTCACAGGGTAGGTATACGTGCACACCAATGACAGGTGACAACTAGCCAGAAACACATGGCCACATAGCAATGTACAAGCCAAGAACTCAAGAGGATAGTATTAAGCCAGAACTTGGATGCTCTCTGCTCTATGTGGAAATGCATGACCCTTAAGAACAAAACATGATTTGCATTCACAATCAAAAGAATCAAAAGAAAGATCAGATGCAGACAAGAAGAATCAAGAACAGCAAAGAAACACTTGAAGATCAAAGATTCTAGCTCTGTCATTGCAAACAAAACTTGTGTGTGTGCGTGTGCGTGTGCGTGTGCGTGTGCGTGTGCGTGTGGAGTATAACTTTTATTTTCTCTATTCTGGTTCAGGTTCTTATCCCCCCTGGTCTACCATGATGTCAACTTTACTACCCAAAGTTGAACCAAGTGAACTAAAACGGTTTTGCCAAACTGCTGAGGATTTCCATGCAGAGATTGTGAACTAAAATGGTTTTGCCAAACTGCTGAGGATTTCCAGGCCGAGTATGTCCTATAAGTCTGACCAAATCTTCGCGGCTGTTGCACCCACGGGCCGCACCTCTCTTTGCGCTGCTCTCCTGCGCTGTCTCCTCGTCGTCGACCTTCTGCATCGACGTCGATCTCCTGCTCCATTTGCATATGGTACTTCTTCATCAGCCTCGCTCATCCATAATTTTATTTGCTTCGTACACTACTATTTTCAATACATTTGCAGGTATTTCGTCATCACTGGGTCACTTCGCAGCTATATTGGTTGCATTAAGTGGGCACTACACTTCCAATGTGTTGGTCAGGTTACATTTTTTGTGAGTCAGAAATATTATTTGCTGATAAAAATGGCTGGAAATTATGTGTTTGGGATGCTTGCCGTGGAGGACAAGCTGGATGGGACCAACTACAGTGATCCTATATGATGAGGCATGTTTAGTTGCAAAGGGATTATGAAATGTGGCGAGTGGGGTTGAGGCATGCTCTGCCTCACCAACAAGCCAATAGGGTATTAAAGGTGCACTGGAGGGTGATTCTGCGTCCACTCTAGCTACAGATCACGAACCCCCTCCTAATACGAATAAGCTAGATGGGATGGCTGAGGTGTTTTCTCATCTATCCCCACTCTTCGTATTTTTCCCCCATTTTCTCCCTATTTTTCTGTGGCATGGGAGGCAGTCTAGTAGTGGCAGGAGGACCTTGAACCTAGCCAACTGCATCTGTGGAGATTCTGGAGGTGGCCGACTGCACTGCATGAGTCGTGGACTTCCCTGATGCTGGCCGACCCACTCTGCTGCTGGCCGACTCTGGATTTTCAGTCGTGGAGGAGTTTTTTGTCCTGTCGGCAGGCCGACTGCTGATGGGGGGCCATATAAAATTGCCCCCAGCCCCCATTCCATTTTGAATCATCCACGGGATCTTCTTGTGTATATAGAGCAGAGTTACACGCCTCTATCTCTCTCTCTCTTGTGCTGTGATTTTCTGCACTGCGTTTTGCTCTTGTGTTCCCAGATCTGGTCATCATCTCCGCTGCGTATTCTGACATGGTTTCAGAGCCTAGGCTCTAGATAGTTCTTGGGATTTGTATGAGCAAGAGGGGGACTGTTGTGTTGCTGATTGGTGGACCGTACAGGACGGCGGCTGATTTGCTGGACAGCCACTTGCAAGTGTTAGTTCTTCTTTGTTTCCACCCACCCACCCTTTTCAGAGTACATCCCCGCAATGGCAGATCTGTTTGAGATGGCCGAGAGGCATGCGAAGATCCCGACACTCCCCACGTTCCCGGTGGACCGTCAGTTGGACGGGAGTAACTACGGCATATGGAAGGTTATGATGGAATCTGTTCTGGAGTCTTACGACCTCGCTGATTTCGTCGTTGTTGGTGTTCCACGGCCGGAAGTAGAGGAAGGGGAGTTACCGTCGTCAACCCGAAAGGACCGGGAGGCTCAGACACGGATGTGGGATCGTGTCAACGCCAGGGTCCGTTCGTTTATTTTCCTCAACTGCACACCACAAGTAATCAATCATGTAAAGCATATGACGCTGGCCAGAGGTATATGGCAGCATTTGGCCTCTCTTTACAAGAGGGTATCGCCCATGAAGAGGATTTCCTTGGAAGTACAGATGCGGGTTATGAGCCCTGCAAAGTCGTCGACGATGCGGGAGCATATTAACAAGCTACAGGCTCTTCAACAAGAAGTTCTTCAGGCTAGGAAGGAGATATCGTCAGAGGACATGGCCATAACATTGCTGTCGCACTTGCCCTCTCAGTTCTCAGCATTTTACTCGTCTTTGATTACGAGTGGCAGGCTCAGCACCATCACATGGGAGGAGCTTGTGCCCATGGTCCTGGACTAGGAGGAACGATTCACGAACCCTCCTCAGGGTGGAGGTTCGGAGGCCTTAACTGGCCAACGGTCGAAAGGCCGTAACGCGGGCAAAGGGAAGGCTTCGTCGGAGAAGTCTTTTGAGAAGAAGTCCGTTACTGACCGCGAGAAACTAAAGGCAGAGAGAACCTGTAATGATTGTGGCGAGAAAGGCCACTATTGGAGGCAGTGTCCAAAGCGGAAGACCGAGAAGGGTGAAGATTCCTCAGCAGCAATCATGAAGACTCCGGCTTTTGTGCACCTGGAGGTGGTGGACACCGATGTTTCATTTTCTTCAGGCAAGGAGGAAATTGGAGGCTGGACTCCAAAGTTTCTAAACTCTAACCAAAAGTTTGTTTCTTTGCGCTGCACCTGACGCTGCTCGCTGAAGCTCCCGCCTTCACCCCTGCGCTCGCGCTGCTCGCCCCTCGCCTTCCCTCCCTCGCGTCCCTTTCCTTCCTCCCCCCGCCTGCCATCGCTTCTGTGCCCCCCCCTCTTCTCGCCATTGCGCCCCCCCCTTCTTCTCGCGTACTCGCCCTCTTGCGTCCCCCCTTCCTCGCTACTGCACCTCCCCCCTCCTCGCCATCTCGCCCCCCCCCTCCTAGCCTCTTCGCCTGTTCGCCCCCCCCCCCTCTTCGCCTGTTCGCCCCCCCCCCCTCTTCGCCTGTTCGCGCCCACCTCTCTTCAGCAGCGCCCCGCCCCCCCTCCCTTTCGCGTTGCTGCCGCCCCCCCCCCCCCCCCCCAAAGGGCTTCTCCTTCGACTTTTCGCCCCCTCCCTCCTCTTTCGTGCTGTTTTTCACCCCCAGGGGGTTTTGTTTTTTTCCTTTTCCTCCGGTCTTCCGCCTCTCTGTGTGCAGCCCGTTTCTTGCAGGATTTTCGCTTTCGCCTCACCTTCGCCTGAGCTTCAGACTCTGATGGAGACTCCTCCCGCCTCGCCTCAGAGGGACTCATCCGCAGCCCCCTCGCCCGCCCCCGAGGACATCCCCATCAGGCTTTCTCTTTCGCCGGAAGAGGAAACGAGCCTCACCGCAGAGGTGGAATGCCTCCACGCTCATTCCACCATCTGCCGTATAGTCGGCACTCGCCCCAGCAGAGGGGAGATCAGGGATCTTCTTCAGGCTCGCCTTCTTGCAGATGTGGGCAAGATCCTGGATGTACAGCTCCTAGGCCGGGGACATTATCAGATCGAGTTTGAGGCCGCCCAGAGCGTTGCCAAGGTCCTTGCCCGAGCACCCCTGGACATCAAGGGTGCTCGGGCTTTCTTCAGACCTTGGCAGCATGGATTTGACCCAGCAGCGGCGGCGGAGCAGCGAGAGCGCCTCTTCCATGTTACAGTTTGCTTCCCTGGACTCCGCCGGGAGTATCTTCCGCTCCTCTCCAGGCTCGGAGCATTGGTGGGCTCGGTACTAGAGACTGGCCCCTCGGCAGCTTCAGTGGTGGCCAGAGCAGCTGGGCTACCTTCGGTCAGAGTGTTGGTGTCTGACATCTCCTCCCTTCCTAAGGTCATTCAGCTACCTAGGATAGGGGGGGATGGATAGATCAGAGAGTGGAGTTCTCGGGGCTCCCGAATCAGTGCTTCATTTGCAGGCAGGTCGGTCATCTGGCCAAGGCCTGCCCTCACAGGAGACCCCGACCCTCACCACAACAGCAGGCTACTGATGGCCCGCCCACAGATTCGGCTCGGCAGGCTGCCTCCGGGACACCTGCTCAGGCCACAGAGACCTCGGAGTGGCAGCCAGGACAGGGGCGCCGCCGAGGGAGACAACCACAGCAGCACGCCCAGAGACCGCTGCAGCAGCAGCCACAGTCTCAGCCTCACCGGGTTCCCGTGAGGAACAGCTTTTCTCCCCTCGAGGAGGAGACCCCCGCGGCGACGACTGAGGACCAGGAGATGCCAGCACCCCCTCCTTCACCCCCCCCACCCCCGCCCCCCCCCCCCACCGCCTCGCTTCCACCATCGCCTCCTCCCGTCTCCGCTCCGGTTTCGGCAGCGGCTCCCTCTCCATCCCCCTCGCCTCCCCCTCCGCCCGCCTCTCCCTCCCGGGAGGCCCTGGCGGTTCCCTGGCGTTCACCTGCAGTCCGGAGAGCGCTGAGCACTAATCTCGCTCGAGCATCACAGAGGAGACCTATGCCGATTAGGGCTTCACGGATTTCATCTATCCGCAGTCGGCTGAGTCGCCTTGGCATTAGACAGCGCTCGGAGGCTTTTGATTATACTTTCACACGGCTTTTTGGAGCAGAGGGCCCCCATGAGCCAGCACCCATCCGAGTTCATGTAGTGATACCTCCGGCCCCCGCGGAGAGGAGGCACTAGACTCAGCGGTGGCCTTCTCTTTCCCTCTATGTGGCCCTTGCGACCGGGAGTGGACTCTAGAGCTCGCTCTCAGCACTTTGAAGACTCAGGCAGTTGAGTTTTCTCATCACATGAGCGATCTGGAGGTGACAGATGTGATAGGCCGACTTTGGGAGTTGGCTCATTTTTTCTTGGATCCCGGGGGTGTGGATACCTCAGGGATTCGGCATTTGGTCGTGCGCATAGTGGCCGACTTAGCACGCGACCCTGGATATGTGTGTATACACGAGGTTTCTCTGTCAGAGCAAGAGGCAATCGCCATGGGCCACAGCCACTGGCGCCTGATCCGGGATTCTTGCAGTACATCGGGTGGGCAGATTCGCAGCCGCTCGGATGGGGACTACTCTCCATCCAAGCCGCTTGCGAAGGCCCGCCGCACGGCTGAGACAGCATCCACCTCAGCAGGACATCCATGAGGATCATCTCATGGAATGTACAGGGCCTTGGCGGAGCACACTTTATACGCTACCGTGGCTGCTTGAGGCAGGAGCTTCAGAGATGCCTGGTTGGTGGCAGCATTGATATTTTGATGATGCAGGAGCACCACTTGGGTGAGAGCAGGATCCGGAGATATGGTTCGGTGATGCCTGGTAGATGGGACACTTTTTGGTCTGCAGGGTTTGGTCCTTTGGGTGGACAGGGAGGAGTATGCATGGTCATTGCAGATGTATGGCGGCAGGCCATTGTGGATCGAGGGATCATTGTGCCTGGTAGAGCACAGTATGTCATTCTGAGGATGCATGATGAGCTATTGGGCGTGCTCAACGTCTATGCGCCCAATCATGCTAGTGCCAGAGCAGAGTTCTGGACCCAGGTTACGGATGCATTGCCAGAGGCCGCACATTGGTGTGTCGGGGGAGACTTCAACATGCTTGAGGACCCGGCAGATAGGGTGGGAGGCAATCATGTTACAGTGCACGGCACGGAGCTTGCAGCTTGGGATCGGTTTTGCATGTCACTGAGGATCACTGATGCATGGCAGCATGGGGCTTTCTCCCGGTCTCAGGACAGTCTTAGTTTCTCTCGGTCGGATCGCCGGCAGGGAGGGACTAATCTATCACGGATTGATCGCTTTTATGTGGGCGACTGGTTAGGGGAGCAAGGGGGCTCCGTCGGCATTCTCGCTGGCACCTCATTTTCAGATCATGCGCCAGTTATATTGACATTGGAGGAGGGGACACGGGAGCCCAGCTTGCAGTTGAGGATCCCAGAGAGGATACTTACAGATCCCAGTCTCGCTGAGGACATTGAGAGGATCTGGCATGATAGTCAGTGCTCTGACCAGGATGCAGCGGGCCAGTGTGCTCAGGGACTCACCGATCTTAGCTCTTTTCTTCACGCTGCAGCTTTGACACGGCTGGGAGAGATTCGCGAGCGGGAGCATCGGCTGAGACGCAGCCTTGCTTCGCTACAGCGCCTTCAGGAGCAGCACCCTGCATGTGAGTGGGTGGCGTCCCAGCTGTGCCAGGCACGCCAGGAGGTTAGAGAGGTAGAGGAGCAGAGACACGAGTTTTACTATCGTCGTCAGGCCTCTCAGTGGACGCAGCTTGGTGATAGAGTGACTGGAGAGTTTTTTGAGATCACTGGACCCCGTCATGCGCGAGCAGGAGTCCGCCAGCTTGGTAGACCGGATGGATCGGTAGCTACTGAGCTTGGGGAGATTAGAGCCATTGCCACTGCATTTTATAGAGACCTGCTTTCAGCGGAGCCAGCCACTGAGGATCGAGATGTATGCAGACAGACTGTGTGGGCCCATGTGCAGAGGAGGGTCACAGACCGGATGCGTACAGTTCTAGGTGCGCCTCTGTCAGAGATTGAGCTTGCCGAGGCCTTGAGGGTCCTGCCCGCGACATAGTTGCCCAGGGGAGGACGGACTGACGCCGGCCTTTTTTATGCACTATTGGGACCTTTTGGGGCCAGGCTCCGCAGGGGCTTTCAGCATGTTTTGGACACTGGGGTGATGCCGCAGAGCTTTTCAGAGGGCTTGATCTATCTTATCCCCAAGGGGGAGGGAGTATCAGATGATATTCGGCATTGGAGGCCTATTACGATCCTCAATACTGTCTACAAGGTCTTAGCAAAGGCCTTGAGTTTGAGGATCCAGCCCTTCCTGGGGGAGTTGATTCATGCTCCTCAGACAGGATTTGTCAAGGAGCGCAGTATCCTTGACAACATCTTTACTTTCTGGGAGGCAACGGCCCGAGCTAGATTTCTTGGCGAGGACTTGGTCGTGATGCTTCTCGATTTTGAGAAGGCATACGATAGAGTTGATTGGGGTTTCTTAGAGGGCACTATGCTTCGCCTGGGCTTTGAGCCAGGATGGATCAGAGGGGTGGCGGCTCTGTATTCCACAACTCGCAGCCAGGTGCTGATTGCAGGAGGACGGGGGCCGAGTTTTGAGCTGACCAGATCAGTCCGTCAGGGGTGTCCCCTCGCTCCTTTTCTTTTTCTCTTCTTTGCGGAGGCTATGAGCATGTATTTGACGGCAGAGGAGGTTAGTTTGAGAGGACTGCAGCTCCCAGTCCAGGGGGAGGACCTGCTTGACGCTGAGTTTGCAGATGACACGGGCTTATTTTTGCATGACCAAGAGGCCAATCTTCTTCGGGCAGAGCAGTCGCTCCAGGTTTTTAGTGCAGCTTCGGGAGCATTGATCAATTGGCGCAAGACAGTGGCCTTTTGGATCAGTAGTGCTCCCACTCCGGCATGGAGCCCGGACCCCGGTTTTAGATGGATTCCTCCAGGCACAGCAGTGCGGTTTTTGGGATGCCAGATTAGCCTAGATTTGTCACCTGAGCAGCAGATTGCCCCGCTTCTTCTGAGCATTCGGAAGAAGCTTTTGTATTGGAGTACAACTCGACTATCCTTGGCCGGAAGGGTGGTGGTGGCAAATCAGGTGCTATTAGCGACCATGTGGTACATTACGTCTTGCTGGATTTTCTCGAGCTCTTGCATCAGCCAGGTACAGAGGTTGATCAGGAACTTTCTGTGGTCTGGGCGGGACGGTCAGCCAGCTCGGGCAAAGGTTGCATGGGCAGTTATTACACTTCCGTTGGCTCAGGGAGGTTTGGGCATTATAGATCCAGTCGATCAGAGTAGAGCCTTATTGGGGAAGCTTATTGTTCGGGGGTTGCTTCCAGGCGCTGAGCCTTGGAAAGAGCTCCTCTTGCAGCGGCTGCAGGCTCGGGCGCCCCCAGCAGGGGGTACTTGGGCACCAGAGATTCGCTGGATCTTCATAGAGATGAGGAGGACAGGCCTCAGTAGAGGATGGGAGGACAGATTTGCTTTGAGTATCCTGAGAGCTTGGGAGCTGCAACAAAACCCTAAAACCAGGGCTCTGATACCAGTTGATGTGGGAGAAGGAAGAAGGGTTAGGTCATGTGGGAGACATACACAGAGAAGCAAGGGAGAGAGAGAGAGAGAGTTGTGGGGATAAGTCAACTCATGAGGCATGAGTGTGTGACTCCCCTATCACACATGTATATTGCACTAGTACACATAGTGCACTTAGTACATTAAAAGTACTAAGTGTACTATGTACTATAACTTATGGGCTTGTACACACTATAAGGGTGGGCATAATGCCTTTACCCCAACAACCTCCCACTTAAAGGCAAAGTGCCCTTAAGTAAAGGAAAAGAAAAAATCAGCATGTACATGATAATATACAAGGCCAAATCAAGGCTGAAACTGGCCTCATCCAATGCCCATCAAGTGTCTGCAATGAGCAAATCGCTCCGGAGGCAAACTCTTCGTCAACAGATCAGCCGGGTTGTCATCCAAATGAATCTTAACAAGCTGAATTTGCTTGTTCTCTATCACCTCTCTGATGAAGTGATACTTCACATCCACATGCTTCGTCTTTGCATGAAAGACAGGGTTCTTTGCCAACTGGATGGCACTCTGACTGTCACAATGCAACAATGGAATATCCCCTGTATAGCCCAAATCAACCACTAACCGAGATAGCCATAATGCCTCCTTGCAAGCCTCTGTGGCTGCAATATACTCGGCCTCTGTAGTAGATAAGGCAGTGCACTTCTGCATCCTGGATATCCATGACACAGCACCTCCTGTGAATGTAAACACATAACCGGTAGTAGATTTCCGGTTATCTGGATGACCGGCATAATCCGAATCCGTGTAACCATGCACTAATGCATCCTGTTTGCCAAAACAAATGCACATATCCTGTGTGCCCTTCAGGTATCTCATGACACCTTTCACTGCTTCCCAATGCTTCTTGCCAGGGTTGGCCATGTATCTAGAAACCACTCCCACTGCAAATGCAATGTCCGGCCTAGTAGCAACCATGGCATACATGAGACTGCCACAAGTTGAAGCATACGGAATCTTGGCCATATCAGTCCTGTCTCTATCTGACTGTGGGCTGTCCATAGCACTGAGTTTCACATATGGAGGCAAAGGAGTACTAGTCTTCTTCCCCCCGTCCATATTGAACCTCTGCAAAACTTTGCCAATGTATTCCTTCTGAGACAAATACAACACATGCTGATTTCTGTCCCGAAGTATCCGCATACCCAAGATGTGATTTGCATCACCCAAATCCTTCATATCAAAGGTTTCATGCAGTCTCTTCTTCAAGGCATCCATCTCTTTATTTACGAGATTTCCCGGCAATCAACATATCATCAACATACAAAATGAGAATCAATAGACTGCCATCCAAAGCTTTCTTGGTGTACAAGCAGTGATCTATGTCACTTCTCCTGAATTTCTGTGATTTCATGAATGTATCAAATTTATGATACCATTCTCTTGGTGCCTGTTTGAGCCCATAAAGTCTCTTTTTCAACTTGCATACAAGCTTCTCCTTTCCACTCACTGCATAACCCTCTGGCTGCTGCATATATATCTCCTCATGGAGATCACCGTGAAGAAAAGCAGTCTTCACATCCATCTGAATCAAGTCCAGATCATCATGTGCAACCAAAGCCAACACAGCTCTAAGTGTGGTCATTTTGACCACTGGAGAGAAGATCTCATCAAAGTCCACACCATATTCCTGCTTGAAGCCCTTAGCCACTAACCTGGCTTTGTATCTTGGCTTTGCATCTGGTGCAACTTTGAGCCTGTATACCCACTTGCATAGCAAAACCTTCTTGCCTGCAGGCAAATGCACCAACTTCCAAGTTTCATTTTTGTGCAGAGAATCCATCTCTGACTTCATGGCATGCTCCCATAGAGCCTTGTCTGCCCTCTGTAAAGCCTCTTTGTAACATGAGGGCTCCCCACAGTCAGTAAGCATAAGTAGTCAACCCCTGGAACAAACCTGTCAGGGGCTCTGGAGGGTCTAGTGGACCTCCGTACCCAATGACCATCATTTGCAGGTTGCTGTCCAGCCTGCATATCACCCATTGGTGGCTCCTGTTCCATGCCATAAGGCTGAAAAATCATGCCCGGTATATCCTCTAACTGTGGTATATCCATAGGGATATTTTCTGCCATCTCTGGCTGTCCATTTGGACCATTTTCAGCACCATTTAAGGGCTGGTTTTCCTGCTGTAATGGCTGATTTACAGCCCTTTGTTGTTGTCCATGATGTCCATCATCATCAAAGATGACTCTGCCAGGCTCCTGTTGCCTTGCAGGCTCCTTATACATGCATGTTTCATCAAAAATGACATCATTGCTGCGTATGATCTTTCTATTCATGGGATCCCAAAGTCTATACCCCATTTCACCTTTGTCACCATATCCTAGGAATATGCATTTGTGAGACTTAGGATCAAGTTTGGTGCGCATTTCCCTGCGTATGTGCACGTACGCAACGCAACCAAACACTCTCAAGTGCTTGTATGACGGAGGCTTCCCTGTCCATACTTCTTCTGGCACTTTCCCACCAAGCCTCGTGTTAGGTGACCTGTTTATAAGGTGAATGGCTGTCATAACAGCTTCAGCCCAAAAACCATGAGGTAATGCAGCATGTGACAACATAGAACGGACCTTCTCCTGTATGGTCCTATTCATCCTCTCTGCTGTCCCGTTTTGTGGAGGATCATAAGGAGTAGAGAGCTCCCTCTTGATGCCTTTAGCATCACAAAAGTCCTGAAACTGTTTGGACATGTACTCTCCACCATTGTCGGAACGCAAAGCTTTCAGTGCTTTGCCAGTTTGATTTTCAACAAGAGCAACAAACTTCTCAAACACTGAGAATGTATCACTCTTCAAACGAAGAGGATAAACCCACACCTTGCGTGTGGCATCATCAATAAAAGACACAAAATATTTTGCCCCTCCCAAAGAAAGCTGAGGCATCTCACATACATCTGTATGCACAAGTTCTAACTGAGCATCTTTCTGTCCAAGAGCTTTCTTGTGGGGGCACTGTAGTTGCCTACCATATATACAATGCTCACAAAATTGAAAACTTGAAAACTTTAGAGAAGGCAAGTAACCCAAACGAGACAATTGCTCCATTCCCTTGACACTCATGTGTCCCAACCGGCTATGCCACATAGAGATTTCCGGCAGCTCGGTTACATTTACATTAGCATGGTGACAAACACCTGCATGCATAAAGTAAAGAGTGTCCACCTTAGAGCCTCTGGCAACAACCAGTGAGCCCTTACTAATTTTCCACTTTCCACTACCAAATGTGGTAACATAATCAGCATCATCAAGCTGTCCAGTAGAAAGCAGGTTCTTCTTGATCTCAGGCACATGCCTGACATCATGGAGCATAAGCTATGAGCCATCTGAAAATACAAGCCTTACATCACCTCTGCCAAGAATCTTGCATGCATGGTTATCACCCAAATAAACCACTCCTTCATTGCCAGCAGTGTACCTGACAAACAAGTCTCTGCAACCTGTGACATGAAAGGAGGCACCTGAATCAATGATCCATGAGTGCATACCATGACCACCTGTAAGAAGTGAATGGGCATCAAGTGAAGACGTAAAGAGGACCTCATCCTCACTGCCACCTGCATGTGACACATTGATTTCTTCGATCTTGACTCCACTTTTGCCCTTTGGCTTTACATCTTTGGCTTCATCTTTCTCTTTGTCTTTGCCTTTTCCCTTTTCTTTTTGATCATTTTTCCATTTGTAGCATTGCTTTTTAATGTGTCCCTTTTTGCCACAATAATGGCATTCCAAATCCTTTTTGGAGCGAGACTTGCTCCTTCCCCGTTCTTGGCTTTTTCCCCTTTGCTGGGATCTCCCACGTGCATTCATTGCATTGGACTTTCCAACAGAGTTGTTTTTCCTGTTCATCTCTTCTTGAAGAAGAGCACCCTCAACATCTGCATATGACAGCATAGCATGCGAATTGCTAGTGGCTGTCCTGAATGTGTCCCAACTCTCTGGCAAAGTGCATAACAGAAAAGTGGCTTTGAACTCATCGTCCATTGCCAACTTTTGATTGATGACCTGGCTGACAATACCATTAAACTCATTTAGATGGGCTGTCATAGAAGCCCCTTCCTTCATCTGAAGGCCTATGAGTTTCTTCAACCAATACACTTTGCTTGAGGCACTTTGTTGGGCATACAAGTCCTGCAATCTCTGCCACATTCCCCAAGCTGTCTTCTCTTCACGAATGCTGAAAAGTAATGAGTCTGACACAGACAACATGATAGTAGATCTTGCCAGCTCATCCATATCTTCCCACTCTTCAGCAGTAAGAGAAGCGGGCATTACACCCCTCTCTTTGATAGGCTTGTGCTGCTTTTTCTGGAGCAACACATTGTAGCACTGGGTTTGCCAAATATCATAATTATGCGAGCCTTCAAGCTTCTTGATGTGAAGCAATGAAGAGCTCTCACCTGTGGTTGCCATAGCAAAATGCAACCTGTCAATGCCTGACTCCCTGCAAAATGTGCAAACACTGCACCAAAAGCACACAAAGTGCTCACAGTTTTTCTCCCAAGCTTTATCTCCCACTGCGGAAGCAAGAATGCAACTTTTCTCCCACTTTATGTGATGAAAACACCAAAATCTGGTTGCTGCAGATTTTGGACAGCACCTTAAATGTGCTCCCCTTCCAAAGTACTGTACAGCAATACCAAGTGCTCACCAATGATGTACCAAACCGGCAAGTTCAGCAGCTGAAATTGAACCTTTTGGTCACTCAAAACAGTGTACAGCCATGCCAAAACATGCACAAAGCTGTGCCAAATCTGTACCAGCAGGTACAGTAGCAATAAATGCTCTCCTGGCTGTCCAAATGAGTAAAAATCAGACTTTTACAGTCCCGAACACTGCATACAACAGTTCCGAACAGAAATTGGGCAAAAGCCCCTTGACTGCAAGCTGATTTCTGAGGATTCAAGGCATAAAAGTTTTGCCTGCTGCTTTGCCAAGATCAACAAGCATACAAACTTGAAAAGCCCCTTGATTTAAGATCAATTGCTGATCATACATGGTACATTGACGCACATGAAGGCATCCAGAGTGTTCACGATGCTTCCCCCTGGCCACATATACATCCAAATAATGAAAGCCCCTTGATTTACAGGCACATTGAGTGCTTGTAAGGCATCAACACATTATCCACAGCATCAAATGCGATTGCCTGCATGCAAATCAACCAAATCGGCACAAAAGCCCCTTGATTTGTACTGCAATTTGCTGCAATTTTGCCCAAATGTGCGATTTTTCACATCATTAAGCATGTATGAGTGCTTAATTGCACAATTACATCAAAAGCCCCAAATTTCGACATCCAATTTCCTGCAAATTGATCCTGATTTGACCAATTTCCTGCAAATTTATCCTGATTGTGACCAATGTCACCCAATTTTGCCAATTTTGCTCAAAAATTGAGCAATTGGGCACCTGTACCTGCTCAATTGCTTGAATTAATAAGAAATTCCCAAAATATTGAAGGCAAATACCTCTGAAATTTCTGATTTTTTTGAGTTTCTTGACTTGCAGGCTGAGACGGAGGCGGTGGTGGCGGCGACTTCGGTGCTGGGCAGCTTCTGGAGCAGCTGGGCAGCCCCACCTGGCTGTGGGCAGCCAGTTGGGTAGCCCTTGTTGGGCTGTCGTGGGCAGCCACGTATGCTGGTTGGCCAGCCCATTAGAGGTGGTATCGGCCGGCGACGGCAAGGAACGCAGCGGAGCTCTCGCGAGAGGATGATGTGTCGGAAGGTGGAAGGGGTACGCTTGAAGGCACCACCGTTGCTCACGCGTGTTCGTTCCACGCTCACTTCGCTCCAGTTTCGCCTAGCGCCAGCCGAGGCCTAGCGTTTGTTCGCTCCACGCTTCGACTTCTTGGCTTATCCGCATGCGTGTGATTCAACGCCCGCCACCAAGATAGAACTCCACGCTTCACCAGCTCCACGCTGTTCGCCTGGGTTCCCTGTTGTGTCAACCCCTAGTCGACCAAGTACACAGTTGCCGACCAGCCCTCTAGTGCTTCGATTTCCCACGCTGATTCAACAGTCGCTAGGAAACTCTTCGCCTCTCTGCTGAAGGAGAAAAGGCTGCCCTCGACTCCTTCTCAGCAAATGAATTCCAGTTGAATTCCAGCGATGCAGCACTTGAGAACAAAACCCTAAAACCAGGGCTCTGATACCAGTTGATGTGGGAGAAGGAAGAAGGGTTAGGTCATGTGGGAGACATACACAGAGAAGCAAGGGAGAGAGAGAGAGAGAGTTGTGGGGATAAGTCAACTCATGAGGCATGAGTGTGTGACTCCCCTATCACACATGTATATTGCACTAGTACACATAGTGCACTTAGTACATTAAAAGTACTAAGTGTACTATGTACTATAACTTATGGGCTTGTACACACTATAAGGGTGGGCATAATGCCTTTACCCCAACACTGCTGAGACCGGGGCTCTCTCACCGACCTCCTCCTTGTGTTGAGGAGCGGGCCAGACAGCCGCTCATCTGGAACCCAGCGGTTTGCACGGAGCAGGGTCATATGCTGGGTTCTCGGCCTCGTCTAGCCTGGGGACCTTTAGCGGCAGGCCCAGCTCGTAGTTTTGGAGACTGGCAGACCTTCTGCAGTCTCCCAGAGGGGGATCCAGGTGGAGAGGCTGAGTCACTTCAGAGGGGGATTGATTATGAGGGATGATATTCAGGAGGCACTCACAGAGGAGTGGTTCACGCCTCTTGAGCCAGTGGCCCCACGGTGGATGGGAGCCTTTACACAGTTGGAGATCCTGATTGCAGTCAGAGCTTGCACTGAGGATGGCGGTTGCCTCTACTATGAGATTCAGGATGAGGGCAGACTCCAGAGAGTGGAGATGAAGTCGCCTTTGGTTGCAGAGTGCACCTTTCAAAGGATTCGGGTAGTGGCCGCCGCTTCTCGGAAGTGGCATATTGACCCCGACCCTGCAGATGTGCTCCCGGATTGGCGCATATGGGCATATGCAGCGCGCCCTTTGGCCCGGCTACAGTGGGACCCCGGGGAGTACGAGTGGCATGATCCTTATGCATCCCTTGAGGCCACAGAGATTACCTTTTTCCAGTATACTGTTCGACTGGGGTGGCATATTTTGACGGCGAGGAGGACGGTCTCTCCAGCGGCAGCGGGGCATTGGCGGCTGCAGGGACTCTCACAGGAGTTCCTGGAGGATTTTTGGGCTCGGCTCTGGGCTAGTCGACGGGCCCGCAGGATCTCGACTTTTCAGTGGCTGGTCGCCCATAGGGGCTCAGCAGTTGGCACTTGGCTTGTTTACAGCGGTCTTCCGGCGGCCTGCGTCCGATGCGGCCACCCTATGGAGACACAAAGACATTGCCTTTGGGATTGCCCTCAGGCGCAGCAGATTTGGCTGCGGATGCTGCGTATTCTGGCTCCCCTCTCTCCAGAGGGTATGTTTACGTGGGGTGCCGCTGCTTGGTCGACCTCGTCAGGGCCTGCGATGGGCTATGAGATGGAGCAAGGCAGTCAGGCCATCAGATTTATTGGGGGCCAGCCTCGCCTGGTTCCGGCACCGGATTTCTCGTCCGCCAGCTGGACACAGGAGAGGGATTTACGATGGGAGCTCCTCAGCAGCCTCACCATCTAGTTCACCTGGAGGGCCCGGTGCTTCACGGCCTTTGAGGGGAGATTGGAGCCACCAGCAGAGACTGTACGGGGGATTTGGCAGGAGTTGATCCACACCCTGCGAGGACAGTACGACCGCATCCGGGGAGACTCGGATGAGGCGATCTTGCGGCGCCAGGCCTTTCACACCACTTGGCGTTGTGGCCCCTTCTACACCTTACACACGGGATCCCCCCGTTGGCACTACAGGCCACCTGTTTGGCTCTTCCCCCCCCCATTGTATGATTTAGCCTCTCAGTCCATTGTGCTGATGCTTGTATTTTGCAGCACCTAGGGAGAGTCTCCCGGGCTGCCATGCTGTATTCCCTGCTCTTTTTCTCTTATGAGCAGGAGAGATTTTTTGTAGCCCTACTACGGGCGTTTTTTATATAACTAATGAAAGGATCTTTTCTCGAAAAAAAAAAAAAGAGGAAATTGGAGGACTCTCCGCAACGGATACTCGGGAGTGGATTCTAGACAGTGGTGCTTCCAGGCACACGACTCCTTCCCGTTCTGGTTTACAGGATCTCTGCAAGCTTTCTGGTCACATTCTTACGGGGATACATCCACTATCCCAGTTCACAGAGTGAGGGCAGGCTAGAGATAGTTCCCAATGGTAGAGGGGGGAAGCATTCCTCCCAGGTGTTGTATGTTCCGTCACTTGGTTTTCATCTGTTGTCAGTGCATCAGGTTTGCAAGACCAGCGTACGGGTGGAGTTTGATGAGCACTTTGTTGCTCTCCAGGACACAGCAACAACAGGCCAAGTGGTTTGGGAAGGCGGAGTGGAGAATGGAGTTTACAAGCTTTCAACACTCTCTCCCCCAGATCCTTAGGTTTGTGATGAGTGGCAGTCCGGTAATGGCCACTTAAGTGTGGATACGCTGCAGGTGCAGGCTTTCCGAGACCAGATGGTGGATAGCTTGCCAGTAGATGGCATCAGTTGGCAGGAACTCTCCAATACTGATGTTGGTAGTTCTTGTGTTCGTCAGTCACAGGAAACTGAACAGGTAACTTATGCTATGATGTCTCGTAGTATTCAGGACAAAGAACCTCCAGTAGATGAGGATGTTCTTTCCACAGGGACTTTCGGAAAGCCAGGCAGGTGGCAGTTGATTACTTGCAGAAGGAGGTGGTTACTCCAGGCTTTGTGGTTCCGGATTCAGAGGGTGTCAAATCCCCTCGGATCTCCTCGTGATTGATCTTGGTACGAGACTCGAAACCTGCAAACAAACGAACAAGCAAACGAAGGGGGTGCAGGCCTGACTCACCTCCCAACCATGACAGCCGTGGGCAAGCCCACAGACTTGGCTGTCCCCATCGAGCCACAAGCTGAGCTAACTAGGATGACGTACCGACCAATCTCCTCCTCGCGACGTCCCATACCGCCACGAAGCTGCCCTCGCGGGCCTCGAGATTGCTGCCGGCCTCGGCTGCATAAAGCAGGTGCACGTCTGCACTAGATCCACGCTCCAAGACCATAGAGCTCTCACAAACTCGCGAGACTCTCTATGTCCCAATAACTAACCTTGGCCGCCCTTTTATAGGCTCTTGGCCGGTCATCGCGCGTCCACACTTAGGCGCCCGCCCGTTAGTTTATCCCTAACTCAGCTCGTCAATCAACTTGCCTAGTTCCAAGCTTCCCCAAGCCTCGAAACTAGTCTTGCGTGCGTGTAGCACACGGTAGATACACACTGTGCACATGACATACTCCCCTTCCTCTAAGAGCTCACTCCTGAGCTCGCTAAAAAGCCAGGGTAATCTCTCTGAAGAGTATTCAATGTCTCCCATGTAGCGTCCTTCTCAACACGATCCTTCCACTTGATCTTGTATTCCGTGATAAGCGTATTACGTAATCTTCTTTCACGAAATCTAAGAATCTTTTCAGGTTCGTGCGGAACAAATGTCATACCCTCGACATCTATGATTTCTTGAGGAGTAACTAACTGATCTATTCCACCCAGTACTTCCTTAAGTCTACTGACATGAAATACAGGATGAACTTTCACATGAGAAGACAAATCCAATTCATATGCAACTGAACCAATCCGTCGTGTAATACGAAATGGTCCACACTATCTAGGGGATAATTTCGGAGATCGACCTGTCCGTAAAGTCTCGGAATCTTTCGGAACTCGCAAATACACCATCGTTCCTTCAGAGAACTCTCTGGGTGAACGATGTCTATTAGAATAAAATCTGTCTCGGTCTTGAGCACTTCTAATAGATTCCTTTGCAACTTGTAACATTTCTTGCATATCTTGCAAAAAATTACGTGCTGCATCATGCTGAAGTCCTGAGAATCCAACTGTAACAGGTGATCTAGGTTGAAAACCATACATAAGCATGAAAGGACTAAAACTTGTACTCGTATGCTTAGTACTGTTATATGCAAATTCTAACATAGGAAGATAATCCTCCCATGAACTTTGTCTTTTGGATACATATGCTTGAAGCATATCCTCCAAAATCTGATTCACTCTTTCAATCTGGCCATCAGATTGAGGATGATCAGAGGAACTCAAATTCAAAGTTGTTTCCAACTTCTCAAAAACAAGTTTCCAAAAATCACTCGTAGAGTCCCTATCACTGACTATGTCCTGCGGTAACCCGTACACTCTAAACAATTGCTCGATAAACTGTCGTGCTAATTGCGTAGCTGTAATAGTCTTCCGAGTCGATAAAAATCTAGCCATTTTTGTCAAGCGATCTACCACAACCCAAATAGAATCGTGGCCTTGATGTGTTCTTGGCAATCCGGTAATAAAGTCCATGGAAATACTTTCCCATTTATTACCTGGGATTAGCAAAGGATGCAACAACCCAGCCTGTTTATAGCGTTCAGCTTTATTTGCCTGACAAATTTGACACTTGAGAACATAATCTTCTACATACCCTTTCATCTTTGGCCAATAAAAAGTGTGTTTCACTAACGATAGTGTCCTGTGTATCCCAGGGTGTTGAGCAGAAGGGGCGTCGTGACACTCCTTAAGAATCTTGGACCTAATGTCCGAGATCTGTGGTACACAAATTTTGTCATTACGGAATAGTAAACCATTCCGAATCATCCACTGGCCTCCTGCAGCCTGAATGGTAGACTGCTCAGTCGTCGAGTCTTGGTCAATCAATGAGCTCCCGTCCTGGATCTTCTACCAAAATGGACCAAAATAGCTATCAGTCTTGCAAAGCCCTCTCAATGACTGAAACAAGTCAGTAGAAATCTCGGTGAACGACAAAGTATTCACCTCTCGAATTCGACTAAGCGCATCTGCAATACTATTCATGGACCCTTTCCGATAACGGATCTCAAAATCAAAATCTTGCATTAACTCCGCCCAACGAGCTTTCCTGCCTCTCAAATCATCCGCATCACACACATACTTGATTGACTGATGATCAGTCAATACCACAAACTTGGAGCCATATAAATAATGTCTCCAAACCTTGAGAGCATGAGTTACAGCATAAAGCTCCTTCTCAAGGGTTGGCCAACGAGATTGAGTGTCGTCTAGCTTTTTACTTTCAAAAGCAACCGGTCTACCATCTTGAAATAGAGTAGCCCCGATAGCATAAATCAGCAAGTACTCCTCTCAAGCTGTGCACAGCAAGAAGAAAGGGAGGGAGGGTGGGAAAGAAGCTCTCTCCAAGATGTCGTTCCCTGTCCTCAACACCTGGAAGAGAGCTTCAGCAATCAAAAAAATCAGCAATCTTTGCTTCTATGCTGAAATCTACAGAAAACGCAACAAATTGTCGAAGCCTCTGCTCCAAAACAAAAAAACGCAGCTTTCTTCTGCTCTCACAAGTCAGCGTTTTTCTCTGATACCATGAAAGAAAGTGAAGCAAATATAAAGCACAGATGTAGGCCCACGTACAAGGCCTGTAAATGCTGGAAAATGATGTTTATTGCTGAAATCTGAGCACGAGGGAAGCCCATAGGTGCTATACAATGATGAGAAGCAATAGCAAATGCTAATGACCTCAACTGAATGCTGAAAAATGAGATGAACTGAGGGAAAGGGAGACAGCCCTTATATACTACCTCACGATGCTGGTCGGCCAGCTGTGGGCAGGCCGACAGCATAGCTGTAGCATAAAATGCTACATAAAATGCCTAAAAATACCAAAAAATGGTTTTTTTTAAAATGCTAAATAATCTCTACTAAGATATGCCAATGTAGGGCCTCATAAATGGCCAATACAAGCATGAAAAAGATGATGTAGACCCTCTGGAGATGATAGAATCCAACATGATCTTGCTGATTCACAGATGTGTGCAAATGATCTTGTTGATTCACAACTTCACGATGCATACCAAAGATTCCTACAGCCCTCTACTTGCAATCGAACAAGAGAAGCTCTTGCTGATCCACCACTGTGTCCTTGCTACCTTGCAGACTCTTGCTGATCCACCACTGTGTCCTTGCTACCTTGCAGACTCTGACAAATGGATCCTCTTGATCTTTGAATGATGATTCTAATGAATGCCTAATGAGCCTATCTATAGGGAAAAGGTATGAATTCATCATCAAGTCGCTTTTTGCTATTTTTCCCACAAAGCATTGTCCAAAAAGTCATATTTTGTGTCCAAACTATGCCCAAAAGGTATCCCAACCATTGGGCTATGTCGTGGGCACTTTCGGTAGGGCCGCAAAATCTGCTCTAAATCTACCCGTAAAACTGCCCATATATTTGCTAATGAGAATATACATGTCTATGAGCATCGAGATTAACGGATGCACATGACATCCCCTCCTACTAAGCTTGGAGCACTGGGATAATCCATACAGTTTTGCTACAATCCGTTCCGGTCCAATTGAAGACTGCACTTCATATCCATCCTCAATCCCCACACTCTCTAACTTGGTCTTCAAGTTATCTAGCTCGGTCTCTGGATCTTCTGAATTAGCATGTAGTCTCTTCCTCCTCCTCACAAGATTCAGAGAGATTTTCTGGAAGCTCCTCTAAAACTGTCGAGACAACCTCATCCTCCTCCAAATAGAATTTGGAGAGATCCATCTCCTTGGGAACTAAGGGGTTGACCCCATCCTCCAAAGAGGATTTGGTAAGATCCAACAACTTGATCTGCAATTCTCGTTCTCGTTTGGCTTCTAGCTCTAGCTTTGGTCTCGTTTCCGGCTTTGGCACATGCATTCCTGATAATGGCACCTCCTCAGAAACACCTCACACCTCTTTCTGTGATCACGTCTCCCGAGAATTCTTGTCTTAGAAGCTCTCTTTTCATTGCATCAACGCTCTTGGTCACCGGCTGCTTCACAACTTGAGGTGATTCCTCCTTGGCCTTTGTTGATGTTACCATGAGCTGTGCCCATGTTTCCTTGAGGTGTGCCCAACCTTGCTCATACAAAAGTTGGGCTTGGTGCACCTTTTCTTGAAGCTTTACTTGATGTGCTTCTTTGTCACGGTGTTGACGGACCTCTTCTATGAGTTGTTGCATATAATCGGCCATGATTTGTTCGTACTGGGCTTGGCGTTCTTGTTCCCTTTTGTATTGTTCTTCATTCTCCCGTCTCCAACGACTTTGCATAGTCTCATACTTGCATCGTAACTCTTCTTTCCAAGCATCATTGCTCTCCATCAAGATAAGGTTTTGGTGGAGGGAGTAGCAAAAAAAGTCTGGTAAGTATCTAGCCCTACAATACATCAGTAGGGAGCATCCGAAAGCAGCAACTAGGGAGAGTGGGAAGCTAATGCTACTAGTCAAAATGGGGTACATGAGTACATGGATACATGAATACATGAATATGGGGGAGTACAAAAGTGACAGTGAGTACAACAGTATATGGCTGGAGTGGTAATCATCCTAGGAGCTCTAGCATGGGTCTGCCTGGATATCTGCCATAGTGAGATGCCTGGTCAGACGAGCCCGATGCTCTAGCGATGTCCTCCTAGTGTCCAACTGAATGAGGTCCTGTCTGATGACTCTACTAATCTCAGAATGTGTCAAGGTGAGAGAGGGTGCCTCCAGAGAGTACTGGAAGGGTGGAAGTCTGTCTAAACTGAACCCATGGAGCTCAAACCAGGATGCTATCTGCGCATACCAACATGAAGTGTCTCCCTCCATGGCTAGCTGATGAGAGGACTCTAAAGCAAGTCGTGCATACCGGTGTCAGGGAAGCTCCCAGGTGCTCCCATCTCGGCTCTGATAATCTCATGGGGTACCGAGGCCTTAGCCCAAATCATCCTGGAGATCATGGACACAAGTGGTCTCTCCATCGATCTCCATCCATCGTATGTGCGTCCTGATCGATTGTGACGATCTAGGCTAGGCCCCCAGATCTGTACTCCATATAGCATCGCCGATGTGACCAGCGTGTCAAAAAGCCACAACTTAGTGCATGGCTCCTGAAACTATACCTGTGAGCACATCCTCTCTAGACCTCCTAGTGCTGCATATCCTCCAGTCACTCTAGCCTCTGCTGCCCCCCTCATGGAAAATGTGGGCCCAGTGAACACCAGTCCAAGATATGTGTATGAGTCAACATACTCCACTGTCTCTTGCCCATATGTGAAAATAGGCGCTGATCTCCAGACCCACTGAGAGAGAAGCTGTATAAAATTCTCCTATATACATTGAAGATCCGGTACAGAAAAGATACAAGAATGTGGGGGGGCAAGGCCCACTATATATGTGGGCTGGGGCTGCAGTTGGCCCAGTCTAAAACAGGTGTCGACAGCCCCAAGGCATACCCACGACTGGAAAACATCCAATCGGCCAGCATACCCAAGTTGGCCAGATAAAGAAAATGGGCCCCCCTCCTAAGCACCCAAACAAACAGGCCGACAGGGAAAACTCAGCACCCCCACGACTAGAAAATCTGGGAAAAATGGAACATGAGGAAAAAATGGAGAAACACCTACACGGGTGGGCACACCCACAACAATGGCCCTAATGTATAATATATAGGGACAAGAGATGACTGCTAACACCCCCTCTTAGCTCCTGGATGTGGAACCTGTTAGAAGTCATCTCCTGTCTAGATTTATACACCAGGGCCTTTGTTGTGGGTGTGCCCGCCCTTATGAGGTGTTTTATCATTTTTCCTCACTCCCCGCATTTTTCCCCTATTTTTCCCATTTTTCTGTGGCTTGGGAGGCAGCCCTGAGTTGGCAGGAGGATCCATTTGCTGGCCGACTACATCAGATGTGTGTACTGGAGTTGGCCGACTGTACTTGATGCAGTCGTGGACCCTCAGAGCTGGCCGACTGGCTGCATGCTGCTGGCCGACTGTAGATGCAGTCGTGGAGCCTTTTTCAACAGGCCGACTGCACATGTGGGGTTATATAAATAGGCCCCCACCCCCATACCACTCATTGTATCATACCGGGATCTTCTTGTGTATATCAGAGCAGAGTTACACGCCTACATCTCTCTCTCTCTTGTGCTGTTTTTATTCTGCATGCGTTTTCCTCGTGTGTCCCAGATTTGGTCATCATCTCCGCTGCGTATTCTAACATGGTATCAGAGCCCTAGGCTCTAGATAGGTCTTGGGATTTGTGTGAGCAAGAGGGGGACTGTTTTGTGGCTGATTGTTTGGTGGACTGTTTTGGACTATTCGGGAAGAGGAGAAGCAAGAGGACGGCGGGCTGATTTGCTGGACAGCCACTTGCAGGTTTTAGTTCTTCTTTGTTCCCACCGACCCACCCTATTCAGAGTACATCCCCGCAATGGCAGATCTGTTTGAGATGGCCGAGAGACATGTGAAGATCCCGACACTCCCCACGTTCCCGGTGGACCGTTAGTTGGACGGGAGTAACTACGGCATATGGAAGGTTATGATGGAATCTGTTCTGGAGTCTTACGACCTCGCTGATTTCGTCGTTGTTGGTGTTCCACGGTCGGAAGTAGAGGAAGGGGAGTTACCGTCAACCCGAAAGGACCGGGAGGCTCAGACACAGATGTGGGATCGTGTCAACGCCAGGGTCCGTTCGTTTATTTTCCTCAACTGCACACCACAGGTAATCAATCATGTAAAGCATATGACGCTGGCCAGAGGTATATGGCAGCATTTGGCCTCACTTTACAACAGGGTATCATGAAGAGGATTTCCTTGGAAGTACAGATGCGGGTTATGAGCCCTGCAAAGTCGTCGACGATGCGGGAGCATATTAACAAGCTGCAGGCTCTTCAGCAGGAAGTTCTTCAGGCTGGGAAGGAGATATCGTCAGAGGACATGGCCACAACGTTGCTGTCGCACTTGCCCTCTTCGTACTCAGCATTTTACTCGTCGTTGATTACTAGTGGCAGGCTCAATACCATCACGTGGGAGGAGCTTGTCCCCATGGTCCTGGACCAGGAGGAACGATTCACGAACCCTCCTCAGGGTGGAGGTTCGGAGGCCTTAACTGGCCAACAGTCGAAAGGCCGTAACTCAGGCAAATCGGAGAAGTCTTCTGAGAAGAAGTCCGACGCTGACCGCGAGAAACTGAAGGCAGAGAGGACCTGTAATGATTGTGGCGAGAAAGGCCACTATTGGAGGCAATGTCCCAAGCGGAAGACCAATAAGGGTGAAGATTCCTCAGCAGCAATCATGAAGACTCCGGCTTTTGTGCACCTGGAGGTGATGGACACCGATGTTTCATTTTCTTCAGGCAAGGAGGAGATTGGAGGACTCTCCGCAACGGATACTCGCGGGAGTGGATTCTCAATAGTGGTGCTTCCAGGCACATGACTCCTTCCCGCTCCGGTTTACAAAATCTCTGCAGGCTTTCTGGTCATATTCTTACTGGGGATACGTCCACTATCCCGGTTCACAGTGAGGGCAGAATGGAGATAGTTCCCGATGGCAGAAGGGGGAAGCATTCCTCCCAAGTGTTGTATGTTCCGGCACTTGGTTTTCATCTGTTGTCAGTGCATCAGGTTTGCAAGACTGGCGTACGGGTGGAGTTTGATGAGCATTTTGTTGCTCTCCGGGACAAAGCAACAGGCCAAGTGGTTTGGGAAGGCAGAGTGGAGAATGGAGTTTACAAGCTTTCCGCACTCTCTCTCCCAGGTCCTCAGGTTTGTGATGAGTGGCAGTCTGGTAATGGCCACTTAAGTGTGGATACGCTGCAGGTGCGGGCTTTCCAGGACCAGATGGTGGATAGCTTGCCAGAAGATGGCAGCAGTTGGCAGGAACTTTCCAGTACTGATGTTGGTAGTTCTTGTGTTCGTCAGTCAGAGGAAGCTGAACAGGTCACTTATGCTCTGATGTCTCGTCGTGTTCGGGACAAAGAACCTCCAGTAGATGAGGATGTTCTTTCCACGGGGACCTTTCGGAAAGCCAGGCAGGTGGCAGGTGATTACTTGCAGAAGGAGGTGGTTTCTCCAAGCTTTGTGGTTCCGGATTCAGAGGGGGTGGTTGACAGGTTTCAGAAGGCCTTGTGTGGTCTTCATCAGGTTTCCAGGACTTGTTTTTGCACCGTAACAAGTGTTGATCCTTGTGAGCAGTGTGCTGTCTCTGTGACTCAGAAGCTGTATGGTTCATTGATCTGGTTGATGGACACCAGATTGGACGGGAGCTTCCTGATGAGGCAGTTGAGCTCATGGTTGCGGATGACTCTTTGGGAGGCAGGATTGCGTTTCTTGTGGTTTCTGCGGCATGCGAAGGATCAAGGACTCTTGTACATAGGAGGGGGATTGTTGGATGGAGTCTGACTCCACGGTTGGAGTGACTCGGTTTGGGGAGGAGATCCGGACACGAGGAACTCTACTTCAGGCCCAGGAGCAGTTTTACGGAGCAGTAGGAGACGGTCATCTTTTGCCTTGTCGAGAACAAAGGCAGAGTACCGGGCTATTTGTGATGCTGCTTGTGAGGTGGTGAGGATGCAGAGGTTGCATTGCAGGTTTGGGCTTCCACTGGAGGAACCCATGGTCATCCAGAGGCACTTTGTTCGTGAACAGATCGTTACTAATGACCTCTTGCTAGAGTTCTGTTCGACAGAGGACAGTACAGTGGACCTCTTCACGAAGTCGCTATCTCAGGACTTGCTCAGGCGGCACCCCAGCTCCCTGTGGTTGGTTTCACATCCAGGAGCTGAGAGGGGGTGTTAGAAGTCATCTCCTGTCTAGATTTATACACCAGGGCCTTTGTTGTGGGTGTGCCCGCCCTTATGAGGTGTTTTATCATTTTTCCTCACTCCCCTCCCATTTTTCTGTGGCTTGGGAGGCAGCCCTGAGTTGGCAGGAGGATCCATTTGCTGGCCGACTACATCAGATGTGTGTACTGGAGCTGGCCGACTATACTTGCTGCAGTCGTGGACCCTCAGAGCTGGCCGACTGGCTGCATGCTGCTGGCCGACTGTAGATGCAGTCGTGGAGCCTTTTTCAGCAGGCCGACTGCACATGTGGGGGCATATAAATAGGCCCCCACCCCCATACCACTCATTGTATCATACCGGGATCTTCTTGTGTATATCATAGCAGAGTTACACGCCTACATCTCTCTCTCTCTTGTGCTGTTTTTATTCTGCATGCGTTTTGCTCGTGTCCCAGATCTGGTCATCATCTCCGCTGCGTATTCTGACAGAACCAACCCCAGTGAGCTGGAGTGCTGACGGAGCATCTGCTGATCGTGAAGAGGTCCGCCGCACTGTCCTCCATCGAACAATAAATAAGCAAGATGTCACCAACCAAAATCTTCTCACGAACAAAGTGATATTGTATCTCTATGTGCATGCTTGGTCTAGGCATGGCAGCAAGTACAATGGCTGGTACAATAGGTACAATGGCTGGTGCAAGTACAAGGGCTGGTACAAAAAGTACAAGGGCTAGTGGCTGGAAATCATAATAAAATGATTAAATACCCTCCACGAGCAGCCAACACTCCCCCAAAATCTTTTCTAGGGTTTTAGCTCATTAGAGGGTCGCTATCTATTTTTCTAGGGTTTTAGCTCATTAGAGGGTCGCAATCTATTTTTCCAGAACAAAAAAACATCATCAAGCTCTTGACTTATCAAAAACAACTTTGCAGTATCTAAACCTTGGCATTTAGGCAGTCAGGACTCGCAATTCTCACATCTCTAGACAACAACAGCACAAGTTAACATAGGCTCAAAAGATGGAATAACACCATACCCAGCTTGATTAGTTGAGCACAAAGCACCAAAAAACATCTCGCAAACTCAATTACACAGCAGATTAGGAATCTTCAGCAGGCCAGAGAGACTGGATGCATAGAATCAGCTGACAGGCACAACCATATATTGGCAAAAATGCCTTTCCTGACAGACAAACCTTAAATGTACATTGGCGTTGGAAGAGAACGTCACCATTACATGGGAACACAATGCCCAATATTTAGGCTGCCAGGTACTGTTGCACCACACACACACATCCAGAACGCAAATCCTTCGACTGAATCTAGTGTTCCTATTGCTTTCTAGCTTTGGTGGAGTTATCTGTAGTTTCACATAAGGCTATTTACAAATTTTAAAGGTGCATTTCATGTACCTTATCATCTGGATCCTTCATGGTCGGAGCATTTATAGACGGCTTGAGATGGCCTTTGTTCCCTTTTGGAATCTCCAGCATACTTATCTGTAAAGAATAACCAGTATCCATAGCCCATCAACTAAAGATCATACTTTCAATAAAGTCCTGTCACAGAAAATCATCAGCCATGTATTTTGGACATAAGCAGAAATGGAAATTGCCTCCAAGGTCAATAAAGTCCTGTCACTATAAAAAGAGTGTCAATATGACATCAGTGTTCTGCCTTACCCCACCTCTTCCTCCTCTAGCGACAAGAACTTTGTCACCTGGCCGCACAAGATCAGCTAAGAATTTCCCTCCTCTCTTGCGTTTCACCACAGTCCCTGCCACGTCAACCCTAGAAAGGTTAACACTCACAACCGAAGCTTATCCTGAGCAACTTTTTATCCATATATCTGTGTGTGTGTGTGTGTGTGCGCGCGCGTGTTGGAAAAGAAAAGAGGGCCAGGTGGGGGGTGGGGGAGGTGTTTATACACACACGCACGCATGCATGCAATATATATATATATACAAAGTGCACACTGCGGGTGTAGGCTGGGTAGGGTTTTAAAGTCAGGTTCCTGCCCTGGGAACCATCACCAGCAGGCTACATGCCCACGGGCATCCTTTAACAATCAATACCACCACCACACTAGAAAATGACGATGAATCTGGCCACAAGCTCAAGTTTGACAAGTTCCATAAAGCTCATAAGTTAGGGTTTCTGCAATTAAACATCACTTCAATCAAAAATGAATAGTCCATACCAACAGGAACAGCAATGCGCAATGTTGGAGCAGAAGAGCCGTCTTCAATAAAAGATGTGAGATAACCCATAGCATCTACATTGCCTCCTCGTTTTGCATAGTACCTTTTCTTCTTGTGATATTCCAAGAGAGTGTTCTCGCTATCACTAGCGCAGATAACCACGTCACCACCATGACCACCCATGGGCAGAATCACAGTTCCATCAGCCTCTTTTTTCATTTTTCTTTGTTTATGGTATAGATCTTTATCCATCTTTTTTGCAGGACCTTTAATGGTAGTGCGTGGCAAGCTAAGGACAGCTCCATGCCCTCCATCCCCAGAGCGCACAGTTATAACAACTTGATCAAAATGTTTGTGGGGCTCCCTGTCTACATTGGGCAAAGCTTCAGTGTCGGACTGCATAAGCTGAGTAAGTGCACTGTGAGTACTTGTTTGCCATCTGTCTGCCTTCATCCAAACAGCATGAATTTAATATAAGCACCACTTTAAATCAGCTCGTCTTCAATGATAACAACATGACAAAGCACAAAAATACAAATTAGTTTTGAATTCAGTCAACAAATAAAGCCAGGCAGGCAGACAAAGTAATTTAGGGCAACAAGATTCAGTTATTAAGCCAAACAAATACATATGGATAGGCTAGGTAAAAACAAGTTAGGCCAGCGCTTTCACACAAATTAGAATGCCTATCCTCGTTAAGTGTTTGAAACTTTGATGTCAAGCGAGCACTAACCTGGAAATACTGCCATGTATGATTGATCCTATCAAAGGAGCCTTCTTCCATGAAATTCACAAGGTAGAAACCTAACACTCACTCTTTTTTGAGATAGGTTGAAAGGTTTTCCACTATGTGCACCTAGGATTGGATACTTAGGACAATCCTAGGCAGGTGAGGGGTGAGGGGTCACAACCTCTTTTTAATGAAGAGTACGTAACCCAATTGCATTTGAGAAGCCAACAGGGGTGTAGTCCAGCAATGAGAGCTTGTGAGCCATGGAGGGAAGGTCCCTGATTCAACTCCCTGCAGACCCCCATTGTAATGTCTTCAGGCGAGAAGAGCAACTCATCTCTAGGCGGGTACCAAATTGTGACTACAGAAGAATTTACTCTATGGAAGGATGGGATGAGAAGGATAGGGTGGGGCAGGGTCATAGTTACCGGGTGTTTCATAAGCATTTCGTACCTTTTCCAGACCACCTTTTTTTTTTGTGGGTTGGGGGGGGGTACACAAGTTTCAAAAAAAAACTGTATGTGCATGATTTACTACTAGACAACTTGAAAAATGTAGAACATTCAAAATGCTCATGAATCACACTAAAAACATGAATAGATTCCAAATTCTGCCTGTATGGGGGGCATGGGCCTGGACACTGCAGACTCCAGCCTGCATCCTCATTTCAATAACCAATTGCATGACTCATTATCTAGATTCTAGATTTCAAAATTAAGAACTCGTTCATGATTCAAACTTGCAGGAGAGATACGTATGTGTGCCACACTTCTCTACAGGTACATTTTTTTGGGGGGCCTACAGGATCGCTTTCAAGATAAGGGCCAAAACTCGTTTTTCTGTCTGTCAAAATGAGCTTTCAAACGTATGAAAACTTTCATACTTGGGAAGAGGTATGAAACACGTTTTATGGCAACTATAGACCATGGGGTGGGGTGGAGTGGGGTGGGGTGGAAGGTTTTCCACTATCCTACCCCACGCCTGGAAGGGGCTGACGTTGGTTCTCCTGGTGGAACTAACCGAAAGGTCAGAAACCTTCGAACAACAAATGCTTTTAAGAAATTGGAATGGGTGATAGGATGAGGAATGTGATGAAATGGGATGTTTCCCACTGCACTACTAGACTCCCCTGCACACCTAGAGGGGGCTGAATGTTGGTTCTGCTGAAACTAACCAGAGGTTAGAGACCTTAGAACAAATCATAATTGAAGATGCTTACTCATTTTTGACATACTTGACATGGTCAAGGATTGGCTGAGGATAATTTACCACTGTAAACTCTGAAGGCTTTTTATAGGTGGCTATGTACCACTAGAGAAAACCATCCCAGTCTATTACAGCCCAATGAATATCCTAAACACAAAACACAAGTGATTAGTACAAACCCCCTAAGAGGGGTGCAGGCTATGCTTCGAACCAACCCCAAGCCAAAGGCTAAGGCCTGACCCCCACACATCCATGCTAGTCTGCCCCCCATAGAGGCCTTCAGCATGCCGATCTATGCTCTGCCATACACGTGGCCAAAATCTTGGTCGAACTATGACCAATTGTGAGGTTATGACAAAAAAAAAACCAACTAATAAAGTGCCCACTACTGCTATAAATAACCATCGTGTTATAAATAGCCAATACACAATGCACATGGATTTATTA
This sequence comes from Cibotium barometz, assembly GCF_041138505.1. Classification (NCBI taxonomy): domain Eukaryota; kingdom Viridiplantae; phylum Streptophyta; class Polypodiopsida; order Cyatheales; family Cibotiaceae; genus Cibotium; species Cibotium barometz. The sequence goes on from NC_141099.1 coordinate 13,785,081, forward strand.
ATAATAACCTTAGCTGCCTGTATTAGCCTGCTTTCTCCTAATCCCAGGCTACCGGAATAGGCCACTAATCCAAAGGATTAGCACTAGGTACGTAGCATTTCCACTCTTAGAAAAAAAATATATCTAAGAAAGAAGATAGGGAAACCTATGCTGTAAACTAGCAACTGTCTCCCAAGTGGAGTCCTCCTCTGTCCTATCTTTCCACTTAATTTTATACTTAGGGATCAACTTATTTCTAAATTGCCTTTTCATGAAATCAATCACCATTTTCGGTTCATATGGAACATAAGACAAGTCCTCAAACTCAACAAGCTCCTAAGAAATTAAATGCTATCCTCAGCTCCCAACATCTCTTTCAATCTACTTACATGAAAGACTCAACTTCCCCTCCTAAGACATTCCCACTCTTGGAAATAAATAGGAGAAACTCAAAATACATCTAACAACTCGCTCCTATCAGAATGCACAGCAGAAATGAAGACAACTACTGTAGAGAGCAATACACAGATGAAGGAGAGAGAGAGAAGCTCTGTGACTCTGCTATATACACCAATAAAATCCAGGAAATATACATAATGGAGTGTGGGGGCAAGGGGCCATTTTATATGGCCCCTGGCTGCTGGTCGGCCAGTCCATAAACAAGCCGACAGCAGGCTGGCTGCTCACGACTGCCACCTGGACCAGTAAATACCTCGTCGGCCAGGTGCATGCAATCAGCCATGACTGCCGAACACAAGTCGGGCACAAAATGTTGGAAATTATCATCCCCAGATGGACTTTCCCATGCATATTCACGCTTGATTCTGGCTCCATATGAAGCCATGCATTGGCATATCTTAGCAAAGATTATTCATCATATTTTCTACCATTTTTTAGGCATTTTATAGCATTTTTTTGCTACAGCCATGCTGTCGGCCTGCTTACAGCTGGCCGACCAACATACTGAGGTAGTATAAAAAGGCAGGCTCCCTTTTTCCCTCAAATCATCTCTCTTTTCAGCTTCTGCAGTGATAGGCAACATCTACGGGACCTCCCTTATGCTGCTCCACGTGATGTACTACCTTTTCTGGTGATATTCAGCAATGATCTTCTTTTCTCCTTTGAGCTTGCTGTCCATATACAGTGTTGTACAGTTCTAGCAGCATTTCTTTGTGGGTATCACAGCATAGTACCCATTCTTTCACAGAAGACACAGTCGGCCAGCACATCTGGGGCAGCCGACAGCCCATACATAGCTCCAGAAAAATAGGGAAAAAATACGAAGAGTGAGGAAAAATGGGAAGACACTAAATACGAGCGGGCACACCCACAACAGAGGCCCTGACATAGTGTACAGACAGGAGATGACTGCTAACACCCCCTCTCAGCTCCTGGATCTGGAACCAACCCCAGTGAGCTGGAGTGCCGCCGGAGCATAGCCTGAGGTAGAGATTTCGTGAAGAGGTCTGCCACATTGTCCTCCGTCGAACAATAAAGAAGCAAGATGTCACCAGCCAAGATCTTCTCACGAACAAAGTGATATTGTGTCTCTATGTGCTTGGTCCGGGCATGGAAGACCGGGTTCTGAGCAATACCGATACAGCTCTGGTTATCGCACTGGATGACTGTGGGCTCCTTCTGTGGAAACCCAATCTCGCCAAGCAACCTCCGTAGCCACACAACCTCGCAAGCAACCCCACAAGCAACCCGGTACTCTGCCTCTGTAGACGACAAGGTAATAGTTGGTTGCCTCTTGTTGCTCCATGAAACAACTCCTAAGCCGAGGGTAAAACTGTAGTCTGATGTAGATCTCCTCATGTCTGGATCTCCTCCCCAATCTGAGTCACTCCAACCTTGGAGTCGAACTCGTTCCTTCGTTTCACCTCCAGTGGTGTAGAAGAGTCCAAGATGCTTCGTACCCTGCAGAGACCACAAGATCCGCAATCCTGCGTCCCAATGAGACTTCAACGGCGTCTGCATAAACGAGCTCAACGGCCCCACAGAAAAGCTCAAGTCCAATTTGGTGTTCAGCAACCAGATCAATGAACCAACCAACTTCCGGTACAGAGAGGCATCAACTGGCTCACAAGGATCATTAACTGTAAGTTTTGTGTTCGGGTCCATCGGTGACATGATAGGCTTGCAGTTCTCCATCCCAAAGGCCTCAAGCAACTCATGGACATACCGTTGCTGAGAGGCAAAGAACCCCCTCTAGGTCTGCCAGATCTCCAATCCCAAGAAGAAGTGGAGTAAGCCTAAATCGGTCATCTCATACTCCTTTGACAAGGCAGCCTTCGTCCCTGTAATGTGCAACATATGACCGCCAGTGAGAATGAGATCATCCACATAAAGGATGATCAACGTGACCATGTCGTGTTCCCGAAAGAGATATAGGTTGGGATCTGCAACCGATCTCTGAAATCCACTCCGTAGAAAGAAGGAATCAATCTTCTGATTCCAAGCCCTGGGAACCTACTTAAGACCATACAAGGCCTTCCGCAACCTGTAAACCATCCCTTTTGTTCCTGGAGCCTCAAAGCCTGGAGGCTGCTCAATATACACCTCATCCTGCAGGTCACCATTAAAGAACGTAGATTTAACATCCATCTGAAATACGGGCCACCGCTGAGAAGAAGCAAGGGCCGGAACGGTCCGAATCGTGGTCATCCTCGCTGTCGGTACAAAGGTATCCTCACAGTCAATGCCAGGCTGCTGAGCATAACTCTTAGCCACAAGTCTCGCTTTGTGTTTGTCCACCGACCCATTTGACGTATACGTGGTCTTAAAGACCCACTTAACACCAATGACAGACCGTTTTCACGGCCTCGAAACCAACTCCCAAGTGTTATTCTTCTCTATGGCATCCAGTTCCACTTGCATGGCTTTCCTCCAAGTATCTTGTGCAAGGGCTTCCTTGACGGAAGTGAGCTCTTTGTCCCGCATGATACGAGACATCAAAGCATAGTTTACCTGTTAAAGCTCCGCTGAATGACTTTTGTCACGAACTCTATGCGATCTTCGAGGTTCGTCCTCTGTGGTCCATTCGGAGGAAAGCTCCATAACACTTGACTCCCAAAGGGTGTCTACCAACCACCTGGATACTCGAACAGAACGCAGAGCCTCCTACTATGCCAAGGCTCATCTCCAGCTGCGGGCTCAACCTCCTCAACTCACTAAGGTTGTCCAACTAGAACAATCGACTGGGAATCATCATCAGAATCAAAAATGGGAGACATCTGGTTTCCTGCCAAAATACGCCTCAAAGGGAGTCATGTTCGGTACTGAAGTCGTCGAAGAACGGTTGAGGATATGGACACCCGTAGCAACAGCCTCTCCCAAAAGTGGACGAGGAAGATCACGATGCTCCAGCATCGTTCTCGCCATCTCCACCACAATCCTATTCTTACGCTCAACTACTCCATTCTCTGACGGTGAACCTGTATTAGCCAGCTCCCGCTTGATGCAATGTTCCGCACAAAACCACACGAATGCATTGGAAGATAAATCTCCTCCTTTGTCAGCCCTAAGAGTCTTTATCTGCAAGCCAGACTCTTTCTCCACAATCACATGCCACTCCTTGAACCGAGCAAAAGCTTGGTCCTTCTGTGAAAGAAAATAAACCCAAGAGAATCTGCTCCAATCATCAACAAGCAACATGAAGTACAAAGAACCTCCCAGGGATGGCGTCTGCATAGGTCCACACGAGTCTGTACAAGTCTGTGTACCAACTCCAAAGGTTTTGAAGCCTGCCTGGAAGCCTGCTTCGGAAAAGATTCCATGTGCTGCTTACCACAAATGCAAGAACTACAGCGTCCTTGCCTGATGCCAGCATCTGGCAAGCACATTCAAGTGGCCAAACCGAAAGTGCCACAAATCACCAATCTGAGAACCTGTTAAAGAGGAGAGTGCTGAGAGTTTGTATATACCATTCTCCACTCCGCCTTCCCAAACAACCTGGCCAATCTCGCGGTCCCATAGAGCAACAGAATGCTCCACAAACTCCACCCGGAAGCCAGTCTTGCAAACCTCATGCACTGACAACAAATGAAAACCAAGTGCGGGGACGTAACGAACACGAGAGGAATGCTTCCCCCCTCTGCCATCGGGAATGATCTCCATCCGGCCCTCACTGTGTCGGTATGGTGGAATTGTCGCCAATGAAAATGCAACCTAACTGCCGTTTCAGATTCTGAAAGAAGTCACGGGAAGGAGTCATGTGCCTAGAAGCACCACTATCAAGAATCCATTCCCGAGTATCCTTGGCGGTGCAGCCAACTGCCTCCTCGCTCGAAGAAGATGAAGCATTCGTGTCCAACATCTCCAAGTGCACAAAGGCTGGAGTCTTTGTAGCTGAAGCTGAAGAATCAACACTCTTCCCAATCCGCTCTTGGGACACTTCCTCCAATAGTAGCCTTTCTCACCACAATCATTACAGGTCCTCTCGGCCTTCAGTTTCTCTCGGTCTGAATTGGGCTTCTTCTCAAAAGACTTCTCCGATGAAGACTTCCCTTTGCCCTTGTTGTTTAAACAACAAGGGCAAAGGGAAGTCTTCATCGGAGAAGCTTTCGATGGTTGGGCGGTCAAGACCTCAAAACCTCCGCCCTGTGGAGGGTTCGTGAATCGCTCTTCCTCGTCCACGACCATGGGCACAAACTCCTCCCATGTAATGGTAGTGAGCCTACCACTGGTGATCAAAGAGAAGTAAAATGCTAAGTACTGAGAGGGAAAGTGTGACAACAACGTTATGGCCATATCCTCTGACGATCTCTTTCCCGGCCTGGAGAACCTCCTGTTGAAGAGCCTACAACTTGTTGATGTGCTCCCGCATCGTTGACGACTTTGCAGAATTCATCACCCGCATCTGAACTTCCAAGGAGATCCTCTTCATGGGTGATACCCTGTTGCAGAGAGAAGCCAAATGCTGCCAAATTCCTCTGGCCAACGTCATATGCTTTATGTGATTGATCACCTATGGTGTGCAATTGAGGAAGATGAAAGAACGGACTCGGGCATTAACACGATCCCATAACTGTGCCTATGCCTCCAGTTCCTTCTGTATAAGATTCCATCATTACCTTCCATATGCCATAGTTGTTCCCGTCAAACTGTCGATCCACCGAGAACACGGGGAGTGTCAAGATCTTCACATGCTTCTCAGCCATCTCAAGCAAATCTACCATCTCAAGGGTTCACAAGGTCTTGTGAAGGGAGGGTGGTTGGGAAAAAGAAGAAGAGGCTGCAAATAAAATGCAAGGTGGCTATCCAACGGTGATGGCCGCCTTCCACCCGATCTCCAAGTCTCGTACAGCCCAAACAGTCTCCAATCAACACCTCAAATTAGCAAACCCTCGACGTCCCACTGTCTCCAAGCTGCAAGCCACCTGGAGCTCTAATACCATGTCAGAATGCATAGCAGAAATGAAGACAATTGCTGTAGACAGCAATACACAAATGAAAGAGAGAGAGAAGCTGTGTAACTCTGCTATATACACCAATAAAATCCCGGAAATATACATAATGGAGTGTGGGGGCAAGGGGCCGTTTTATATGGCCCCTGGCTACTGGTCAACCAGCCCATAAACAAGCCGACAAAAGCCTGGCTGCTCACGACTGCCACCTAGACCAGCAAATACCTAGTCGGCCAGGTGCATGCAGTCGGCCATGACTGTAGGACACAAGTCGGGCACAGAAGACACAGTCGGCCAGCATCTGGGGTAGCCAACAACTCATACACAACTGCAGAAAAATAGGAAAAAAATACGAAGAGTGAGGAAAAATGGGAAGACACTAAATACGGGCGGGCACACCCACAACAGAGGCCCTGACATAGTGTACAGGCAGGAGATGACTGCTAACAGCTCCATCACCTTGGTTCTCCATGTCTTCTCTTTCCAATCATAACTCTTCCATAGAAACTAACTAAATCTGTAGTCATTGTTCCAACTATCTCAGTGGAACTAAAGGCAAACCAACTCGAACCAAAGTCATGAGGAACAAAATTACACAGCAATCCCTCAATCCAACTCCCAAGGAATCAGATAATCTAACATCTCAGAGACAATTGTTGTAACCAATCAAATTATCTATCCAAGCACAACTGTGGAATTGGTCGTTCAGCAGGGCAATTCTTTCTATGGCTATTTGCACCTAGAACTTCATCTTCAAGTTCTAATTCACAAGGGAAACTTGGATTGACACCCATACCAAACATAACCTCTTCAGGATTATCATAGGCAAATCCTAACCGATCAAATGATCTCTCGGTGTTGAGTGTCTAAAAGTATCAAAAAACTTCAAGTCGTGGCCACCTCAGCCTATTGTGTCAAGGTAATCAAGATGCAAGCTAAATCTGCCAACGTCAACACTCTACTGGAACTAGGTCGATCTAGAATAACCCCACCCCAATCAATACCTTGCTACAAAGCCCTCGATATCAGCCATAATAAAAACTGATAATCTGGATAACTGCCACATCAGAGGCGTGGCCCATAAACCATACATCTACCACATCAAAAATGTGGCTAATAAACTAGACATCTACCCTATCAACGACTAGTGCACTCACCCCATGAACTAGGCATCCAGCAATCTTAAGTTCTAGATAACTATCCCATCAGAAGCTAAAACATTTGTCTTAATGGAATGCTGTAAACCTGCACACGTGATACATCCTAGCGTCCCATATCCCAGAGCATTCTGCATATGCAACTTATAAATCCATTGCTCCTCAGCTTGCAAGTCTTCCGAAAGATTACCAAGGGTTGCTAGCAATCTCTTTTGGGATACAAACTGAACCTTCTCGAGATAATAAATCTATTCGAGAAACCTATTGATTTCGATACCAGCAAAATCTGCTCTGAACTTGGTGTTAGCATATATCATCTCCTATTGGTGGCTTTTCTAGAATTTACGGGGGGCATTTCTATGCTCTGGCACTCCCCATATTTTTCCCCTATTTTATGGGGCTTTGATGTGGGTTGCCGCCCACCCTTTTATTGAGTTTTTCACCTATTTTCAAGTCGTGTGGGGGACTAGGATGCAGTCGGCCACTCATATAGAAGTATGTATATGTGATGCCCTCTTCCTCACCCTTGATCATTCTTGATCACTTTTGTGAGCACCCCCAGCCCTTTATTTACGGAGTCCACTCCTACTAGGTATGTAACACAATCAAGTCTAGAGAATGTTCACTCTCCCACGCCATGTACAAGGAACGATGTAGGACCAACATTCCTTGTTAAAAAAAGTGGCATGGCCCATGTAAACCTTCACAATCAAAGTAGAAATACCTTTGCTGACATGACCCCCTTCCCAAGGTGGGATACACACAAAAGTAGTACAAACTTACACGCAAATAGAAGGCCATGGGTGAGGAAGGCATAAAACCAAACACCATCCATTACCATATGATTAATACATTATATAGCATAATTAGCAACCTCCATAACTGGGCACACTGTGAGATTTGTTGGCCTTGTAAAGACTATTAAGGTCATTGTTTTCCACTATTGATAAAGAATCTAATAGCACAATTGATGTGTTAATGTCAATTCGAAGACATCATATATGATAATGAACTGGAGGTGTCAAGCACATAGCCAAGAGGAGGCAAAACTTTATCAAACACATGGATGTCAAAGCTTAACTCCTTTTGTGCAATGTAGAGAAAGTTATGGAGTATGCCCTGGAGGGTATTTAATAGAGTGTAACCTAGAGGGTATTTAATGGAGCATGACCTTGACGAAGTACGGAAACGCCCTTGGAAGTCCATTTTCCAAGGAATGGCGACCTGTGGTGGTCTGGGGAGCTGTTTTTTGGGAAATGGCTGACCATGGGCCATTCCAAACGACTACTACAACACATTGGGAAACAAAAAATCTCTGTATGTGAGCTGATTTTGACATATCGGCAAAGGGGAGAGGTCAACTCAGAGTGATTCTGGGTCTAGCTCTGAATGATTCAGCTGGGCATCTTGTTTATGTGATCTAGAGAACGTTATGGTGCATGCCCGTGCCCTCTTGGGTGTTCTATGAAATGCAAAACATAGGCCATGATAGACTTTACAAATTTTCATGTTGGATGTGTGTATGAGATGATTCATTTGAGAATGAGAACACTAGATGAGAGCGAGGTGTAAGCCACCTGACGAAGTGCTGTCGGTGCGATGCTGTTCTTTGTACTTTGTTGCTCTGCAAGTGAAGAAGAGAAACTGGCTGTTCACGCCATGTAGCTCTGACTGTGCAAAAGACAGCCTCGCTCGTGGTAACGAAAAGGAAGCCGGAACTGCAAGCATGTTGAAGCTGCTCAAACTCAATCCCGTGGATGAGTTTAGAGCCCAGTTTTATGATCTTTAAATGAATTTTTTGGGTCCTCCACAATGACTCACCACAGCCTAATTTTTGTTAATAATTTTTGTTTTATTTAGGATATAGATATGACTTTATGAGGTTTTGGTTGGGTTGGAAAGTTACTCTAGCGCAAGTAGAAATCAGGATAAGTATATTAAAAGTTACTCTAGTGGAAGTAGAAATCACATTTGATAAGAATAAGGATATTAAAAGGTTCAAGATTTTGTCATGCAACACCAGCAGAGGCACTTTAAAGGCTCCAAAACATTTTTCTCAATGATGAAACAATTCATGGCCGCAATACATCCCCTCTCAAGAAAAATGTGTTCTTTCATGGTCCTTGCATAGAATTCTACTTTAAAGCTATTAACACTCATGGTTTAATGGTTGTTGACTACATTGATGTAAGCAAATGTTGGCATTATAGTGGGGTTACCAATCGAGGTTCATGTTTCCCACAACAAAAAGGTTGTGAGTAGCGCTAGTGTCAACTAGAGCTATCCATGTTGTTATGAGGTACCTTGAGGAAATTCTGCTCAAGACAAGTTAGCTTGATGGTTGAGTTGTTTTTTACCATCCCTTAAAGAGCAACTTTATGTACTAAAATTTGCACACTAGCAGCTCTATGCACTTTTCTTTTCTTTTTGGGTGAGCAACACTAGAGGCACAAAGGGAGCTCTAAAGTAGCATATCTTTTCTTCTCAATGATGGAGCAATCCGTGGTGGCTACAATCAATCCCCTTTTGAGCAAAATGTGCTCTCTCATGGTACCTGCATAGAATTCTACTTTGAAGATATTAACACTCATGGTTTAATGGTTGTTGACTACATTGGTGTAAGCAAATGTTGGCATTTGAGTGGAGGTTCATTCATGTTTCCCATAACAAAAGGTTATGACTAGCATTATTGTCGACTAGAGCTAGCTATGTTGCAAAATGAGGTATTTTAAGGGAATTCCACTAAAGACGAGATGGCTTGATGGTTGAGTTATTTTCTACCATTTCTTGAAGGGCAAGTTTGTGTACTGAAATTTGCACACTAAGAGCTCTACGTGCTTATCCTTTTTTTTTGTGAGCTTATACCTCAAGGAGAGGATTGCATTTCTTAGCTTCCATCTACTATTTCTCTTGGAAGAGCATATTGTAAGTTGACGGTCCATAGTAGCATTTCAACTTGCGACCATTAAAATAGGCTTCCATTTTAACTTAGGCTTTCAATTTTAACATCAATATTGTACTTCGATGACTCTAAAGAGACCTAGGCCTCCGTATTCGAGTTTTTATTTGGCATTTTTTATAATGTACATAAGTACCATGTCTCCTTAATGCATGTTTTTATCATTAACTTTTCTATAGGTTTCCAGCTATCATAACATTGGAGTCATTCTTTGTTTAGCTTTTCAAGGGAAATTATTCTTGCGATGAGAGGATTCCCCTTGAGGTTGTCTCTTGGTGTGATTCGAATGCTTAGGACCAAATATTCCATTAACATTACTTTGTTAAGCCCGAAAGAAGGTTGGAAAGGTGTGCTATTAATAACCACCTCGTAAGCCCTTAATGTGGAGGGTAGCTTTTTCTCCCAAACACTTTTACTGGCTTTGATCATCTTATATTACGGCATGGAGTCTTTGTTTGCTAGAAAATACTCTTTCCAGGAAGGGGATTTCTCTTGAGGTTGTCTTTTGTTGTGATTCAAAGGCTTGGGATCACATGTGTTCCATTGGCATTATTATGTTAAGCCTGAATGTAAGTTAGAAAGGTGTGCTATTGATAGCCGCCTTTCCAAGTGGAGGTTATCTTTTGTTGTACTTCAAAGGCTTGTTGGGACCAAATGTGTTCCATTTGCATTACTAAGTTAAGCTTGAATTCAAGTTGGAAACGTGTGCGACTATTGATAACCACCTTGGAAAGGTATGCTACGATTGATAGCCACCTTGTAGACGGTGTTATAAGCCCATAATGCAAAGGGTAGCTTTTTCTCCCAATCACTTTTGTATGATGCAACCGTCTTGGTCAATATCGAGCACTAAATTTTATTGGTGCTTTCAACTTGGCCACTTTCTTATATAGATGGTAGCCTTTGCTTTTAGCACTATAGCCATAAAAATGCATTTTGCTACCTTATCATCAAGCTTCATTCGGATCTAAGATGGCACATGTGTATATGCCAAATAGCCAAACATAGTCATGTACTCAACCTTGGTTTTTTGTTGAACCAAGCCTCATAATAAGGAGTGATTATCTCCAAAGCTTTAGTGAGACACCTGTTCAGCATATAGGTAGCACAAAGAATTGCTTTCATCCAAAACTTGTATGAAAGTTGTTGACCCTTAACCGTGCATTTAACCATCTCCATGAGAGTCATGTTTCTTCTCTCAACAACACTATTTTATTGTGATGTGCAAAGGAGTTGTGCATTGATGCTCAGTGCCTTTTATGCCAAGAAGTCTATGAAAGCATTAGACAAATATTTTACCCCCTCTATCTGGTACTACGAAGGGTTTAGACTTTTAAACTAGTTTCATTCTCAGCCAAAGCAAGAAAGTGTTAAAAATGAGAAAATACCTCTAATTTTTCTTTCATGGGGTAAGACCAGTTGAATTTGTTGGTAATCATTAATAAAGGTCACAAGATAAAGATTTTCTCCCAAAGATGAAGTCCGTATTAGGCCACACACATCATTGTGTATGAGCTATAATTTATGATCAACTATATCCACTTCATTGTTAATCCCATTTTGGATTAACAACATGATCCTCAATTGAGGACATTAATAAGTGTCATGAAAAGGCACTATAAAGGTTGTACATTATGAGATATTGGCCACCCAAGGCCTAGTAAGTAAGTTCTGGGCACCCAAGTGTGAATAAGGGCCAAATGTATATAAAGCATTTTCTCATAATGTAAAGACACAATCCCCTTTGTGCTATTGAGAGCTCTCCCCTTGTGACTTGAGAGAGATTGAAGGAGTGAGCATTCTAGCATTGTGCCTTTTTCATGCTTGTGCGAGAGAGTGAGACAGAGAGTGATTGGCCTATGTAATGGTGTGAGCGACTCCAACGGTGATAGTATGGAGGTGGAGCTTGGAGTTTGGAGCTTGACAAGCGAGCTTAGAGGCCTCAAGGGACTTGAGATCAAAGCATTGGTAAGTTCCTACTACGATGGTTGTGATCTATTGCTCATCCATTAGGTGAATATGTAGAGTTTCCTCTTGGAGGTGTGGCAACTCATAACATTTTTAGCACCGCTGCCAAGGAAACGCCTTTGTTTCGTCCATCCTCTTTGAGTTTCAGCTTCCATTGCATAGGATTCATTATTGCATTTGCATTCTGGTAGTGCATTGTATGGAAAATGAAGGGACAAGGTATGTGTGGTAAAAGATATGGGTTATGATGCTGTGTATGTTGTGGTGGAGTAGTTTAGAAAAGGATTCACTAGTTATTCTTGATAATTTTGATTTTCGTATCACTGAAAACACTAGTGTGAAGGAGTAGGTTGGGTATGGTTTTCTTCCTTTTTCAAAAAATTCATAAAAATAAAAAACATAAAGGACCATTGATTGAGCTAGGAACTTGCATTTCATTCCTTAGAAGTGGCACAATCTAATTGTCATCATTTGGATAAGTATTATGCACCCAAAATCACACAATGCCGATGCTGGAAGTTCCACATGAAAGTGCAGCAAAGTCGTTCACGCTGTGAACCATTTTTCTGCAGTTTCACGCCTGCGAATCGCTCACATAATCAGTGCTGTGATTATCATCAAAAATCACGGGATTACCTTCCAAAAATAGAAAACCCTATCCTGACACCTCTGACATAAGGTGCAATCCGCTGAAACTTTGAGCACGTGAAAGTTTAGTAAACCGCTCATGGCGTGAACCATTTTTGAAGCAGTTCACGACGTGAAACCCTTACTGTTTCATGATGTGAAATATTTCCTGTAGATTCAGGTGTAGGCCAAACCAACGGATAGACAATACCAAGGCTGCAAGGGTCGGCTAAGGAAAGTGACTTCGACTAAAAGAAGGAATTTAACCCTAAGGTGGAAAATTTTTGAGCACGTGAAAGTGCAAGAAAATCATTCACGTCGTGAACCATTTCCTGCAGCTTCACGACGTGAACCATTTCATGCACTTTCACGACGTGAAACATTCTCAACTATTTCACGGCTCCTGAACAGAGCGATAGAATCAGAAGTGAAATCAATTTGGTTCGATTAATAGCTTATCAAATCGTATATACATGCACTTAAGAGCTGGAAAACTCATCGGAGACGATCTTATGCCTGACGATAGTGCAAGGGTTGAGGTACACTAGGTTTGGGGGAAAGGATAAACCACATTCCCCAACCAAGTCCAATGGGATCATTGATATCACCCGAAGATTTTTTGGTTTCCAAACTAGTCACGATGAAGAAGCGCAATTTGCGGGCATGGGTCCGTCAACTAGCGCTGGACTCGGTCCAAGACAAGAAGTGTCATTCCAAATGTTGATTTCTAGGCTATCGAATATTGGCACCCCTCGAATTAGATGAGATGTGGAAAGTGCGGCTAGAACGGGTCAAATATTCTTTCCCACAACAAGAACTTAATACTCATAGGACAAGAGCTGAGAGAAAGGAGACAGGAAGTGTTAACCCACTCCAACCATGAGGAAAGGAGCCTGAAATAGTTACAGGTAGAAGTGGGGGAGAAATTCCGAACTTGGAACCCATCAACGAGGAATCCAGAATGGAGGAAGGGTTTACAACCAGAGAAGAAGAGGGTAACCTAGCTAACATGGAAGTAGAAGTAGAGGACCGACTCTATACCAAAAAGGATATTGAGCTAATGATCAATAACCCTACATTCCTACAAGACATGGAGCTCTTAATTATACAATGATGCACAGAGGCGACTAATGGGGAATCCCACTAGGGTACTGCAATTGGACCATTCCATGAACCCGAGATACCTAGAAGAGCTAATATACATGCAAGGGACGAGGTCTAGGAAGGGGGGGAGCAATTCCCCCAAAGGCCTAGGAACGATCCAACCATGGACCTTAATGTGGCCACAAGGACAGACCTGTTAAATATGGCAGCAGAGATGGGTTGGGGGATGGTAAGGGAACTAGGCTCTACTCTAGAACCCCGACCTTCCCAGATGAAACCCCATATCATTTCAAAACTTGTCCAAAAGTTCTCTGGGGAGACGGGGATCCTATCCAACATGTAGAGATTTTTGAATCCAACATGTAGATTGAATCCACATGTGAAACCTTGGGGACCGGTCAGTGATGTGACAATGATACATGCCTTCTCGCTGACCTTAGAGAGAAAAGCTCATCAGTGGTTCCAAACCCTTAAGCCTAAGGATAAGGTTAACTTCACAAGGTTAAAGAATATTTTTGTGCCCAATTTTGCCCGTAGTGGTGACAGATGGAGCCCTGTGGGCATAGTTACATAACATCAAACAAAAGGAAGATGAATCGATGAGAGACTATGTCTCTCATTTCTGAAGCACTTAAATTTAAGGTGCAAACTTCGGGAAAGGTTGACAGATGATCAATTGTTGCCTTGTTTTCGGAAGGGGGATTAAAGACCATAAAATGCATGATTACCTGGTACTAGCCCGATCATCTACTCTTGATGCATGCTGCAAATTGGCAATCGAATATAAAGATAATATGTTAGAATTACCACAACCCAAAGATGTTAAAACATCTGCAACAACCACGACTTCGCGTGTCTCAAGTCACCAAGAAATTAGAGCTCGAAGTAAGCAAGTCCAAAACATGACTATGGATGAGCTCAGTAATGCCATATTAGAAAAATTAAAAGTCAGGGAGGGAAGAGAAACATCTGGGCATGGGCATAACCACCTTTACCTTGTAGGGAATTGGTGTGGTGCTCTATGTGCAGATTAGATCATACCACCAAGGCCATTACTCTATTGTGCTCATTGTGTAAAATTGGAAAATCATGACACTTCAATGTGTAGATATCCAAGGTTTCAAAATGTGGCATAGCTATCAGCACTTAGAGCCCCATTGGCTTTGCCGAAACCACCTATGCAGATCACCGCCACTGTTGGACAACCCAACTCTTCCTACTTACCTAGGGGGATCTTCTGGTTCGCCCTTGCCACCACCAGTTCTACCGCCACAACCACCACAGGCAAAGATTAATCAAGTAGTGATTGAAGAGCCATTAGAAGATGTTGACATGGTGCGGGAAATCGAACTTAGCGGGGAATACTACAAGGACACGGCTAAGGTTACGCCACAATACTACGTCCTACAGAATAACCTGCCAGTACCTGTGTTTCAAACCACGGTACAATGGAAGGGCAAGGACATAAACTCGAATTTGAGAAGAGGACCTTTATAATGCTTTAGCTGTGGAGGTCCACGTCGAATAGCTGAGTGCCCAAACAAGAATATGAATCCCAATCCATAGTGTTTGTGTAGGTAGTCCGGGAGATCCCTAGCGAGGACCAGTGGATTCATCCACACTAGTACCACACAGTCTTGAAAATGTTGTTGTAATCCATGTACAACAAAGTATGCAAAACCAACCAAGGGAAATGTATAGGATACTTGCTAACGTACTTATACCACCACATCAATCTTACCACCACAACACCCTCTACGTAAATGTACTACCTTAATGTATGTTGATCCATCACATTTTGATTGAGGAGCTACGTAAGAAGGGGACTATCCTTGTGAGTTATAGGATGCAACTTGAGATTGTACGATGACTTTTGGTTCATAAAGCTATGCGTGCTACCACTATCCACCAATGTATGTGTCGCTCTTCCATTTACCAAAGCTTTGAGGTTTTTATCCCTTTGCAACTGGCATATCCATCATAAGAGAGTGAACACATGGTAGCATTATGCCTTGATGAATCTATAATAAACATGGTAGTGGGTAATTCATCATTATAATCCCTATCATAAATACGACTAGGACTAAAAGGAAACTCTCCATTGAGCTCATGATCATGATCATCATTCTCATGTTCATGCAATCCAGAAATTGTTTAGCATTATCCTTAAGTCCTTCAACATCTTATTCCGTGAGAATTATGCTCAAAGATAACTTTTTTGCCTTGCATGCTTTCTAGTGATCCTTGCTCCATTTCTCCCACATTTGAAACATAAGCCTTTGCTCTTGGACTCATCAATGTGTTTCCCGTTAATCACATTGCTCTTGGTCAAACCAATTGAAGGCTTTCCATCACCATTTGGACCCCTAGAAGAAGTATTCCCAAATCTAAAATTTGGTTTTGCATCTCTTCCATAGACCGCAGGGTATCTTGGAATAGTAGGTCCCATTGTTGAACTATATGGAGCCTTCCCATGTGAGGTAGGAGTTGAATCACTCTTTTGAGTTCCTTCGTATTGCCAATTATGAGCATATTTCTCCTCGTGAATTTTAGCCAACATTATAGCTTCCTTAAGAGAAAGAGGCCTTTCTACATTTACATCAGCACTGATGCTAGGCTTCAAGCCCTCAATATACTTGATCATTTGGTACTGTTCACTCACCCCTTCTACATGCAAAGAAAACTTAAGAAAACAATGTGAGTACTTCTTAACACTAGTTCCCCTTTGCTCCTAGTCATTCCAAGCACCAATGACGTTCTTGTAACCTCATAATCATCATGAGATTCTATGTGTCTCCACCAAGTACGAACATATCTCTCAAGGTGAAGTGTGGCAAAATAGACTTTAGCCCCTTCACTCCTTAGATTAAGCTGAAAATTGATGTCCATTTTGTTGACCCATTATTCAAACTCCTCATTGGAATTGCTATCTTCTTTAATTTAGTAAGAACTAATTTGTCTTTAACCCCTTTGAATTCATCCATGTCTTCATTAGGGTTGTCCAAATGTATCCTTATAGAAGGTCTTGGACCATTCTGAATGTTATTCATGCATGTGAAATCATGTCACGTGTTTCCTTTTACCTTGATTCTGTAATGAAGAAGGAATTATATTTTGATTTCCTCCTATGGTTCATAATGGTAGTGGATGATTCTCCTTATTAGCATGACCATCCTCATTTACATTAACTAATCGAAATGCCCACGGGTTTCTTCATACACCCTAGAAGAAGAACCCACTCCTGGTGTACCAATGACCCTGGTTCGATTAGACCTTCTCCCGCTAAGCATGATGAATGGGAGGGCTCTACATTGGTCAACACGTCTCCTCACACAGTGCAAGAAACCATGATGGGAGCTAGCATGATGTTGTGCTTGGGTTTTCTAAACCAAAAACTCAAGCTCACATAGTTAACATGCATGGAGATGACATTGGGCCCTCAAACGAGGGGGAAGCTAGCATGATGATGTGCTTGGGTTTTCTATACCAAACACTCGAGCTCACATAATTGACATACATGGATATAACATTGGGCCCTTGAACGAGGGAGGGGGAGGGGAGGCAAGCACCATGGTAGTTGATGCAGTAGAGACTTCAAGAATATGCACAAATGGTGGCACAAGCAGTAGTCAACCAACAATTTGAAAGGGCGTCATGGTTTATGGCACAGGGGTACCCACATGAGGATTTGGTAGAATCATAGGCACAGAGCTTCTCCAACACTGAATGGAGAAACATTACGTTGACGTGTTGAGGAGAACCAGCCTCTATAACCTGTCCCAATGCATCACTGTTGAGAAGGACTCTTCAAGTTAGCACCAAACAACCTAGCATCTACAACAAAACACCACGAGGTCTCCGAAGGACAAATGTTCACCAGCAACTCCAATGGAATCAAACTTCAAAACAAAAACTTTGTCCTAGCCCATGGGAACATATCACCCTCACAAACCCAGCCACAAGGATACACAATTATTGTGATAGATCAACAAAGGAAGACAATGGATATTACTTCTACCCCAGATTTCATTAGACTAGCATTGACTTTTACATGAAGTGAGAGGCTAATTATCAATAGGATCATGACTAGAAGTAATGTTATGAGAGTCTGCTCTTCAGGCAAAGGGGGTGTCTCAAACCAAAGAACTAGCGTGGATAGTCTCTCTCAAAGACATCCACTTCAAGTAACAACCCAATATTGACTGCAAATAACCTACGTGGTAAGTGTTTGGGGCACTAGTACATTGGCAACAGTATCAAAAACTCAAGAAAAACCATCAACACCTCATGCAGTCGACCCTTTTACCATTTCAAGCAACAACAGCAACAGGCATGTCTCCCAAAGCTCCAGGGCTCTAACATCAAGAAGGGCTTCTCCCAGCCAACTCTGTAGACCACCATCTCACAGAAGGGAACCCTCTTGTCTTCTCTCTCTCCCCCCTAGCTTCCACACAAACCGCCTCATGGCCACATAGCCCAAAAAAACCCTAGATTGTCGGCTTCAGAGAAAGCAAAGCAACATGCTAAAATAGGTGCCCCTTCTTTCCTTTTTTGGCTAGCTTTGTGTAACCACCTACCATGCAAAAGTTTATAGTCACCTTCCACCCACATTACTTCATGCAATAGGCTTCATAAGGTTTACACCCATGAGCTACTCCAGCTTTTGATTAAAAAAACCCTTAAATGCTTTGGTCCCCCATAAGAGGTGTTCACACTGGCCATTACTTCCACTCTTTGGCTAGCCCATAGGAGATGCCTTGGCTACACCTTAATGCTCATCCACAATTGGAGTGGCCCTGTCCATACATCACAAAAGCCCATAAACCTTACATGCCATGCCTTATTGCCATCCAAGTCGAGCAAGTTCACCACACACTTATGCCTTCTACTTGAACGGAAAAAAACCTATCATAGTTTTCCCAACCCCAATCTGGTTAGAGCATTCATGCTCAACCATATTATTATGGCAAAACTTTATTCAAACTAGCAAACTACCTAGCTCCTAGCTAATAAAACATACCACCCAGTCTTAACATACTCCACCTGGATCAAATGGCATAAGCACGTACTCAAATGGATAAAAACCATGCTTCCATATTTTGTGACCATCAACTTTATGTCCACGAGGATCAAAAACTTTTATCATTTGCAATGTTCATCTCTGCATCTCCTTTGCCTCTATCAAATGGCCACCTTTTCCCAACATGCATTATGGCTAGGTTGCCACCATCAAACACCACTTACATACACCTTTCTAGGCCATGTATCCTCTTGAGGGTGCCAATACAGGACCATATCAAGATCCTTTGTTAGATTTGAATTCACACAAACATTGGATCTCATCACCATGCCTATCATGCCCAACCCCCCCAAGATGTGGAGACACATGGACATTCCAAGAACCTGCACAGTACATTTAAACACGAAAGCATGAAGAGCGAAACATTTTTGACTGGCATCCCTTTTACTTTTCAACATTTGCAACCTAGATTGGGCCCTCCTCACATAGACTTGTATATCTGCATCCATTTCTATCATGGGCTCATTGAAGCCCCAATCAAAGGCATCTTCATACACCTCTATACCTCTAGCCACTTGTTCACACATTTCTATCATGCCTATCATGCCCAACCCCCCCAAGATGTGGAGACACATGGACATTCCAAGAACCTGCACAGTACATTCAAACACAAAAGCACGAAGAGAGAAACATTTTTGACTGGCATCCCTTTTACTTTTCAACATTTGCAACCTAGATTGGGCCCTCCTCACATAGACTTGTATATCTGCATCCATTTCTATCATGGGCTCATCGAAGCCCCAATCAAAGGCATCTTCATACACCTCTATACCTCTAGCCCCTTCGTGTCCACAGATGTCCAAAGACATTCTCTTGACGAGGAGAGAGCTCTTTAATACCCATTAAGTAGTGATTCTCCTCAACTTAGCACACTAACTGCATGAACTCGGCCCAAGAATCATCCTCATGCTCCACATCACTATCATGGCATTTTTCAGCAACCCGCAAGCTCATCTCTAGGCAACTCCCTCGTAACAAAAATTTCTTTGTTTTCTTCATCATACATGACATCCTCAAGGGAGTCCACAATAACCCACTCTTGTCTGCCAAGCATGCCAAAAGATATGTTCTCCAACCCAACATCAGACTCTCCTGTCCCTCCAGCTCACAAAAGAAGACATGCTTCTTCATCATCACAAGAGATAACATCAATAGACTTATTAGCAAACTCTATCCCTAAAGTGAAGCCATCAACAAAATAGGCAATGTCACACATAGCTGCATGTAAACTCTCGAACTTCTCATGTTCTTGCATCAGATATATTGCACCATACTTTTGACATTGGGTAGTTCTTGACATACCACTTCAATTCCAAGGCTTCTTGGTAATGTTCCAATGAACAAGAACTTCTCCTCTTGTGCATCAACACGACATCCTCCATCAACTCCATCTTTCTTTCATGCATTTAAATCTCTAGTAGTGTAGTTGGACATCCTCTAACCTCTCCAACTGCAATTGCCTTAGCATTTGGTCATTCATTCTCATCACTACATCACTGAGACTTCTCATGGCTTCATCACACACATGCATCCAAAACTACTACAAAATAAAGGTTCTTGAGGAAAAGATTGTGAGTGGGGGCACCAAACAATGATCCGTTTAGGAGAACCAACCTCTATAGCATATCCCAACACATCACCGTGAGAAGGAATCTACAAGTTAGCACCAAACAACCTAGCAAAAACATATATAAACACACCCTTGTCCAAACTCATACGTATATGGCATCTCATCCACAACAAAACACCACGAGGTCACCAAAGGACAAATGTTCACCAGCAACCCCAATGGAATCAAACTTCAAAACAAAAACTTTGTCCAATCCATGGAAACGTACCACCATCCTCACAAACCCAGCACACCAAACAAACTCAAGGATGCATAGTTATTGTGATATATTAACAAAGGAAGACAATGGATATTACTTGTACCCTAGATTTCATTAGACTAGCATTGGCTTTTACCTGAAGTGAGAGGCTAATTATCAATAGGATCATGACTAGAAGTAATGTTATGAGAGCCTACTCTTTAGGCAAAGGGGGTGTCTCAAACCAAAGAACTAGTGGATAGTCTCTCTCAAAGAAACAAAGGAGAAGCCGCCGCTGCCTTCTAAGTTGCCACCATCTTCAAAAACTCCAACAAACCAATAACCTCACAAAAGACAAAAAAGAAACCCTACAGCACCACATCCACTTCAAGCAACGACCCGACATTGACTACAAATAGCCTGCGTGGTAAGTGTTTGGGGCACTGGTACATTGGCAACAGTATCACAATCTCAAGAAAAACCATCAGCACCTCATGCAATCGACCCTTCCACCATTTCAGACAGCAGCAATAGGTGTGTCCCAAAGCTCCATGGCTCTAGCATCAAGGGCATCTCCCAGCCAACTCTGTAGACCACCATCTCCTCACCATCTCACAGAAGTGCACCCTCTTGTCTATCCCCCCCCCAGCTTCCACACAAACTGCCTCACGGTCACATAGCCCAAAAAACCTAAGATTGTCAGCCTCAAAGAAAGCAAAGCAGCATGTTGAAATACGTGCCCCTTCTTTACTTTTTTGGCCAGCTTTATGTAGCCGCCTACCATGCAAAAGCTTCTAGTAACCTTCCACCCCCATTACTTCATGCAATAGGCTTCGTAAGGTTTACACCCATGAGCTACTCCATCTTTTGATTAAAAAAACCTTAAATCCTTCGGTCCCCCATAAAAGGCGTTCACACTGGCCATTACTTCCACTCTTTGGCTAGCCCATACGAGATGCCTTCGCTACACCTTAATGCTCGTCCACAACTAGAGTGGCCCCATCCATGAATCGCACAAGCCCATAAATGTCACGTAGGCTGTAATGCCTGTGACCGACGGCAGACCGGATGGCTATATCCGGGGTTCAGTGGGAGAGGACGCCCATGCGGAGTCATGGGCGGCCAGGCTAGTGTGGACGGCAGGCCACACACTATATAGCCTAGGGGATGAGGGGCAATCCTCATTCTTCCTCTATGGCTGGGTGGTGAGCCAGAGGCCGTCCCCTCTCGTGGTAACGCCCGTAGCGGCGTTACGGTTATCTAACACCAGTGTTACATTCCCGTAACGCCGCTACGGGCATTACCACAAGAGGGGACGGCCTCTGGCTCACCACCCAGCCATAGAGGAAGAATGAGGATTGCCCCTCATCCCCCAAGCTATATAGTGTGTGGCCTGCCGTCCACACTAGCCTGGCCGCCCATGACTCCGCACGGCATTCGTAGCGCTCAGGATCGCGCTAAAACTTATGCGGATAAAGGACGAAGAAAGGTGACCTTTGCAGAAGGTGACTTTGTATTCCTCAAGGTTCCTGCGCAGTCAGAAACCATGAAAACGGGAAAGTGTGATAAACTTTCTCCGAGATATTGTGGTCCTTTTAAAATCCTTAAGAAGATTGGGGACGTAGCATATAAACTTGAGTTACCGGAGAGTTCTCAAGTCCATCCTGTCTTCCATGTCAGTAAACTGAAGAAATCAGTTCACGGGTTAGAGAACGCAGTTTCTCTAGAGATTTTGGTGGACTTGATAGAGCCACCAAAGATACCACATAAACCTGAAAAGATTCTACAATATCGTGATAGACAGACCCGACATAAAGTGTACCAGGAGGTACTTGTTAAATGGACAGATAGGGATGAGGAGGTAGCAACCTGGGAACGCCGTAGTGCAATTTCCAAAAGGTTTCCCCAGCTTGTTTTCGAGGACGAAAACTCTTCTTAAGGGGGGGGTAATGTCACGTAGGCTGTAATGCCTGTGACCGACGGCAGACCGGATGGCTATATCCGGGGTTCAGTGGGAGAGGACGCCCATGCGGAGTCATGGGCGGCCAGGCTAGTGTGGACGGCAGGCCACACACTATATAGCCTAGGGGATGAGGGGCAATCCTCATTCTTCCTCTATGGCTGGGTGGTGAGCCAGAGGCCGTCCCCTCTCGTGGTAACGCCCGTAGCGGCGTTACGGTTATCTAACAATAAACCTTACATTCCATGCCTTATTACCATCCGCCGAGTCGAGCACGTTAACCACACACTGATGCCTTCTACTTGAATGGAGAAAAACCTATCAACGTCAAAAGATGTGTGGATCTTCCACCATTCCCATCATGTTGTTTGGAGGTGTATGAGGCTATTTGCACCACTTGTGACACTATTATGGATTTAAGTGACCAACTCTATAGACCACCATCTCACAGAAGGGCACCCTCTTGTCTTCTTCCCTCCCCCCCAGCTTCCACATAAACCGCCTCACGGCCACATAGCCCAAAAAAACCCGAGATTGTCGGCCTCAGAGAAAGCAAAGCAGCATGCTGAAACAACACGTGCCCCTTCTTTACTTTTTTGGAGCGTTGTGTAGTCGCCTACCATGCAAATGCTTCCAATCACCTTGCACCCACATTACTTCATGCAATAAGCTTCGTAAGATTTACACCCATGAGCTACTCCATCTTTTGATTAAAAAAACCTTAAATGCTTTGGTTCCCCATAAGAGGTGTTCACACTGGCCATTACTTCCACTCTTTGGCTCGCCCATAGGAGATGCCTTCACTACACCTTAATGCTCGTCCACAACTGGAGTGGCCCCGTCCATGCACAAACCCATAAACCTTACATGCCATGCCTTATTGCCATCCAAGTCGAGCACGTTGACCACACACTGATGCCTTCTACTTGAATGGAGAAAAACCTATCAACGTCAAAAGATGTGTGGATCTTCCGCCATTCCCATCATGTTGTTTGGAGGTGTATGAGGCTATTTGCACCACTTGTAACACTATTATGGATTTAGGTGACCAACTCTGCAGACCACCGTCTCACAGAAGAGCACCCTCTTGTCTTCTTTCCCCCCAGCTTCCACACAGACCACCTCATGGCCACATAGCCCAATAAAACTCGAGATTGTCGACCTCAGAGAAAGCAAAGCAGCATGCTGAAACACTTGCCCCTTCTTTCCTTTTTTAGCTAGCTTTGTGTAGACGTCTACCATGCAAAAGCATCCAGTCACCTTCCACCCCCATTACTTTATGCAATAGGCTTTGTAAGGTTTACACCCATGAGCTACTCCATCTTTTGATTAAAAAAACCTTAAATGCTTTGATCCCCCATAAGAGGTGTTCACACTGGCCATTACTTCCACTCTTTGGCTAGCCCATATGAGATGCCTTAGCTACACCTTAATGCTCATCCACAATTAGAGTGGCCCCGTCCATGCATGACACAAGCCCATAAACCTTACATGCCATGCCTTATTGCCATCCAAAGTCGAGCACGTTGACCACACACTGATGCCTTCTACTTGAATGGAGAAAAACCTATCAATGTCAAAAGATGTGTGGATCTTCTGCCATTCCCATCATGTTGTTTGGAGGTGTATGAGGCTATTTGCACCACTTGTGACACTATTATGGATTTAGGTGACCAGTTTGAGCATGTGTTGTTTTGATGGTCCCGGCTTGGTCCTTTAGCGATTATTGTCACAAAGAGCACATTGCCCATGCTTTTTGATAGCTTTGATGGGATGCAAAAGTCAAAGATGCCATTCCTTGACTCAATGTCAAAATGCTTAATGTGTAGGTAAAAAGGGTTATGTCAAGGTTTCACGTCATGGAATATGTCAAAGCACCCTTACTCTATTTTGGTTGTTCAAAGTTACAAGTGGTTTTGGTTTTTAGTAGAGGAAGAGGAGAGAGAGAGCCTTCCTCCTGCAATCGTGCAATGGTGACGAGTGAGCACCAACAAAGTGTCTCTTTTTCCATCATCTTGGCGAGACAAAGGGCTTGTTCCATGGTTCAATGATTACCTGTTGCTCGGGAGAGTATCCTAAATTTAAGGAGGACTTGTTCAAGGGTAAGAGTGTTGGTTTGACTCCATGTATTCCTTTACATCAAATGTCTAATAGATCACCCCTAGATTGTATGTCATGCGGCATACTACATCTGCCAAATCAAGGGAAAAGGACCAAGGCTTGAAGGGTGGGGGAAGAAAGGAGAGAAGCCAGATGAGCCTGCATAAGGCTCGGGGGGGGGGGGGGGGCAGCCTCAATTTGCAAGACTAGAAAAGGTGGAAGGTCCAATGAAGAGCAAGACTATAAAAGGTGGAAGGTCCAATGAAGAGCAAGAGTACAAAGAAGGGCAAGGGTTCAAACAAGAAGGACAACGAGGATGATGACCATGACGTGTCCAATGGTGGTCCACAACCATGCCCATCAAATGAAAGAAGGGAGGTTTTTGAATACCAACAAGGGGAAAATAAGGATGTTGTGCAACGTTGGAGAGAATGATCTATAATGGAGGCTCATACCTTCCTCCACTAGGTATTCCACATATCTCTCAAGAAGATTCTTAACAAATGAGAGTCTATATTGAAATACAAGTCATCAGTTCTCTTGAGGCCTATCACGAACTTCTTGGATGCTTATTTGGGACGAGAACCAAAGTAGTTAGGCCAAGTTTTAGAATGCCATAGTTGGTCTCGAAATATCATACCTTCGTTTATGGGTTTCATGCCATGGCTTCATTGTACATGGGATGAATGACAATATTGAAATACAATTTGAATTTTTATTCATATCATTTTTGTGTCCCATGGCTATGGGAATACAAAATCTGATTTTAGGTATTCTTGATATGTCATAATGTGAATTTCTTATACTGATTAAAAGTCCATGTCAGTGATCATGGGAGGTGTTTAATGGAAAGTCTTTGAGTTATAACTTTCATTGTGGTTTATCCTTCTAGTGTGATTTCCTATGTTTCCAATGTGTTTTGCCTACTGTTAGCAATACCGTCTCTGCCCTATACAATGCCTTGCCAATTCAGCATGGTTTATTAGTGGCCCTTTTGCCAATTCACCATGGTTTGAAGATAAACAATCTCAAGAATGCATGCACATTGCTAAGCAAGATACATTCACACACACACAGACATGCATACATCCTGACAAAAATATGTACCTGCACAATGTCTCTCACACCTTCCATCATTAAGACAATGTTAAATTCATGCATTTATGCAAACTAAGAGAAAGCAATCTATACATAAGTAATGCATTCCACACAAGCAAGACTACAACAAATCCAAGACAATCTCGAGACAAAGCTAGGTGTGGACTATGCTCTGAAACTAGTGTTACAAATCCGGTATGAGACATATCCAAACACAAAAGACAACCATATAAACATAGAAGCGAATAAATACTCTCACTCTTACATGCAATTCATTCCCAACTTATACGGCGGACTATACCAAGCACGTAAAGTTCAAATAGATCCCTATCCATGCTGTATACGGGTTACATGGACCAAACAAATTAGACAAGAACAAAACCACCACATACAAATCACATGCAACTCTAGACGATACAGAATGTGTGCTCTAGCTATATACGAAGGCCATATAATACAAATCACACTTAATGACAACAAGTATGCAAGTGCGTAAAGATCTCAAGAGCCTTGTTCTAACCATGTACGTGGCAAATGGACCGCACAAACCACACCAAGAGGGCATCAAGCATGTAAAGATCTTGATTAACCCATTTCGACCATGTGCAGACCACATGGAACACGTAGAGCACACCATGAGAAGACCAAGCATATAGAGATTACATAGAGCCCATTCTAATTATATATATAGATCATATGGAGTGTGCAAAGCACACTCGGAGATGACTAACCATATGGAAATTACATACAGTCCGATCATACACTTGTTGCATGGACCATGTAGACCACCACATGACAAAAATACTAATTGTATAAAGACCGTGTGTTGCCCATTGCCACAATATATTGACTAAAAAGACCAAAGGGACCGCATATTGGCTATATAAAACACACATACTAAGCATATAGAGATCATATAAAGCTCATTCCAACATGTACAAGATATATAGATCGTATAAACCACAGTGAGATAACAATGAGCATGTAAAGACCTCGAGCAACTCATTTCAACCATGTACAGAAACCATATGGACGATGCACCAAAGCACACCATGAGAAGACCAAGTATATAGACACCTATTCTGACCATATGTTGGATCACATAGACTATATAGAGCACATCACCGAAGACCAAAACATGTGAAGATCATATACAACCCATTGCACATATGTACGGACCATATGGATCATCCAAGGCCATGATCTATGGATGATACAAACCATTCCACACACACATGTACTGTTAGTCAAACCGCTATGGGGACACCCATTATTTTATTTTGGGATATTTTATTTTGGAAGCACCTTTTATTTATATTATTTACCAGGATTAATGTGTTTAATCACATGTGTGCGCTGGTATGATATCTACCAAGATTAATGTGTTATCAACTACGTGCACTGGTATGATATAGTTAGGATTAATGTGTTTAATCAGTTGTGTATACTAACTAATATTATTTTGGATATAGGCGATGATTAAGTGGTGGATTATGTGTTAATTGTGGGTGGAACATGTGTTGGACCACTACGAGATATTTTGAAAGACATGTGAATACCTATTATGGTTTTATATTTTGACATTAATATTTTTGGTAAGGCTAAGGCCTCAAACCTTTACACATACCAATTAGTATTTGATACTTTTGGTAGGCCCAAGGCTTTATATTTGTAGCTTGCTATATTTATGTAGAGCTTTTATGCTAAAAAACTCAAAAGCACTTGTGCTTTGTTTTTAGAGTTATCTTTTTGAAAAGCAAGTTTTTTAATACATATAAATATGGGCGAGTGGTACAAGGGCCACACTCATCTAGGGCAGATTCAACCTAATCTTGTATCGATGGTGATCTCTTCCCTATTCTCCATCTCTCTTGTTTATTTAATTGTTTTTATTAAGGTTTATGCTTTTAATTTATGCACGTTTATGCTATGCTCTAATTTTTGTGCTTGAGAATTTCAATTTCTTCTCCTAGAGTCTTAAAGATCCCGACAGTAATGTTGGTCATAACCTCTATGTGGACACCCATTATTTTACTTTAGGATATTTTATTTTGGATGTGCCTTTTATCTATATCATCCTAGGATTAATGTGTTTAATAAGCTATGTGCACTAGTATAATTTCTATTAGGATTAATGTGTTTAATCAGTTATGCGTGTTGGTATGATATAGTCAAGATTAATATGTTTAACTCCTGTTTAATTAGATGTGTGTATTAACTAATATTATTCTAGATATAGGCGATGATTGAGTGGTGGATTATGTGTTAATCCACGGGGTGGAACATGTGTTGGACCACTATGAGATATTTTGGAAGACATGTGAACACCTATTATGGTTTCATATTTTGGCATTAATATTTTTATAAGTATAAGACCTCAAACCTTTGTATATACTAATTAGTATTTTATACTTTTGGTAGGCCCAAGACTTTATATTTGTAGCTTGCTATATTTTTGTAGAGCTTTTATGCTCAAAAATGCCAAAGTACTTGTGGTTTGTTTTTAGAGTTATCTTTTTGAAAAGCAAGCTTTTTAATACATATAAATATGGATGAGTGGTACAAGGGCCAACTCATCCACTAGGGGAGATTCAATCCAATCTTGTGTCGATGGTGATCTCTTCCCTATTCTCCACCTCTCTTGCTTATTTAATTTTGTTTATTAAGGTTTATGCTTTTAATTTGTGTAAGTCTATGCTATGCTCTAATTTTTGTGCTTAAGAATTAGAATTTCTTCTCCAAGAGTCTTCAAGATATTGACATATATATACCATATGCACCATCCATGGCCATATGGATAATACGAAGTATGCAAAGACCATGTACATGATGTAATCCACCATACAAGCCACACCAACGAGTATGTAAAGATCTCAGAAAGTATGTTCCAAACATATGTGGATCATATGCACCACGCAAATCACATCGAGATGATATCGAGCATGTAAATATCTTGGGCAATCCGTTTTGATCATGTGTAGACCACATGGACCATGTTGAGAGAAGAGTGAGCATCTAGAGATCATGTGTAGACCACATGGACCATGTTGAGAGAAGAGTGAGCATCTAGAGATCACATACATCACATTCCGGTCATGTACAAGGCACATGGATCGTACAAACCAACATTAAGAAAATATCGACCATGTAAAGATCTTGAGCAATCCATTTCGACCATCATGTATAGAGACCACGTGAACCATGCAGAGCACATCAGGAGATTACATAGAGCCCATTCAAACCATACGTGGATCACATGGACCGTATAGAGCACACCCAAACGACATCAAGCGTGCAAAGATCTTGGGCAGTCTGTTTCGACATATACATACCATGGACTGCCATGCAGGCCTGGCACACCGTGAAAAGATCAAGTATATAAAGATGATGTATAGAGCACACCCAGATGACACCAAGCATGTAAAGATCCTGGGCTGTCTATTCCAACCATATATATACCATGGCTTGCTATGCAAGGTACACCGTGAAAAGATCGAGTATATAAAGATCACGTATAGCCCATTCTGACCATGTATGGGACATAGAGACTATATAAACCACATCGAGACCACAATGAGCATGTACAGACCTCTAGTAGCCCGTTCCGACCATATATAGAGACCACATGGACCCTGAAACAAAGGACACCATGAGAAGAAGCATGTGGAAACCCATTCTAACCATATGCGGATCACATGGACTATACAAAGTAGAAAACCATATGTACGGACACCATGAGAAGAAGCATGTGGAAACCCATTCTAACCATATGCGGATCACATGGACTATACAAAGTAGAAAACCATATGTACGAACCATATGGACCATCGAAGGCCATGATCTATGACATCACACATGTCCATTATGTGGATAATACATGTATGTCCATAGTACACATGGTATCATGTATGCACATACCATGTTACATGTTGACATGGGCTCGTTACATGTTGACATGCTGACATGGGCTTGTTACATGTTAACATGGACATGTCAACTACCACATCATCAGGGTAGACCACATAAGCAAAACCTATGGAACCAAAGCTTGCAAAAAAAGCTCGCCGCCAAATGCTAAGCCACCAAAAAAGGTCCCCCATTTTCAATATCTAAATAAAACAACCATTATATGTGTTCAAGTTTGGTGCCAATTGCTAGTGGGCTAGCATGCCAGAGTTAAATTCACTTGTGTATTAAAAATCCTTCGTTAAGCTCTCTATGTGTCTAGAGTTTACTTAAATTAAGCCTTTTCAATATCTAAACTAAGTTCCAAATTATCATTAATTTATAAATAACATTTTGCCACAACATTTAAAGGAGAATATTACAATTAAAAAAAACTCCCCATTTATATGTGTTTTTCTTCCCCATTCTAATGCTTTTGCTTTGGAAAAAGAATACGCCTTCATAAAGCCCTCATAGGCTTTACAAGGCCTAGCCTAGGGGATGTGCTTTTTCTCTTTAGAAATTTACAAAGTCTCCTTTTCCCTTCATTCAAAAAATGTAAACAAGTAAATATATTTAAATGTGACCACCTAACAAGTAGATATGTTTTAATGTGACCACCTACTAACACAATGCGTGACTTTGGTTGTTTTATGGCATATAGGGATCAATAGATATGTTTCAATGTGACCACCTAACAAAATGCACATTTTTTACCGTGAGGGTAAATATAGTCTATTATAATAGCATGAACAAAGCACTTGCAATATTAAATGTGCTATCAAGAAATCATAGAAATATAATTATTCAAACAAATGTGAAGTTGCTCAAAAAATGGGACAAGAAACCAACGTTGATGAGGTTGACGATGAAAATTTGACCAAAAGAAAACACCAACCCTTCACTATATTCTTGCAAATAGCACAATTAATAAAATGAGCATTAAATGCATTCAAGTTTGGTGCAAAGTGTGGAAGTAGGCTAACAAGCACGGTTCGGGAAAAAAGAAGAAGGTTAGACGCTTCATCCTGGAGCTTCCTCAACTTTTGAAAAATCCGCCTCATCTCTTGAGAGGAGGAGGAAAAACGCCTCGTTCGAATTTTCAAAAAAATAGTAATAATTAGATGAAACTATGAAGAAAATGCTTGTTCGTCCTCGTCAACCCATGGTGAGAAGGATTATGTGAGGTTTACTCAAAAATGTTTCTCGAACACTGCCAACAAGCAGGCCAACAACCATAGTTAGGAAAATTATTAAATAAACAAACTTGAAGAAAAACATTATAGAGTGTCAACATATCTCAATTGTTGGTTTCTCAACTGTTGGTTTCTGACATGTTTGAACACCCCCCCCCCAAAAGGACTGAATCAAACTCCCCATTTCTCTAGAATATTCTTCGTTAAGGTAGACGGATTCCACCCATGGAAATACGCATTTTTTGCACCCTAGCAATTCTGACTGCCGGACACGGTTTCTGGTGCTGTTGTCCGCGTTCACACGCCGTTCCTTGCAGGGCACGGTCTCGCTCTACTGCTCTTCCTCTCCATAGCTATACATATGCTTCGTCGGCTTCTTCGTCGCTTCAAGTTGCAAATGAAGTCCCTCCGGAGCTACCTCGCGGTCCTGGCGGTTCTAGTTGCCGTGCTCGTAGCCGCTTGCAGTGGGCGCTACTTTGCCACCAGGTCTTCCTCCTCCTCCTCCTCCTCCTCCCCCTCCTGTCAGTGCGATAGCCTCGAGAAGCTCAGCGGCGTCGTGGAGGACTGCTGCTGTGACTACGCCACCGTCAATGCTCTCAACCGCGAAGCCCTGCACCCTTTGCTGCAGAGCCTGGTACGTACCCCATTCTTCCGCTACTTCAAAGCCAAGCTCTGGTGCGACTGTCGCTTTTGGCCGGACGATGGGATGTGTCGTCTGCGCGACTGCAGCGTCTGCGAATGCCCCGATGACGAATTCCCCGAGCCTTTCAAAAGTGAGAGATCATCCGCATCATCGTCATCATCTGGCCGTCGTCCTCTAGACGACCTAATTTGCCAGGAGGGCAAGCCGCAAGCTGTGGTGGATCGCACTCTCGATCAGAAAGCTTTCAGGGGGTGGATGAGCAGAGACAATCCTTGGACCTTCGACGACGAGAGAGACGATCAAGACATTACCTATGTTAACCTCCTCCTCAATCCCGAGAGGTATACCGGTTACACAGGCCCTTCTGCTCGCAGGATTTGGGATGCCATCTATGAGGACAACGTGCTGATGAACGATGACAAGGATGCTCCAGCAGAAAGCCGAGTTCTTTACAAGCTCATCTCAGGGTTGCATTCCTCCATCTCTGTGCACATCGCTGCAGATTATCTGGTGGACGAGGGCATGAACCAGTGGGGGCCGAATCCATCCCTGCTCCATGAGCGGGTTCTAAAGCATCCGGATCGGGTGCGCAACCTCTACTTCACCTTCCTCTTGGTTCTGAGGGCCGTGACCAAGGCCTCTGATTACCTTGTGCATGCGGAGTACAGCACGGGGAACCCTTCTGAGGATGAACACACCACCGGCCTGATCCAGCAGCTGGTCCAGAATGAACGGCTGCAAGCAGCCTGCCCAAAGCCCTTCGATGAGGCCAAGCTCTGGCAGGGTGCTGATGGCAGTCACCTCCTGCGCCAGCTGCAAAGCCAGTTCCGGAATATCAGTGAACTCATGGATTGTGTGGGCTGCGAGAAGTGCAGGCTGTGGGGGAAGCTCCAGATCCTAGGGTTAGGGACTGCCCTGGAGATTCTCTTCTCTGAGGACTCTCCCAACCCTCCTGTGCTCCAACGGAATGAGGTCATTGCCCTTCTCAATCTCCTCAACCGCTTGTCAGAATCACTGCATTTCTTGCACAAGCTTGCTCCCCTTGTGAAGGAGCCCACTTTTATCCACTCAAGGCCTGCTGACACACAAGGAACAACAGTTATTTGATCTCGTGGAACCAGGCCTTTCAAAAGGAGCAAGCGCAGTGTGCTCATCAAAGTTTCTGCTTTCGTGAGGAAACATAGTTTTGTTAAGTGCCAGGGCTGGATAAAATAATTGCTTCGTTCTCGAAGAAGGGCCAATTTAAAGCATATTGGTTACTTGATGTACAACTCCTGCATCCCACTAACAGTGGACTTCAAGTCATGGCCTGCATTAAGCACCCATTTTTCATTGGATAGTCTTTGCATTCACCTCTTTTACTTTCCACACTAACCTAGTCTACACGGGACACAACCCTAATAGAAGCTCCCTCTCATGGTCATCAATCTTATATTGGAGATTCGAAGAAAAAGAAAACTGTGTAGTTGAGGATTTTTTTTCGATTCACATTAACGTGCAAAACTTTTCCAAGTCAAATCTTGTCATGCTATGAGGTGGTTTTTGAATGTCCTTTGAACAAATTAGTTATCCTTTGGATTTTGATTTTTTTTGCCATGTACGGTTGTTTTGTTTTCTATCTTAATCAGAAACTAACTCAAAGTATGCCCCATCAATTATCTGACTGGCAGCTGAAACAAAGATACGATTTCAGTAGTTTTAAGGGAACACGTAAGTCATCACCAATCACATGAGAAAATAGGGTGTCTTGCCCCATGCCCGACCTTGACGAATTGGTTCATGCACTTATGGTGGAATGGGCAGCCTCCTTGCATAACCTCAGTCCACTGTCTGCATCCAAGGCACCCATTGAGGTGATCAACCGAAGGTAGCTGGTCTTTGAGAGGCACAATGGTACAAGTAGAGATGGAAACCACTGAGCTCTTTGCCACAGAAGACTGTAGCATGAAAGAGGGCTGGACCGCTCATCACGAGCTCAAGGAAGAGGCCGTGCTAGTGGAGGAGTTTCCTTCGGCTTGGTTAGAGAAGCACACAGGGGACTTTCCACTAGAGGCTCACCCTACACATGATCCTCTTGCTCTTCATCAAGCTGTCAATGGAGAAACACCTTTTCTCTTTTTACCTACCACAACAACGTCCAGAAGCTCAAGTTGGGCTCTAAGTGTTAGACATCATCCCCTTCTTGCTGGCTTCCTATTTGGTGTCCTATTTTAGCCTCTAGGGCTGACCATGTTAGCTTGAGGGGCTGGTCACCCCTCACATATATTTTACCCATATTTATTCCCCATTTTATGGTCCTTGGTATTTTCCCAGTCGTGGAGGCACTTTATCTCCAGTCGGCTGCCTGCATGCATAGTTGTTTAAAAACACGCTTTTTTCAAGGAATAAAAAACGTGAACGCGTTTTTTTGCAAGTGATTTTTTTGGGGTGAAAAAACCCTTGGATAACGTGTCGCCGCTTGTACTTTTTCGCTTCTTCGATCTTGTTGCCGCCGCCCTCCACCGCACACGAGTTGTCGCCGCCTGCTGTTCTCGCCCGTGCTGTCTCTGCTCCACCTGCTGCTCCAGGCCTGCTCCCGCCTACTCCCTCTGCTCCAGCCTCCGCCTGCAGCAGTGCTGCTTCAGTCTCTGCAGCAGTGCTGCTTCAGTCTCTGCAGGCTGCACCCTCCTATCTGCTGCAGGCAGCAACCTGCTCCCGCCTCTCTACTGCTCCCACGGGCCACCTCAGACCTGCCCCTTCTGCTCAGTGCTCCCGCCTCTGCCATCTGCAGCTCTGCTCCCGCCTTTTGCCTCTTCTACACCCGTCTTTGCCCCATTTTCTCTTGAGTCTTGAAATGGGCCGAACTCCCGATCCAGTGAATGCACATGTAGAGGACCTAACTAATTACAATGAAAGTGGCCAATGCAGGTGGAGATGTAAATATTGTGGTGACATTTATACAGGGAAGGCTACCCGCATCAAAGCCCACTTGTCCGGGTTAAAGGGAAAGGGCATTGCTATATGTCCTAGAGTGCCCAAAGATGTGGTGAATCAGGTACGAGCACTGATGGCTGCAAAGTCTCAAGATGAGGGAGAGGAGTTGTCAGGCAGTGGTCAAGGTGTGACCAAAAGGGCAAAGGATCAAGAAGAGGAAAGTGAAGGATCGGGTCAAGCTGGGCAAGATGTGACTTCAAGTTCGGTGCACATGCAAATGCCTGTTAGTGGCGCACCGTCACGTCAACCTAAGTTGCCCTTGGAGAATGCATTGAAGAGGGGGAGTGTGAAAGCAGGCATCCAAAAGCAAGCTGTGGCAGTGGCTACTAGGGAGATAACCAAATTGTTCATTCAATGTGCATTATCCTTCCACATATTGAAGACAAAGCGATGGAAAAGTTGCATGAGGGCAGTGAGCCGCATTGGCTATGAGTGGGAGGGACCTTCATACGAGGTCTTGCGCACTCCTGAGCTTAGGAGAGAGTGTATGCAGGTAGAGCAGGACATACAACCCCTTAGAGCTACATGGGAGAAATATGGATGCACACTTCTATGTGATGGATGGTCAAATGTACGCAAAAGAAGTGTAACATTTTGGTGTCCTCCTGCAAGGGCACTATGTTCTTAAAGGCTATTGATGCCTCTTTGCCAGAAGGTACAGTGGTGACAGGGGAGTTCATTTGGAGACACTTGCGTGAGGTTGTGATGGAGATAGGCCCAGAGAACATAGTGCAAGTTATTACAGAGAATGGCTCTAATTGTGTTAGTATGGGCCGTATGTTGCATGAGGAGTTCCCAAAAATTGTTTGGACTCCTTGTGCATCACATAGCTTGGATTTGTTGATGGAGGATGTGGGAAAGATGCCGTGGGTTGCCAAAGTGTTGGCCACTTCAAAGTTCATTGTCAAATTTGTGACAAAGAGACCAAAGGTGCTGAACATCTTTAGAGTAGAGAGTGAGCTGCAGCTCCAAAAAACCTCCTCCACTAGATTTGCCTACATGTTTATTCTAGTTGACAGGGTACTATGAGTTCGGGCCGGACTCTTGCGCCCAGCTATTTCATGCGCATGGTTTGAGATGAATGAGGTGAAAGAAAGAAGGTCCAAATATGTGAAGTATGAAACCACTATAATGGGAGATAAAGCCTTTTGGAAGAAGGCTGAAGTGTTGGTGAGGATTCTACAGCCATTCTACACCCTTGGCTTATTGTATGAGTATATGGACAAGATCGGTGAATGCATTAACAAGGCACAAAGCTTGGAAGAAGAGGAGTAAGTACATAACTACATTGACTAGGAAGTTGTATCATTTATGCATAACACACCTAATGAATTTTAATGTTTTAATGAATCAATTAGGGTGACGGATCTTCGCAATGCGTGGCTCACTCGATGGGATTGGTTTCATAGACCAATTCATGCTGTTGCACACATCTTCCATCCTCTATGGAGAAATGACAAGCAATTCTTATGTGAGGAGTTGGAGGATGGCTGGAGGGTGTACATTGATGATTTGATTGGTGGAGATGTGCAACAGTTGAGGATGCTAGAGCAGGAGCGCCTACACTTTCGGAATGGCACAAGAAAACACTTTGGGTCCCCCACTGCTTGCCTACGAGAGTGTCAACTTGAGCCTGTGTCATGGTGGGAGAAATATGGCATTGGTGCTCCCCATTTGGTAGGAACTTTGTTGCAACTTGCATGTGATCCTAATTTCCTAAAGTGATGGAGTGTTAGTAAATTTTCCTTAACTTCTTGAATCTTCATTTATTGTAGCAGCTTCTAAGTTCCTCTAATTTTTGAATGGCAGAGAAGCATTGCCATGAGAGTTCTCTCACAGGACTGCAGCTCTGCAGCTCGGGTCCTTGTGAGAGAAACTGGAGTACTTGGGTCCTCTTTCATACAAAGAAGAGGAACAGACTGCAGCTCTGCAGCTCGGGTCCTTGTGAGAGAAACTGGAGTACTTGGGCCCTCTTTCATACAAAGAAGAGGAACAGACTATCTATCGCTCAGCTGGAGCGTTTGGTGTATTGCCACTGTAACCTTCGTCTTCTTGAGGAGAAAGGCAATCCCATTGAGCCTCGCTAGATCGACATCGAGAAGGTGAAGGAAATTCCAGAGACTCCCCAGATGAGCGAGACATTTATGCTATGCTCTACGAGGAGGCCATGGAGCCGATTCGCACCACGCGGAGCCATTCGAGAGTCAGAGCCCGAGTTCAGGTCACGACTAGTTCATTAGCAGCGAGATCTAGTGCTCGAGTTGGCACGAGTCAGAGTGTTGCAGCACAGATAGAGGAGGCAGATCTGGATGATTCATCTACTTACACTACAGATTCAGAGGCTGAGGCATTTGATCATGATGTTGAGATGGATGTGTAGACTCTAGAGTGTCAGTCTTCAATCTTGATATTATTTTTAATTCATTTGTACTTGGCACTTGTGATTGGAATTTGGCATTTTGATTCGACTTTGATCATGATCATGGATGGTGGATTATGTTACTTGTCTCTTGAGTCTTAGCTCTAGCCTCTGGAGTCTGAGTTCTTCAGTTATCATTCTTTCGATTTTTAAACTTCACAATGTATATGAATGGTTAATGTTGAATGGTCATTGGTAAATCAATATTAAAGTCAATGAAGATGCAGCTTCTCCTAATGCGAGAACTTAGAAGGACTTGAAATCTGTGGTTCCTTGGTCATTGTTTTCATGCACAAGGTTAACTTTTATACATGAAATATGTGGTTCCAACATCCTAGGCTTAAAAACTATAGATACAAGCCAGAATTACAGCTTTAAAAAATTAATGAATAAAAAATTTATTTAAAAAACTTCTCCAAAAATAAAAAACATTTTTAAAAGTATAAAACTTCCTGTTTTAAAAACGTATGGCAACTATGCCTTCATGTACGCATATATATAGCCGGCATGTCTCCCTCATATCTTACTGCTTGCCTAGTTGCAGTCCCTCACATACGAGGTTCTCCCCTCTTGCTCGGGACATGTATTCCATTTGGTGATGATATTGAGAGCAGGTTTTCACCTGTGTTTCCTCTCTCTCTCTCTCTCTCTCTCTCGTGTTTCCACTTTCCCTTCTTCCGTTGCACATTCTATCATGGTATCAAAGTGCCGGTGATTGTCAGCGTTGGATGCTCCCTCCTCTACCTCTTGATTTCTGCGTTTCTCTGCCTATGGACACATCTGCATTTTTTCATGCATTGAAGCTTGCGTTTCAGTTCTTCAAGGGCTGATTCATCCCCAATTCAGTGGGCTGCAGTCCCTCTTCATCAGGGTGTTAGTTGGCAGCCTCTAGGCGGTCTGACAGGGGCGTTTTTTTTTCAGGACAGCATACCTGTTCTTGTGGCGGCACCTTCCAATGTTCTCAGGTGATTCTTTTTTCAGGTCTGGGCAGCAACATTGTTGTCCCAACAGGCTACGTTTTTGGCCTGTTTGGGCTTGTCAACGCCTTGTTCTTGGAGCTCTCTGGGCTCCCCTTTTTTGTCCTCTTCAAACGGCCTTCTACTAGGCCCTAGGCCACCGCCTGTCCCTTCTGGTTATCTTGTGCCTTCCCTACTCCCCCCCCCCCCCCGATTGTACTTGTTCTCTGTAGCAGTTCTTGATCTAAGGCTTCAGTGTTTCCATATTCAGCCTATTCTACAACCCCTTTTACCTCTCCGTTTTCAGATTTGCAGCCATGGTTGCTGCGTTTTTCTGAACCGATCTTGTTGGTAGCTCTACCTTCACTTGGGCTTCATCTATTGGACCCGAAGGTACCTTCTCTTCAACGTTTTTCCTCATAGGAGATGTGGACACTGGTTGACCTGAATTTTCAGGTTTGTAGCCCTTGTTTGGCTGCGTTTTTTTCTCCAGTGGACACAGATCACTTGCAGAGGGGGTTTCTTGTTTGGATTGTGGCTTTGGAGGCAGTTTGGTACTTAAGGAGGATTCTGAAGTTCAGATTTCAGTTAGCGTTTTGCTGATTTTGGAGCATCTATACCTGTGTTTTGTTCTTGGCCTACACGGTTTCCCGGTTTCTACATGTTCCTTGCCTTATGTTGGTGGTGGATTTTTATTTTTGTTGGATAGCAGTGTTTTGGCTGCGTTTTGCTTCCCACAAGAGTTTTCTACACTTAGAGGGGGCCTATCTCCAGCTACTTCACTTGAGGATCAGTTTCGGGAGCTGTTTTGTATTTGTGGAGACTTTCTGTGATGACAGGAGTTTACAGATTTTGGAGGAGAGCAGTGATCTTTTCAGAGATCCTGAGCAGAGTTTATTTTTTGTCCAAGCTTGTGTTCTTTGCAGTGTTTGCAGAACAAGGAGGGTGTTTTGCCCTTTGCGGTGTGATCCTTTCACATGGATCATTTATTTGTTGGTGATTCTTGGGATCTGGTTCTACTTCTGGAACAGTCTTCTGCTATCTGTGATGCTTTTGAGGACTTTGTTACCACTACAGTTTATATTCCTGCTTCCCTTCCTCATTGTGAGGAGTCTACCCCTGCCTCTCTTTGTGATGCTTTTGAGGATGTCCCTCCCCCTGTCAGTTCTGCAGGTTTGTTTTGGAGTATGGTTTTTTGGACCCGGTGGGATGCTTTGGATCTGTGGTTGCTAACCGTGCCTGGGGCACTCTGGTACTTCCAGAGTTTTTTGGATTTGGATTAGAATCGGGTGATTCTTGATGGAATCTACGGTTGGGAGGTGAGTTTGCCTCCACTGTTCTATATGTACTAACCTCGTTCGTTTAGCTTGTGTATCGAGTGGTCCTTTGGGGGCTTTACAGTTGGTATCAAAGCCTGTTTGATCACAGAAGCATAAAGGTTTACAAGGTTTGCGTGTCTATCATGTGCTGTGACTAGTCATTTGGTTCAGGTATCTCTCGATCACCATGTTTTTGTTTGATTTGTAAATCAGGTAAGTATTCTCTTGTTATGATTGCTTGAAAGAAGTGATGGGTTGAAAGAAAGAAAGATATATTAACGTCTCCTAAAGGCCGAAATGGCCCATGAGACCAAAACAAGGTACAACTGATGATGATGATGTCTCATCATAACAAATCTAAAAGAAAGAATGAAAATAGTAACATCCTAAGAGAGCTAAGAGCTGAAAGCTGAACCGCTGAATCGTCGTGGTAAACTCCTCCGGTGGCGGGCAATGATGGCTCGAATCTGCCGATGGTGAGGGAGTCGTGGACGCGATCCTCGTGTAGAGAGAGAGAAAGAAGAAGAAAGAAAGTCATATTAGCGTCCGCGGAATGCCTTGAAGGCATATGGGACCAAAAGACATGACATCACAATCATTACAATCCACTTCGGGGTGCACTTAGGCGCAAGTGCGCACATTGAAAAAAAAAAAAAGAAGCTAAGGGTCAACTACCATGTGTAATATAAATGCTTGTGGTACGTAGGAGAGAGCTAGTTAGTGGGGTTTGGGCTTTCGGAAGTCTTCAATTATTGCTCTTCCTTCGCGGTAGATAGCCCACTTTCCAGCTTGGCGGGCTTCTCGAACTTTAGCAAGTTCTGCACTTTTGTTTTTGAGCTGCATAGGTGTAAGCTCGTCTGCTAGCCAGAGCTTGGTGCCTTGGAGTGCCTTGGATTGTCGCAAAACCTTGATCTTGTCCTTCTTGGTTTCATAGCATAGGATGGCCTGTCCCCCTTTTGGGGTAATGAGATATGGATTGCCTATGTCGATGGAGGAGAGAACCTTGCTGATTCTCCTCTTCCAAATGTCCGTATCGGGGATGTAGTCATCTGCATCAATCTCGGTTTGCTCCCTTACCTCTTGCTTGTCCCAACCCTGTGGGAGTCCCCCTACCCGAATGTCTCGGGCAACCGACACTTGAAGTTTTTCTTCCTTGATGGTGGAAATAACATCTAATTTCACATGTTGCATACCTTTGGTGGCATCAATGAACTCCTTCTTGGCATCTTGGATCTGCTCCTCAACTTCTTGAACTGGGTCAGGCGCCACCCTGGCCTCAACTTTGCTGAGCTGCTTCTTCAAGGCTTCGTTTTCTTCTCGTAGCTTGCCGATCTCTACTAAGAGAAACACCTCCCACGAGCTCGAGCTGTGACTGGTCAATGGCTTGGTCCGTGTGGCGAGGGCACTTGCGTAGGTGAGTTTCCTCGGCATTGTGGTAATGGCCAACGTTTGTTGGCCTGGCTCTCCCAACGTACCACAGTCTTGTTACAGGGTAGGACACAGCATGGAGGTGACCGCTATGGCTTGGTGGTGCCCTACACCAAGCCTAGCGTGGCGTTAGACGCGCAAGCAGCAGAAAGCGGTAGTTAGGTGAGGCTCAGGCGGGGCTCACGCGCGCGAGGGAGAGAGCAGGCAAGCAGGCACGCGTGACGGGAGAGAGCAGGCGCAAGCGAGGGGGAGGGGACGGAGCAGCGTGAGAGAGTCGCGCACGACAGTCGCACGAGGGATGGCTATAGAGAGAAAACCGATCCTTTTCTGGAACCGTGGAGGAGAGAGAGAGAGAGAGAGAGAGAGAGAGAGAGAGAGAGAGAGCTATATTAACGTTTACTAGAAGCTGAACTCGACCTATGAGACAAATCAATGTACAACTTTCAATGTGGATGTCCAGAAAAAAAAAAGGACAAAATGAACATGAAATAAACTATGAAAGTACTGAGCTAGTGGGGGGGGTGTGATGGATGGAGCACTACTGCTAGAGGCTTAGTATGCAACCTATATGCGTAGGGTATACAAGAATGCAATGTAGATCTGTCTAGCTCCAACCAGTACCATAATGGGGGTGTAATATGTGATACATAGGCGACGGCGAGGCAAAAATACCTCGGAGCATGATCTTAGGGTGTGAGTGTAAGTGAGCTAGCCGCTCCTGGATATGGTGCTGATGTCGAGCCCGTATCTCTGTGATCCCCCTCTGATGTAGTCTGGGAGTCTGGTAGCCTGGTGGTCTCGGTCTCCGTCTGGCTCGGAGGTCCGCAACGCGCTGAAGTATAACCCCCTCCTGTGTCACGGTAGGCACTGGATAGATCTCTGGAAGAAATCAGTGAGCGGGAGCTGTCGCCCACCTCTCCCTGTGGTATGAGTCCGTAAGCAGTGTCTCTCTGTGGTGCTGTCTCTAGCAAGAACTGGCCAAATCTGCGCTGGTCTGTGGACTCCATGATCTGGCGGAGTGAGGGATGTCCACCACTGAAGATGGTGGTGTATCTCTCTCTAATGTATCCAGGTCTCTGTATGAATCCATCCGCTGAGATACGCATAAATTGATCTCTGTAGTATAGCATCTTCGGTGGTAGAGGCTGACTGGGTGTAATCCAAGTCTCTTGAGTGTATCGCTGCCATAAATCCTGCCAAAGGACTCTGTTCCTCTCACTGTGAGAGAGCTGGATGTGTGGTGCATGTATATCATACTGGAAAGGTGGCAGGTGATCTATGTCAAGACCATGCTAAGTGAGCCACTGTATCATCTGTGAATACCATGATCTCCTATCTCCACGCTCTGCGAGCTGCCTGGACGCCTCAAAAGCTCTATGTGAAGTTGATCTGATGGCATATCTCTGATCCTCTGTATGAAGTAGATCGTCTGGAAGAGGGCCTCTACTCGCATAGGAGGTGCAGCAAACTCCGTCCGGACAATGTCATGTGGGACGGAGGGTTTGCTGCGGATCATCCGTGAGAGCATGAGAATGTGAGGCCTCTCTATTTGAGACCATGTGGAGGTGGCGAGCCGAGGTGCCCATACTGCTGCAGCATACATCAAAGCAGGGGTGACTAGTGTGTCAAACAATCACACCCCTTCGTGCGGGGCTCCTGGAAGGGTGCCTGGTGACACTATCTCTCTAGCATGGCCAGAGTTGCATACCCTCGTGTGAGTCTATCCTTGGCTGCCTGTGCCATAGTAAATCTTCCTGGTGGAGTCGTAAATGTAATCCCCAGGTACACATATGAGTCTACCACCTCTACTTGTCCTCCTGCTAGTGTGAAGATGGCCTGTCTCGTCGAACCGGCCCTGAGGTGTGGAAAATCATGGCCTTGGTTTTCCCAAGGTTCACTGTAAGCCCCCTCTGTGTGCAAAAGTCATCGAGTGCATGGAGATGGTGCTGTAGTCCCATCCGCGACTCAGAGACCAGAATAATATCATCTACATATAGCATAATGTGGACTGTGGTACCTGAGATGTCTACCCCGTCCCAACATTGTGACCAATGAAGTCAGCCACCTCATCGATGTATAGCCCAAATGGTGTAGGAGAGAGTGGACATCCTTGCTTCACACCTATGGTGCTAGCAATAACATCAGATAGCCCCCCAGGGCATCATATGCACCTGAGGACCTGCTCATATCTATACCTGTGACTCGAATGTTGAGGCGGCGGGCATGCCTCATCTTCTCCTCCTCAATGGTGGTGTGAATGATTTGGTGTTCTTCCCTTTGAGTCTCCTCCCTCACTTCTTTACGGATGTTCTTCTTCACCACTTCAACCCATCTTGATTGCTTGGCTTCGAGTTTTCCCTCCATGTCCTTTGTGATCTCCTTGGAGATCTCTTCTTTGATGGCCGTGAGAGTGTTGTCATTGATCTCCTCTTCTTCCTTCTCGGTGTTCACGACGGCTACCAGTTCCACTTTCAATGCACTCACCTCCTCCTTGAGTGCCGTGTTCTCTTGTTCAAGGTCCGTGACCCGTGCTTCGAGGGCCATGATGTGCCGGTGTAGTTTGTTCTCCACCTCATTGAGGTTGGAATCGGATGTCTTCTTGTTCTCCTTGATCAGTGCCTTCATGAGAGAGAGAGAGAGAGAGAGGTACGCACATGTTTGACTAGGGAGGTAGGCTGTCCTAGAAGCGCCGGAAACCCTAAAGCGTAGAAATCTCTGCTTTCCTTTGGTGGCTGCTATTGTTGTTTCGCCTGTGTGTTGTAGTGGTTCTCTTCTGTGGGTGCTGTAGTCGGTGTGCATGCTGGGCAGCCAGTTTACAGGGGTGCAGAGTCCTCTACAGGGCAGCAGCAGTGCTGCGCACTGCTGTGGCCGTACAGGCTGTGGTGGTGCTCCTCGTGTGATGCTGGCTGTAGTGGCAGGCACTGTAAGCAATGCGAGGAGGTTACAGCATGGCGGGTTGTTGGGTTGCAGCGCAAAGGCGAAGTCAGGGCTAGGTGGCATGCAGCTTGTCCAGGACAGGTAGCCATACAGGCCTATGCTCGTCATGATACCCCCCTAGCAATCCTCGGCTCAGACGGGGGGCCCACACTCATTTTT
The DNA here is from genome assembly GCF_041138505.1 of Cibotium barometz. Taxonomy (NCBI): domain Eukaryota; kingdom Viridiplantae; phylum Streptophyta; class Polypodiopsida; order Cyatheales; family Cibotiaceae; genus Cibotium; species Cibotium barometz. The sequence continues at coordinate 13,828,304 of NC_141099.1, forward strand.
TCAGTTGGACCCGTGAGCCAGCTGACTCCCTCCCCCACCGAGGATTTCAGCGGTGGCTCACTTCAGCAGGTGAGGATTCTTGGCTTTTATGATCACCAGTGGCACAAGGTGGCCCATGACAGCTCTTGGTGGCTATGGCTTTGGGACCCGTTCAGCCTGGCGAGCACAGCGAGGATGGGTCACAAGATATAAATTTGGGAAAAGGACCAATGGGATCATTGTGGGTCTGAATCCAGGAGTGCTGAGAATGTGATGGAGAAATTACTAGAAGTTGTCAATTTTAGGAATTGCAAGTTTGACCTTCACTTGACAAGCAAGGTTGAATCTTTGTTTGGAAGCATTAAGCCAAGCATGATTCTTAATTTAAGGGGTCCTCTGTCACAATTTACGGCAGGTGCCATTATCAGATTGCATTCCAAAAGCACGAGTAGCCGCTATGACAATAATTACTCTATTGGTTACATATGGAGATTTGTTTCTTAGGGAGGCTGGGAGTGAATGATTCTATTGCTCTGGGTATCACTGAATTAAAAATGATCAGATCACCCGTCCCACAGCAGATAAAAAAGAGAAGGGTTGTCTCAGGATTGGCCAGACATGCTACCACAGATGTTAGAGAAAGTATCTGTGGTTTTTTACATGTTGAACCTGTTGCTTTAGGTTTAAACATGGAGCTGAAAATACAACAATTGCCGTGTTCTTGGAGAGTGGTCAAGCACTTGGGCTCTGGCCTGACAAGTCATGTCTATCTGGTTGTCAAAGCAGGTAGCAGACTTGCCCTTAAAGAAGCGTAGTTGGTTTGAAACTCGTGTCAAACAAGGTGAGACTTACTGTATGAACTGTATTATTCCTAACGTAGAACATTACCTTTTTTTCACTCACACACACACACACACACACACACACACACACATGCATACATACATACATATGTATGTACTGTAAATAATGTATGTATGGTTGTATGTATGTAATATATATGTACATTTGTATAGGTGCTTCATCTTTGGGGATCGAATCTCATTCAAAACGCTTACTGTTCACACATTTTTTTAGCCCCCTGCCACTCCTCACCCCTCTTTCATCTTTGACATTTTTTGTAGATACACATTGGATGATTTCCTTGTTAGGTTTGGTTGTACAGGTGGTATGGATGCCATTATGTTCATCTTCTCTTACAATTGGACTCTCTTACATCTAAGAATTTAGGGTTTCTTCCTTTCTACCTTGCTCTTGGGAAGATAGCCTTCAAGGCCTCACTTTTTTAAGGAGGAGGGGGAGGGGGGGGGGGGGGGGGGGGGCTTCTCTATGCTTTCTTTTTGCTCGGATTCTTGGGAGCAGAGGTTGGCTAGTTGGCCATCTTTGCTACTTTTCTGTTCTTTCTTTGTGTGGGGAATGGATGCCTGGAGTCCCCTTACCAAGAAAGAGGGATTGGCGGCAGCCAAGATTCCTCAGGGTGATAGGCAGCCATTCCTAGCTTTCATAGATGGGGGGATGGATGCGCTGGCTCTCGTATGTGAGCTGGGCCCCCGTATGTGACCTGGTTTGGACATGTCAGCAGTGAGAAAATCGAGATGCACATACGATGGTCAAGCTTGACCAGTTGAATCGGGCGGACGTTCATGACGGGCCTGGGGTGGACTAATTGGTCTCCCTTACGACATGGATGATATCCTTATTATTGGGGGGAAGGAGGGAATGGACTTATGTTGGGGAGTGGACCCAGATGAGGAGACTCAGGCTCCCTAGGTTCTTTCTTCTTATGCTACTCATCTGGACACTACAGTTAACGTGACTCACTTTTCTTAATGATCATTTGAATACTACATTGGAGATGACAGCTACTTTGTCACAACTGTTCAAGTTTCATCTAGGGTCGCCTTGTCACACATGGAGTTTCCTCTGATACAGTGGGTCTTGCTCCTATTTATGTCCTCTTTGTTTATGTCTGGAATATGGATCCTTCTGCTGTTACTTTCTGTTACATCTCCCCCTTAGGAGGTTTTGAGTGTTCTGATATACTGGTAGGGCTTTATCTCAGTATCCTTTGGCTGAGGGCGCTTTTGCCCAAAATCTTGTAAAGGTGTTTTTTTTTCTGTTGAGAACCTTCTGCAGTAGCAACTTGAGTGCCCACCTTGGTCCCTGCCCGAAGGCAGTACAATTATAGACACAAACGGCCCTGATGATGCCGGGGAGCCTGCAGGGAGAGGCTTGGGATGTCCTTGATTATTCCAGGCTCTGCCAGGGTTTTCCTTCTTTTGGTACCTCAATGAGGATAGGAACTGCAACCGATCCCGTCAAGTGGGAAGGACTCCGTTGGACACCCACACGCTTAATAGCACAACTTTAAAACCACAAATTTGAAATGGACAACTTAAAACAACTTGAAATTTAAATGAGCAGAAATGGAAAGATGGACACCAGCACTGGGGCCGGAACGGGCCGACCCCCCCCCTCAATATATGATATATTTATTGGGAGTATTTAATGAATACAATGCTCCATGGGTTCTGAGAACCAGATAATGTCCATGTACATATGAAAACAGTACCAAACAAATAGGCTCGGATTTCGATGTAGAAACTCGAAGCAGAACGACCACTAGTGTGGCCCAATCGCTACGGTCCTGTGCTTTCACTGGACTCCGCGGAGAGCGCCTCACTGGTGTTCCGAGACCACGCACAAACAGGCGCTCTCGTACTAACGCCTGGCTCTCCCGATCTCAGCACCTTTGGACCGAGGTTCGCCAATACAGCTTGGACAACCCGGCACCGAACGGGTGTGGCCGTAGAGGGATGAATCCCTTATCAGATTTAAACATTAAATGCTTTACTCAAATCTGAAAATCACTTACTTGTAGATGGTTGATAGGAAACCAATATTTGTGGTATGATGAAGATGAAACCACCCTTGTTGAAGAAAGAGTTGCCTCGTGAAGAATCACCAAGACAAGTTCCACCACAATGGGCACAGCCGCCTCTTGCCTGGTTGCTTCAAGTGGGGGCAGCCGCCTGTAGATAATGGGCAGCCACCAATAGTGATTACAGAGGTGCAGCAGTGCTGTAGGAGAAGAGTCGTTGGTACAAGTAATCACAGCCGCCTACTGTAGCACCAACTTGTAAAAGGGAAGACGACAGGTTGCAGTAGTGTACACAGCCGTCAGTATGAGAAGGTAGCGCAGCAGTCTGGAGGTAACAGCCGCCTGCAGAAGGAAAGGCAGCGTAGCCTTGCTAGAGATAAAACACACAGCCGCCTGTGAAGAGCAGCAGCATGCGTGGAGTTAACAGCCGCTTGCAACAGCACTCGACCACCTGTAGAGAGGCAGGCGCAGCCAGCAGCAGAGGGTCGCCTCCATGAAGAGCATGCGCCAGAGTACAAGGGGGAGATGGCAGCGCCAACAGCAAAATTCAGTGACACAGTCCGCAGCCTGGTTGCTGTAGGAGCAGGGGCACATATAGATTCAGCAGCAGCCGCCTGGGAGCAGGTTTGGTTGCAGCCAGTAGTGCAGGGGCCACAATCGCTTGCAAGAAAGGAAGCGCAAGTTGGTGAAAAATCAACGCCAGAAGGAAGCGATTCATTCTACGCTTGAAGGGGGCCCTTTTTTTAATAAAATTCAAGTGAAGATACAACTAGGGATTTCCCACGCATGCATGAAGGGGGACTAGTGGGGGGTAGGTGACCATGCCCACCCCCACACTCATTTAAAAGTGGGGCTCCCCACCTTGGCCCCAAAGTGGGTGCCCAAAGGGGGTGCCCACTTTTAAATGAATGTGAACACCTAACCTTATAAAATAAAGGGTTAGAGTAAAATATTAAAAACTACTTGTGCAACATACTTACCACCTGTTCACATGCACTAAAACTCGTCAGAATACAGAGCAGACTTCACGACTCACTGGCAGGCGTCCCCGCTCAGTAAGTAACACGTCAAGCAGGCAAACACACAAATACATGTCATGCGAAAACAGTTTCAAACATGCAAAATATGTGTGCATGCGCAAATAGTAACATGGACATATCTCCCGTTCATGGAACATGTACAAAATATCTGTCGGCACAAAACTGGCACGACATAAAACATAAAAACCTGGTCTTCCTATGGAGTGACAGTCCCATAGGTAAGACACAGTTCCAGGCACGAGTTTCCCTATGGTGTGACAGTCCCATAGGCAAAACACGGCACGAATACTGGCTCTTCCATGGCGTGACAGTCCCATGGATCGAACACAGTCCAGGTCATACACGGGTGGCACTGATCTGGCTCCCGTCCATACGACACCATCCTGCTAACACACGGGTGGCACCAGTCTGGCTCCCGTCCCATGTCAGCAAAATACTGGCCTCTTCACATGAGACACCGGCCTGGCCTCAAGTGAACGAGACGCAAAAACTAGGAATGGACCAAATGGTCGGCCAATTGGTGACATCCCCCCGGGCTTCTAAAGAGTTGACCTCTTAAAAGCCTCAAGATATGCCTGCAACAATTGCGGATAATCTGCAAAATAATCCTCATTTACCCACTTGGCATCAATAGGCAAATAATTCTTAAACTTCACAAGGTATCTCTTGGAAAGCTTTCCTGCAGGTAGCTTTCTCTCCTTGTGAAAAACAATCTGTTCTGGCTGGAGGATCTCCTCAAGCTCTTCAATCTCTGGCGGATCTTCTGTGACAGGCTCATCAGGATCTGGTCCCACATATTTCCGAAATAGACTCACATGAAAAGCATTGTGAATCTTCCAATGACTAGGTAGAGCAAGCCTGTAGGACACTTCATTGATTTTGTGAATCACCTTGAAGGGTCCATAATAGCGAGGAGAAAGCTTAGGATATGATCCTTCTCGTCCTGGCCTCTTTCGAAGCCTAGCCTTCTCAAATTTCAGCAATACCCAATCACCTTCTTTGACTTCCATGTCCCTTCTATGCTTGTCAGCAGCCATTTTATGCTTATCCTGAGATCTTGCAATGGCTGTCCGCACCTGAGCAAAGGCAACATCCAAGTCACGAACATATTCATCAGCTGCAAAAATCTCATCCTTGGTACGAAGGATGGGTGGCAAGACAACTCTGCCATAAATAATCTCAAACGGAGCCTTTCCTGTGGAAGCATGGATTGTATTGTTGTAGGCAAACTCAACAAGTGGAAGATACTTCTCCCATGCACTCTTTTGATCTGCCACATAACATTTCAATAAATCCAACACGGCTGAATTTGCAGCTTCACTTTGGCCATCCGTTTGGGGATGATAAGCTGATGAAAACTCAAGCTTAGTACCCATATTATCAAATAAAGCCCTCCAAAATAGGCTTGTAGTCCTGGGATCTCTATCCCCAACAATGGATTTAGGCATACCATGATGCTTGAAAATATTAGCAAGAAAAAGCTTTACCATATGATCAGCTTTAATGGTTTTCTTGACGGGCAAGAAGTGAGCTTGCTTGCTAAACCTGTCGACAATAGTCCAAATAGCATCATTCCCATGCTGGGATCTAGGCAAATCCATAATAAAATCCATCGTGATACTTTCCCAAGGTTGCGAGGGAATAGGCAATGGCTGAAGCAAACCTGGAGGCTTTTGCCTGTCAAATTTTACCTTTTGGCAAGTAATACATGCACGCACATAAGCCTCAATGTCTTTACGCATGCTTGGCCAAAAGAAATACCTCTGAATCATGCGAGTAGCAGGCATAATACCTCTATGACCAGCATAAGGTGGAGCGTGACATTCGTCCATAACCTTTGGACGCAAATCCTTCACCACACATAGGCAATTATCCTTCATGAGATAACCCTCATTGATAACATAAGAGGCATGTGAATGACCAACCATCAAATCAGTCCATATATGGCAAAAATCAGCATCCAAATGATACAAATCTCTCATAGCAGATAGATCTCCATGAGAGGCCACTGAGACTGCAGCAACATAAGGCCTCCTAGATAGTGCATCGGCCACCACATTTTTCTTTCCTGGAGTATGCACAATCTGAAAATGAAACATGGAAAGAAAATTTGCCATTCTCATCTGCTTCTCTGAAAGCTTGGTTTGAGATAGAAAGTATCTCAAGCTTTGATGATCTGTCTTGACTACAAATTCAGCGCCAAGAAGGTAGTGTTTCCAAATCTTTAAGGCGTGAATTACAGCCAAGAGCTCTTTCTCATAGATATCCATATGAAGCTCGGCATCATGCAAACGACGGCTCTCGTATGCAACTGCATGCCCTTCTTGATTTAGGACAGCTCCAATGCAATCACCACAAGCATCACATTCAACCACGAATGACTTGTGCAAGTCAGGAACAATCAATACTGGACCACATATGATCGCATGCTTGAGCTGCAAGAAAGCATCCTGTTCCTTTGAAGTCCATTTGAAAGCAGTTTTCTTCTTCGTGAGATCATGTAGAGGAGTGGCAATCATGGCGAAATGCCTTATGAAACGCCTGTAATACGAACATAATCCCAGAAAACTACGTACTTGATGTACGTTTTGCAATTCGGGCCAATTCCGAATAGTCTCTATCTTTGCAGGATCCATTGTAACTCCATCCTTGGATACAATATGTCCCAGATAATGAATCTCTGAAAGGAAAAACTCACTTTTCTTGGCATTGACGAAAAGTTTATGCTTCCGCAACTCTTCGAACACTGTGACCAAATGAGTTCTGTGTTCCTGCTCATTCTTGGAGAAAACCAAGATATCATCAAAGAAGACTCCTGTGAACTTGCGATGGGATCGGAATATCCTATCCATCATACGATTAAAAGTAGCAGGAGCATTGGTGAGACCAAAAGGCATTACCAAGAATTCATATAATCCGAAGGCTGTCCTGAATGCAGTCTTATGGACATCTTGTGGCACCACTCGGATCTGGTGATAACCACTCTTCAAATCAAGTCTGCTAAAGCAAGCTGAGCCATCAAGCTTATCCAAGATATCATCAATACGTGGAATAGGAAATCTGTTCTTGATGGTAAGCTTGTTCAAAGCTCTATAGTCCACACACATACGGAATGATCCGTCCTTCTTTTGAACAAGAAGCACAGGAGAGCAGTAAGGTGAGGAACTGGGCTGAACCAAACCTTTCTCTAAAAGCTCGTTTACCTGCTTCATGATTTCTTCTTGTTGTGCAGCACTCACTCGGTATGCGGGTTTGTTAGGTGGAGAACTACCTGGCACAAGATCTATACGGTGATCTTCGGGCCTTTGGGGAGGTAATTCACCTGGCAACGAGTCAGCAAAACAGTCTTTGAATGCATTAAGAAAATTCAGCCTATCATTAGACATAGTATCCACAATTTGATGATTTGGCACAAGATTATCACGCACAAAAATCAAGTACGCTGAAAGACTCTTTTTCATTGCTTTATTAATTTGGATGTGTGATATAACTGGGATGGAATCCCCTTCTTTGCCAGCATCAATAAAATGCATGCGGCCTTTATGCATAAAAGAAATCATATTGGACTTGTAGTCTTTGCGGGGCTCAAGCCTATGGTGCCACGGCTTGCCCAACAATACATCACATCCATTCAAAGGAGCAACTAGAAAATGCTCATTATCAAGGTAGCCCTATATATGGATACGCAACTTCCCAATCAAAGGGGTAACCTGCACCTCTTTACCAATAAATGCAGCTTCGGCTTCAATCTGAGGTCCCATGCTTTCAACCTCAATTCCCAATGCAGCTGCCATTTGCATAGAGATGAAATTGTCAGTTGCACAGTCATCAAACATGAAAAGTGCGGGCTGATCCTTGATTTGCCCCCAAGCTTTGCAAACCAGACGCTCTTTTGCATCATGACCTGTATTACCTTGCACATCAGGAACTGCATGAACATTTGCTTTGGTGTGCTTGTCCTCGTGCTTTGGTTTGCGATCTGGGCATTGCCGAAACATGTGGTCTTTGCTACCACAAGAAAAGCATTTTCCATCCTTAGCATATTGCTCTCTTTGCTCCGGGGTTAAGGCGAATTTGTTCTTTCTTGGGCCCTGTTCTTTAGATGTGTTATTTTCAGCTTTACCACCCTTGTAGGGCTCCCGGAAGTTCTTTTTAGGTGGCTGTCCACCCTTTTGCTGATTTGGGACAGCCTTGTCCTTCCCCTTGGAACCTCCTTGATCCTGCTTGATCTTGAGCACCAATTGCTCTGTAGCAAGAGCAGAAGCTGTGAGTTGTTGCAACGTATGTTTTGGGTGCAATTCAATACCCGATCTATATGCAGGTTGCAATCCAGAACGAAACTTCCTCTTTCTTTCATCCTCAGAGATTAGCATGAAGGGAGTCACTTCCAGCAACACTTTCCAAAATTTGTTAACATACTGTTGCACACTCTCATTATCTTTTTGTTCCAGCCTATCCCACTTTTGAGTGAGAGTTTGCTCTGCATTGGGTGGCAAGAACTGAGCATAAAATCTATCCTTGAATTCCTTCCAAGTAGAGATGGGATCCTTGGTGATCTTTTCGGTGATCCACCAATGAGCAGCAGTGCCTTTCAGAAACATGCTAGCATGGCGCACCTTCGACTTTTCTGTGAAATCCTCATCACTAAAGGCAATGTCGAACTGTGCCACAAACGCTAACACCTTAGAAGCATCATGTTCACCATGAAAGACATCAAATTTGACAGATTTATCACCTGCTTTGAATTCCTTGAGCTTCTTGGCATGAGGCTCATGGTCTTCTCTTTTTCTTTTCCCCTTATCCAACGGGGTAGCCCTATCTGCATGGGCTCCATGGGCCGTCATAGAAGCTTCATGGGGCACGGTGGCATGTGCTCCACGAACTCGAAATTCAGATGCATGTGACTTACCTGCATATGGCATGGTCTCTCCATGAGACAACTCAGAAGGCAAAATTTGTCTGGAAGCAGACCTGTCACCATGAGATACATATCTTGCATGCATGTGACTTTGATGCCCTCCATGAGCACTGGCATACATATATCTGTCAGGCGTAGTGCCTTGGGGAGAAGATGCATGTCAAGAGGTGACAGTCACCTCTTCCTTTTGCATAAAAGATTTCAGCCTTTGGGATGCGGGATCTCCATGCTTCAAACGAGGTGGATTTCTGAATTTCAACTCTCCGTCATCCCCCTCTTTGATATCACCTTTGCGAAGGAGATAGGCAAGTGCCAACTCCCTTGGTTTCTTGCCCACTTCACGAGCCATTGATTCAAAGGTTACATCAACCATAGCATCAGCCTTCCTGGCTTCAATAGCACTTTGTAGATGGGGATCTTCATGTAAAAACTTTAACTCTTGCTCTTGAGCCTGCAAAAGTTTTCTCATATGTTCCATTTCAGCCCTCATAGCTTCAGGCTCTTGTTCAAGCATAACTGTCTTTCCTGGAGACAGTTGACCCTTGGATTCACTATCAAGAACCCTTTCAAGGGGCTTGTGCCTACCACGCAGGGCATTAGACCCACGAGAAGCACTAGATGGACCCCTCGAATTAGGCACTTCCAAAGGGTTGCCTTGGCTGTCCATTGTGTTCAAAGTTTGCTAGAAGCGGGATGTCCAGTACACAGGTTCGTTTCCCCACTAGGAAGAGGGAAACAACCGTGCTCTGATACCAATGCAACCGATCCCGTCAAGTGGGAAGGACTCCGTTGGACACCCACACGCTTAATATCACAACTTTAAAACCACAAATTTGAAATGGACAACTTAAAACAACTTGAAATTTAAATGAACAGAAATGGAAAGATGGACACCAGTTCTGGGGCCGGAACGGGCCGACCCCCCCCTCAATATATGATATATTTATTGGGAGTATTTAATGAATACAATGCTCCATGGGTTCTGAGAACCAGATAATGTCCATGTACATATGAAAACAGTACCAAACAAATAGGCTCGGATTTCGATGTAGAAACTCGAAGCAGAACGACCACTAGTGTGGCCCAATCGCTACGGTCCTGTGCTTTCACTGGACTCCGCGGAGAGCGCCTCACTGGTGTTCCGAGACCACGCACAAACAGGCGCTCTCGTACTAACGCCTGGCTCTCCCGATCTCAGCACCTTTGGACCGAGGTTCGCCAATACAGCTTGGACAACCCGGCACCGAACGGGTGTGGCCGTAGAGGGATGAATCCCTTATCAGATTTAAACATTAAATGCTTTACTCAAATCTGAAAATCACTTACTTGTAGATGGTTGATAGGAAACCAATATTTGTGGTATGATGAAGATGAAACCACCCTTGTTGAAGAAAGAGTTGCCTCGTGAAGAATCACCAAGACAAGTTCCACCACAATGGGCACAGCCGCCTCTTGCCTGGTTGCTTCAAGTGGGGGCAGCCGCCTGTAGATAATGGGCAGCCACCAATAGTGATTACAGAGGTGCAGCCTGAGGTGCAGCAGTGCTGTAGGAGAAGAGTCGTTGGTACAAGTAGTCACAGCCGCCTACTGTAGCACCAACTTGTAAAAGGGAAGACGACAGGTTGCAGTAGTGTACACAGCCGTCAGTATGAGAAGGTAGCGCAGCAGTCTGGAGGTAACAGCCGCCTGCAGAAGGAAAGGCAGCGTAGCCTTGCTAGAGATAAAACACACAGCCGCCTGTAGAGATAGACAGCCGCCTGTGAGAAGAGCAGCAGCATGCGTGGAGTTAACAGCCGCTTGCAACAGCACTCGACCACCTGTAGAGAGGCAGGCGCAGCCAGCAGCAGCAGAGGGTCGCCTCCATGAAGAGCATGCGCCAGAGTACAGGGGGGAGATGGCAGCGCCAGCAGCAAAATTCAGTGACACAGCCCGCAGCCTGGTTGCTGTAGGAGCAGGGGCACATATAGATTCAGCAGCAGCCGCCTGGGAGCAGGTTTGGTTGCAGCTAGTAGTGCAGGGGCCATAATCGCTTGCAAGAAAGGAAGCGCAGGTTGGTGAAAAATCAACGCCAGAAGGAAGCGATTCATTCTACGCTTGAAGGGGGCCCTTTTTTTAATAAAATTCAAGTGAAGATACAACTAGGGATTTCCCACGCATGCATGAAGGGGGACTAGTGGGGGTAGGTGACCATGCCCACCCCCACACTCATTTAAAAGTGGGGCTCCCCACCTTGGCCCCAAAGTGGGTGCCCACTTTTAAATGAATGTGAACACCTAACCTTATAAAATAAAGGGTTAAAATATTAAAAACTACTTGTGCAACATACTTACCACCTGTTCACATGCACTAAAACTCGTCAGAATACAGAGCAGACTTCACGACTCACTGGCAGGCGTCCCCGCTCAGTAAGTAACACGTCAAGCAGGCAAACACACAAATACATGTCATGCGAAAACAGTTTCAAACATGCAAAATATGTGTGCATGTGCAAATAGTAACATGGACATATCTCCCATTCATGGAATATGTACAAAATATCTGTCGGCACAAAACTGGCACGACATAAAACATAAAAACCTGGTCTTCCTATGGAGTGACAGTCCCATAGGTAAGACACAGTTCCAGGCACGAGTTTCCCTATGGTGTGACAGTCCCATAGGCAAAACACAGCACGAATACTGGCTCTTCCATGGCGTGACAGTCCCATCGATCGAACACAGTCCAGGTCATACACGGGTGGCACTGATCTGGCTCCCGTCCATACGACACCATCCTGCTAACACACGGGTGGCACCAGTCTGGCTCCCGTCCATGTCAGCAAAATACTGGCCTCTTCACATGAGACACCGGCCTGGCCTCAAGTGAACGAGACGCAAAAACTAGGAATGGACCAAATGGTCGGCCAATTGGTGACAGGAACCATGAAGACAAGGTCTACATTGAACAAAAGACTGGGTAAACCACATAAGAGACTCGTACCGGATAGAGTAGGCAGCAATGATGTAGAACATCACAACCCCGACAGTCACTTCCACAATGCAGAGGTAAAACATTAGCCGTATGTGATGGTGTGGAGCATAGTAGGGAGCATCCTGGCTGTGATCCAAGCCACATGTTACCTCTTGGATGTCATTCTACATCTTGCCCACAAGCTTGCAGTGAGCTTGATGGAGGTCATCGATGCGATGTGCACTACAGCGCCACAGGCGATGATGGCCTATTACATCACCGTCCTAATTGCACTGATGTAGTAGGTGGTGATTGCCTCTGTCTGCAGGACTGCTTATATGGTCGAGTTTGACCATGTTCCTGTGTCCATGGTATTTGCACAAAACAATTTTCAAAAGTAGACAAGATCTAATAGATATGGCCTTAAGACAAGCACCAATGGAATATGTAAGACTAGAGAAGAAACTAAAGCTTGGATCAGAAAGAGAAGAAATTTACATAAGAGTTCAATGAAGTCAAGTTGAAAAAGATAGCAATTTTGCACTTGAAATGACCTGCTAAGAACCAAGAATAAAATTGATCCCATGGACAAAATTTAAGAAGCTTGTATTTTTCTCCCTAACTTTTTATGTCAAAGAAGATGAATCTATTTTATCTAACCAAAGCTAGTTTTACTCTTAAAAAAGAATGGGATAAATTTATGGACTTTTAGAAGTGTGCTGCCATGGAGGACAATATACTTACAAATAAAATTGTTGAAATGACAATATTAAATAGTAGGTTAAAGGTAATTCAATTTTGGACTTTCGTGATGTGGTAATGAAAGATGAGAATTTTGGAAAACTTTTGCAAGCATAAAAAGATAGAGAAACTAGGTGGGAATAGAGGAAAAAAGTGGAATATATTATGTTCGAGACAACAACTAGGATCCTCATAAGAGAATGTGCAACAATCATATAGAGATCAAGATGGAAGATTTCAAAAAACTTATCAAGGATCAAATCATCCACAATTAAAGAGTAACTTCTCAAAGGCACAATAATGTGTTGACTTTGAATTCCTTTAAAAAGTCAAATGACTTGGTATCTGCTTTTGATGCAATCACCAAAGACAAACCTTCCAAAAATTGGAACGAGCTTGATCAAGGAGCCAACGAGTGATGACTTATTGTCCTTAGAAAAGGCTTTGAGCTTTGAACTAATTCTAGGAGTAGCCATTGTTTTCTATCTCTACTATGAGCATGTGAAATCTTAAGATAAATGATAAATTAAAAAGGTCAACTGAGATGGCTAGACTATTCTAGAGAGGTAGTAGAACAATTGGATTTTCAATTAGGAGAAGTAGTTCTAATAATACTCTCTCTCATATTTTCAACTTGGAAAAGTATGATGTTATTCTTGTGATGTAGTTAGTTGTACGATAAAAAAAGGAATATTATTGGTCGTGAGAGTAGAAAGTCAACTCTTATAATGGTTAAAGGAAAAGAGAACACAATCAAAGTTGATGGCAAAGGGTGCTGACTGTAGCTTTGTGATTCCTAATCTGTGGGCCATTTCTTTTGACAGGACATTGACTCCGGATCCTATGTCTCTATGAGGACGCCAACACTGTCTGACCTTTAAATGTTATTGTGACCTTCGGGGACTGCTTTATCACAACCCAAAAGTGGTCTATTGATCCATATTGTACTGCACATACCTGATTGTTGCTAGCTTGAACTTCCACACCAATTTCTCCATAGGTACTATCCTTTTCATAGCTATTGCCGATAATTAGGCACTGAACATAGGAATGGATCCAATGTAATGTTGAGCTTCATCTTCTACAAGTCCTCCCATAGATCAGATTCTTTAGTTGTTTGTCCCTTTTTTCCAAATGTAATGTTGAGCTTCATCTTCTACAAGTCCTCCCATAGATCATATTCAGATGATTCTTCAGATGTCTGTCCCTTGTTTCCAAATGTAATGTTGAGCTTCATCTTCTACAAGTCCTTCCATCCTTCCATAGATCATATTCAGATGATTCTTCAGATGTTTGTCCCTTGTTTCCAAATGTAATGTTCAGCTGAATCTTCGACAAGTCCTCCCATTGATCATATTTAGATTATTCCTCAGTTATCTATCACTTGTTTCCAAATTTTTGAGGCAAAATATCTACCCCTCTTGCTTCTCCTAGATTTCCAGTATCTTTAACTGAGTTAGTTATTTGGTTTCCTCCTTCCTTCTAAACTTCAACATGCAAAGGAGATACAATTTTAATGTTGGCAACAACACTAGCTTATGTTCTTTCCTTCTTTCTTTTGAGATTCAATAGTATGCTTTCCTTAGCTTCACCAATATGCTTTGTTGTTTCAAACAATTCCTCTATAGCTTTGATGGCTCTTCGGCTTGACTCTGGTACTTCTCGCACTTTCTGGCCCTGCACTATGCCTAAGTTACTTGATCCTGATGCATCCAAAGCTTTTTGGCTCTAGACTGCACTATGTTGCTTAATCCTAATGCATCCAAAGCTTTTTGGCTCTAGACTACACTATGTTGCTTGATCTTGATACATTTGACACTTTCTAGCTTTAGATTGTAAAGAGAATACATGGGAGAGGGAGATTGAGTTCCTTCTTGAATAAACACACACAAGAGGCAGCAATACATAAGAGAGAGATGGATGGCTGCATTTTCTTATATATTCTTCTCTTCTCTAAAACCATTAACATAAAGAGATAATAAGAGTACAGACTATAAGGGAAAGTACTCTCCTACTATAACTTACAAAGGTCAATCCATAGTGTGAACCAGACTACATGAGCTAGTGCTATAACTATACCATAACTCTAGTACTCCAAAGTGGGTGTCACAATCTATTGTCCACAACCACTGGTGAATTATCAACCATAATCTCACCAACCATGCTAGTCGCATAAGTGCAGATGCCATCACCCAGGCATGTTATTAATGTCTACAGCACTAGTTGAGCTCGATATCTCAATAGACTAGACCTTGAATCCTTTTTGGTTCTTTCACTAAATCGTTTTTGTGATTGAATGGCCTCAGGACTATCTGCTACCATCATCCTTGGTAGGGGAGCTTTCTAAGCATTTTGGACCTTGCTCCTTCTCTTGCACCATCTTCGCGAGACTTGGTTCCAGACCTCTTCCAGACACACCAGTGCTCCTCCTAATTCTCGCATTTTTCTTCTGTCCTTGGTCCATCCCAATTCTCTAAATCAGCCACTAGGCCTTGTGCCCTTGTGATTGCTAGGATAGCTTGTGTGGAGGCTTAGACGCTTCTAGATATGGCTGAATTTGCATAACGTTGATTGTTTGAGGTTTGATCGAAGTGGACCCATCTGCTTGTGTTTTTTGGAGTTCCTATTAATGAGTTGTGCCACCACATCGAACACTCGGCCTTACGAACCGATTGCTTTATGGTAATAGCATTGGAAAGGTATGCCTGTTGCTCTTTCGCATCACCATGACCTCATCCATAAGGACGAGCTTGCGGTATGCTTAGTGATGTGGTTAATTGGTGCTATCTGTCGCACTAGAATTGTAGCATGGGTTTGCTTTGCTTAACGCTCCGGACAATGCACTTTGCCATTATACCGGCAAGCCTCTATAACACATGAGTGGTGGTTTGACATATAACATAGTAGGGAGTAAGCTTAGATTCCTCCTTGGTGTGACCTTGATTTAAACACTTCGTGCACCAGACATCCGATCGTAGTATCCAGCTCCCCCTACATTTGCATGCATTTGCATCTTGAAGCTTAGCCCACACTGCCACTAGTCATTCTTTGATCATCTTTGGTTTTTGGCTTTTCTTCTCCTGGTTCCTATGCTTGGATTCTGAATCTAGCTCTACATCATCCGAAGTGCCGTTCTCTTGCTATGGATGGCTGAATTTTCTTATGTCTTTTTCTCTTCTCTACAACCAGATAAGAGTATATATTATAAGGGAAAATTACTCTCTCCTACTATAACATACAATGGTCAGCCCATAGTGTGAATTCGATTATATGAGATGGTGCTATAACTATGCCATAATTAGTACTCCAAAGTGGCTATCACATAGCTTCTCATCCATTGATAGCATATCAACCATAATCTCACCAACCATGCCAGTGGCATAAGTGCAAAATCACCCAGGCGGGTCTTCAATGTTTATAGCACTAGTTGAGCTCTATATCTCAACACTCCTCCTTAAGCTCAACTCCACACACTGCACTCTAAGTAAGCTCCTAAACGTATGGAGCTTCTCTATGCCCAATGCCTTCGTGAAGATGTTAGCTACATGATCCTCTGTGTGCTAACATATACTAGATCTACATCACCCGCTAGAACCTTCTCTCTCACAAAGTGATAATGCACCTCAATGTGCTTCGTTTTAGCATGGTATACTGGGTTATTAGCTAACTAAATGCTACTTATGTTTTCATAATAAATGACAATGGCCCTATCTATGGGCTCACTTATATCACCAAATAGCTTCTGAAAACCAAGATACCTCTAGTAGCACCCCTATACTCTACCTCTGTACTAGACAAGATACCTCTAGTAGCATCCCTATACTCTACCTCTGTACTAGACAAGGTAACTGTTGGCTATTTCTTGTTACTCTAACTCATAAGAGAACTCCCAAAAGAAAACATAAAGTCATTGGTAGATCTCCTATCTTTGACACTATCAGCCTAATCAGCATTTGTGTACCCATGTAGTCTACCAGCCTCATAGAAAAGTCCATAATTAATTATGGACTTTATATACCTGTTGAGAATTCGTCTAGCGACATCCAAG
The DNA here is from genome assembly GCF_041138505.1 of Cibotium barometz. Classification (NCBI taxonomy): domain Eukaryota; kingdom Viridiplantae; phylum Streptophyta; class Polypodiopsida; order Cyatheales; family Cibotiaceae; genus Cibotium; species Cibotium barometz. The sequence goes on from NC_141099.1 coordinate 13,844,860, forward strand.
TGTGGTTTCTTGTTAGTGGCACTAACATACTCTAGAAAGAACATTGTAATACCTTAAGCGAAGACCAAGTCAGGAGAGAAGCAAATAGAATTAGCCTAAAGTTCCCAAGGGCTCCTACTTTTCCTTGTGAGATATGCCTGGATTGGGTCTTGCAGCAGCTGAATATTTGACGAATTTGGTCCAGGCGACTTTACTTACACAGAAAAGGAAGCACGCTTTATAGGTGCAACTCATAGAAGTAGGCACCCAAAGTACTGTGGCGTCAAAATAGATAATCAAAGCCCAGGCAGGCATGCTTAGCTCTACTGTGGGATTAAAGGAAGAAATGGCCAAATCGCTTAGTTCTACTAGGCTGGCAAAATGTAGTGATAAAATTCTTTAGATTTTGGATTATATATGTAGATGAAGTCTATGTAAGCCTAAAAAAATATTGTTATAGGTTTGTCAAAGTTTAAGGTTGATGGTATGCACAAAGTATGTGAAAGATGCTAGCTTTTGGTAAGCAAGCCAAATATTCCTGCATAAAAATCACATCCATGCAAGACCATTAGATGTTATGCATTCTAATGTATGGGGATTGACTTGATAATCAACTAAGAAAGTGTGGGTTTCTTCATGAAGGAAAAAAGTGAGGTGTTTGCTTACTTTCACAGATTGGTTGAGAAGGAAAAAGGTATATAGATCAAATGCCTAAAATCGGATAGTAGGGGATAATATACATCAAATGCCTAAAATCAGATGGTGGGGGAGAAGATAAGTCAAAGGTATATGGGGAGAAGATAAGTCAAAGGTATATAGATCAAATGCCTAAAATCGGATAGTAGGGGATAATATAGATCAAATGCCTAAAATCAGATGGTGGGGGAGAAGATAAGTCAAAGGTATATAGATCAAATGCCTAAAATCAGATGGTGGGGGAGAAGATAAGTCAAAGGTATATGAATCAAATGCCTAAAGATCGGATGGTGAGGGATAATATTTCTCCAATAATGAGTTCAGTGATTTCTTGAGAAAGCAGGAAATCAAGTGGCAATTCACATGCGAAAACACTCCACAATGGAATGGTGTTATAGAAAAGAAAGACATGTACATTGTAGAAGTTTCTTGTGCCTTGATGTGTCTAAAAAGAATATGATATGCTAGATTATTTTTGGACTCAAGCATAGAATATGCTATTTACATTATGAACAAGACCCCCATTGTAACTTTTCATTGAATGATACCTAAAAAAAAGTTTACAAGCATAAAATCGGATGTCTCACTTTTTAAAAGTGTTTAGATGTACTACATATATGCATGTTCTTGATGAATGAGAACCAATTAGATCCAAAGAAGAGAAATACATCTTTATTGGTTATGCTTTGGGGTAGAAAGGTTATGGATGCTATAATCTCACCACTTTTAAAGTGTGAGTAAGTAGAGATGATATCTTTGATGAGATGAGTAGATGATATGTACCAAATGAAGGTAACTGACGATGTAGATATAAGAAGCAATGATGCCATCCCACATGTAAAGAATCAATCACATGTGTTTAGTGAACTTGAAGAGTCCTCTAGTAGTGAATCCATTGTTAGTCCATCATTAGACAAGAGGTTGAGGATAGTGCAAAGAATGTAGATGCACCATCTCGTGGTACTATACGTGCCAGTATACATGTATCATGTTAAAGGGAAGGAAAAGGTAGATTAATATTTTGTGCTTGATCTATTATTAGTTCTTCATTATGTGGATGTTAACTCTACTAGCTCTGATTAGAGCATATATGATAAGCTTAGCATTCCGTTAGTGGTCACTCCTAGTGGATAGAGAACTATGGCTATTTTGAGGACATCATGCAATGATCTAGGTGTATGAAGGTCTGCTCAAGTTAGATACCTTGTTGACAAGTGAGATATAATGAATATATAGCCCATCACTATGCTTACATGGTGAAAGCAATCTAGAAGACTGATATAATGAATATATAGCCCATCACTATGCTTACATGGTGAAAGAAATCTAGGAGATAGATCCCACTTCTTTTGAGCATGCACTTAGAAATAAAAAATGGGAAGATGCCATGGATGAGAAGAAGCATTGGATATAAATGTGACATGGAAATTAGTGCCTTTGTCTAAAAGGTAAGAAGGAAATTAGAGGTAAGTGGGTGTACAAGGTCAAGCGTAACTTAGATGGATCTATGAACAAATATAAGGCAAGACCGGTTTTGCCAAGGATTATGGGCAAACATATGGCATTAACTATAAGGAGACATTTAGCTCAGGTGCGAGAATGGCAACTATGTGAGAGCTATCATTACTATGGCTACCACAAAGGTTAATCTTTACATTAGATGGATGTAAAGAATACATTCTAAGAATGCGTTCTTGCATATGGTGACATGTAAGAAGTTTACATAATATGCAACTACAACATTATGAGAGCGATACATATCCAAATTTTGTTTGCTTTCATGCTAGATTAAACCAAATGGTCAAAGATATAACAAAAGCATGATTAGGAAGCTAATGATGAGATGAGAGTTAATCATCAAAACATGATTAAGCATTATGGCATCATAATGATAATAAGAAGAGTGGAGAATCTATAGTGTCCCCAATGCCCTTACTTTTGATGAGTTGGTTGTTGTGCTCTTACACAAGAAGAATAATCTTAGTAAAATTGATATAGTATGTGTGTGGGAGATCAAGCATTTGTGCTACCAGTTAAAAAGGTAAAGGCAAAGCCTTTTGTGCTACCAGTTAAAAAGGTAAAGGCAAAGCCTTTTGTCAGGGTGGCCTATAAGCCAAAGGCAGAATCAACCCAATCTTCTCGAAAGGATATCGAGAAGAAGGTTGATTGTAGCCATATTTGGTAATGACGTGTGTGAACACACTAGGAATAGTTGGGGTACTTTTTTCCTCCTTAGGAGGCTTTTTTTTCCCCGTGTTAGTATACACCCATCTTGTGGTATACTTATCATCTTTATCTGCGCACAAATGTGGATAAGTTTCAAAATCATATCTCGCTGTGATGCCCAAGCTTCCCTAAAAGGTGAAGAAGATACTGAAGTGATCATGGGGTAACAATGAAAGAGTGGGATAACTAGCATCTTACGGGGTTTGCGAATGTGGAAAAGCTATATGAAGATATGGAGAAACACCTTTTAATGGCATTGGAGCATTTGCCACCCACTTGTAAAGTTGTGGCCCTTTATCATCGCCATGACCGATGATGAAGAAGAAGGAGCTGGTGAGAAGAAAGCCACCTAGGAGAGACGAGAGTGGGTGAAGGTTCTCGGCCTATAGATTATGGAACAACGCAAAAGCCAGAATCTTCTACTGTTAAAACACAACTGAAAGGCTAGGTGGAAGAGTTAAACAAACAAGTGGCCCTCTTAGAGAAAAAAACTAAAGTTCACCACCACAGCCCACATCAAAAAGACCTATAGATGAGATGTGAATCCTAATGCTTGATGACCCCTTGGTACATTTGGATGTCATGCTTTTGTTGTGTAGAAAGAGCTCCAACTAGTGAAGGATGAGTGTAACCCTCTTTGGTTTCAATTGAAGGAGTATGAAGATGATACAGAGGAGTTCCAAACAGATGAATCAGAGGATTGACATGTTAAAATGCTTAGTTGAGTTGGAGGAGGACCAACTCGTGCTCGGGAAGATCATTCCTGAGCTCCAAAAGCAAATTAAGGAGAAAACTACGCTAGAAGCGAATATAATTAATGCACAACAGGGCCCAACTAGAATGCTTCCAGAAAAGTTTTGATAATCTGAAACCTCAGAGCCAAGAGGTTGCCAGCTCTTTGCATGAACAAGGTGTATATTTAATCAGAGCAACCTCATCTTTCCAGACTCCTACCAGTCCCATTTTGGTTTGATGCAGTAGCTCAGAAAAGCAAATGAGGATTTAATCCTTCGTTCCAACTAATAGCTCGACAAAGAAAGCATTTAACAACATGACTTGTTTGTCTATCAAGATAATTATTTTCTCAAAGCGGATTATTTACAGTATATTTTTGGTCCACCTAGTTGATCGAAGAGAAAAGGATTAGAAAGAAGTTCATCTAGAGGCTAAAATGTTGGATGTATTTTTTTGATCTTGGAAATCTAGAAGCACATGATAACCCCGAAGATTTTTATTTTCTTTCTTCATCTTCTCTGGAGAATTGGTCGGTTTAACTGAAGGAAAGTGGCTTCTATTCATCCGTGCACCTGACCCACCAGGTGTTAGTGGCGCTAACATATTCTAAGTGGAACATCGTAATACATTGGGTGGATTCACCACAGAGATAGAATAAGACATATACATTGATTCAGATCCTCTTTATAATCACTATATATACAAGCACTAAGCACTTATTATAACACCCCCCCGAGTCATTGTAATACAAATCATGATCATCAATAAAATTTAATTCCAATTATGTCTCGATGTTACTTTGTGTATTCTATTATGTCTTAGTTCTTTTTATAAATCTCAGGAAGTATTGGTTGACCCCCAACACTTCCAAGGGCCTATATAAGCTGACTCATAAGTCTAATAGCATAACTCAAGTCTGGGCTAACAATTGTCATGTAGATCAAGCTATCACTATGCACCTGTACACAGTGGGATCCTCCCCAAAAGCTCACTTATATCTATGGAAAGCTTTGTGTTTTTCTTCAATGGCACTAAAATAGGCTTACAACTTGTTATACCATACTTGGACAACATGTCCAAGCTATATTACCTCTATAACAACAACAAATTACTATGAGGTGATCTTACCACCTCTATGCCCAAGAAATACCACAACTCACCCAATCCTTTATCTCAAACTTTTGCTTCAAAGATTCTTGAAATCATTTACGTCAGCATCATTATCATTAGTGATAAAATCAAGTCATCTCTACATAAATGACTAATAACATGATCTCTCTGTTTTTTTTCACATAAAGTGAAAAACATACATTGGATATTTGAAATCCAATGGTAATAAGATACTCCCCAATCTTGTTTGACCATGCTTTGGGTGCCTGCTTCAAGCTATACAACACACAAAATCTAGGTATGCATCACTCTCATAACTTTGTGGTTGCATTACGTATACTTCTTCTTACAAATCATCATGCAAGAAAGCATTCTTTACATCCATCATGAAAAAACCAACCCTTTGTTGTAGCCATAGCAATGGCAGCTCCCTCACGATTGCCATTCTTGTAAATTGGGCTGAATTTCTTCTCATAGTCAATGCCATAGGTTTGCGCATAACCCTTGGTAAAAACAAATCCTACCTTATACTTGCTCATTGATCCATCCGAGCTATGCTTAACCTTATACACCCACTTACATCTAATTTTCCTCTTTTTCTTAGATAAAGGCATTAAATTCCATGTTGCATTTACATCCAATCTTGCCATCTTTTCATTTATGGTATCTTTCCATTTTTTTATTTCCAAGTGCTTGCTCAAAATAAGAGGGCTCCAATTCTTATATTACTTTAACCATGTAAGCATAATGATGGGCTATATGTCCATCATATCTCAACCTGTATAACAGGGTATCTAGCCCTCGTAGACCTACGTACACCTAGATCATTACATCCTAAAAATAGCCTTGGTTCTCCTTGTAAGATTTACATGGTATTGTGGAGAGATTAGAGGTACTCAAGGTGGATCGAAATAATTAAGCAACATGATTAGTAAGTAAAGGAGAGATTAGTGGTAATTATTGTTAACCCATTCTTAGGATTAACAAGAGTTACTACCATTATCTTATATTAAGGAATCAAGGTAGATACACCAAAAGGTCATACATTCAAGATATGAAGCAATAGTGTCCAAATCTACAACTTGGACGGGTGCCCGTAATGGTCCTATGGAATACTTATGGTGATTTCCACTTCAAAAGCATGTGGTGGTAAGTTAGGATAAAGTCCCGATTGATGTACTTCATGGATATATTATGAGAGTAGTCATTGTTATAGCATTCGGCCTCTTATTAGCTGCAGCCTAAAGTGTTGGATCGGTCACAGTTTAAGTGAGTGTGAACACTTATGGCCATTTATATAAGTGAATATCTCTCATAATACAAAGGACTCTCCCATTGTCCAATAGAGTTTGGCTCTTGCTAATCTCTCTCTCTAATGCATGCTACTGAGTGTGTGTAAGTGAAGTGAGGTGAGGGGAGGGACAAGTACACGTAGTGCAATGCGGTGCTGTGATAACGCTCGTAGTAGGAGACGTAGTGGAATTGCTTCTCAAGGAGTTGTAGAGCTTGGAGACCTCAAGGGTTACGAGCTCGACCATTGGAAAGATTCTTACGATAGTTGTGGTTCACCAGGTAATCTCTTGTTGGATGTGTTTCAAGGAGGGTTAGGGTGAGCCACAACATTTTTGGCGCCACTACCGGGGAATCATTCCTTTTTGCTTTTCCATCGTTTTTCTCTAATCTATGCATTACCCATACCCATTGTCTTGATTAATGGTTTCCCATAAAAAAGATGTGGTTTTGATGGTGATTTGTGTGTGATTTGGTGTAGAATAGCTCTCTTTTTTATTTTATAAAGAATGTTTTTTTGCTTAATTTTAGCTTAAATTGTTGCTTTTGTTGTTGTTAATGTTCCTAGGGCTTTCACATAGTGTGTGTTAGGTTTAGTTTGCATCCATTGCATCAAACAATGCAATGGAATACAATTTTTAGTGAATTTTAGCTCTCTTTAGAGTTAAACATAGTGAATTTTAGCTCTCTTTAGAGTTAAACATAGAACTAGAATCATTAATTTTTGCTTGATTTGTGTGTTTTTTGTTTGAATTGTATGCAATAGAGTGTTAGCAAGCATTAGAAGTAGCTTAATCCTTTAAAAAATTTCTTAAAACTATTAAAAAACTGTTGAAATCGACTAATCTTCCTTAATTGATTGGTTTTTATCATTAAGGGGTGATTAATCCAGCAAAAGGTAAAAAGATTAGAAAATATATTTTTCGAGGTCAAATTTGATCATATAAGAGATCAAAATTAGTATTTTTGAGTGTTTTGAAGACATTTAGATGCATCAAAATACCTAATTACATCAATTGGAGGACTCAAGACAGTGATGGAAAATAGGTTTTGAGACCTCTTCCTTCTGGGATGCAAGTGGCATGTACTTTTTCCAGAAAGAGGAGGTTCACGTGCGTGTAGCACCTAAGCACCTAAGCGAGTTAGGGCAAACGAACACCCGTTTGACCCAACGAAGGGTACGCCAGGCCCTCATGAGGCTATAACAAGCTGTAAGAAAACCTAAAAAGTGAAAAAAAACTTGTACTTGCTCATCATTGACAATGTCAAAGATCTAGCAACAATAGAGGGATTACGTGGACTCACACCCAAATGGAACCCAATGGATGATATCTTCGAGCCATTGAGATCCATGGCCTAAATACATCTCCCAATTCCATTTTCCATTCCTACAACAAGCATGTCATCGGGTTTTACATCCCTGTCACATCAATCCCTCCATGATTTGGTCCCTTGCCTAACACTATCGTAAGTCCTAAGCCTTTAGACATGCTAGGTACCAACCCTTTTCAACCCCTAGATACTCACACCTTAGACGTATTGACTAATCTAGGAAGGGGGGTTTCCCAAGTTCTAAGTGAGTCCCTACCCACATTAGCACTCACACGCGGCCTTAGTGACTCATACAAAACACGGTCGTACAGATTTCTAGAATCATGGGCAAATATGATGGAATGGCTGATCCTGTTCAATTCATACAAATGTTTGAACAATGATGTGAAGCCTTTGGGAAATCCAAACTGTCCCACCAAGGTACATGCGTTGAACCTATGCTTAGTGGGAAAGGCTAGTTGATGGTTCATCACATTAATGCCAATTAAAATGAATTTCAGGACCTTGAGAACATCCTTTATTTACGGCTTTTCAAGACAAGGTGATTGGTGGAGTGTAGGTAAAAGAACTCTATTCAATTGAGCAAAAATAAAATGAAACCATTAGAGATTTTATCCTTCGGATAAAAATCTTGGACTCACGATATGAGCCATGGGAGAAACTAAATAATGCTCAATTGAAGAGATGTTTCATGATGGGCATAAAGAATAATAGCTTACATAACTTGATCATCATATCCAATCCAGAAACATTCGATCAATGTTGTAAAGAAACAATACATTTAGATGACAACATGATGGAGGATGATCATGATATGAGATGTCCCTCATCTAAACCAAGTGAAGTAATGGCTAAAGAAAAATTTATTTTGGAACTGTCATTCCTTGAATTCTATGCAGCCTTGCTTAGCTGTTTTGAATCGGAATCTCCAAGAGAGGATGAGCCTCCTTGAAACCAATCATCCTTAATGTCTCTCCAAGTGAGGTGAAATGCATTGTGTTCATTGCAATTATTACGTTCATCCCAATCCCCATTTGTGTACAAGGTGCCTATCTTTCTATACTGCATATATTGCAAAACCTTTGGTCATGACACACCACAATGTCCTAATTCATATACAATTAACTCAAAACCTGCATCTCACGTGTCCCCAACCAAACACAGTTCTTCAAAGGGTCGAAATTTCTCAAGAAACAGTTCAATGAACACTTCAGTGCTTCTATCGTCGTGGACTGCACAAAGTAGCAAATTACACCATTTGGAATACTTCCATGCCCACTGTCACACTGACACCTTGCAACCCATATGTGAATGATGTGGCATCAATCACATATTCCAAGATTGCCCAAGGCGAGTTGTTGCCCTGTAACCTGTCTCACAGAATACAACTCTCAACATCTTGAGTATACAAAACGGGTAATTGTCCCCCATGATACCCTTGAATGTGCTTACACGCTTACAAGCCAAGGCACAAGATACAATAAAAAAGAATGCAAAAGAAAATACATCGAAATGGGTAGAAGAGCATGTTTTAAAATAGAACCCAAAAAAGAAAAAATCTTCTAAACCCAAGAAAAACAAGGGCAACCAAACTGTCCAAACCAAGGTTGAAATAAAGGACAAAGGAAATGAGCTTGTAGAGGACCTGACCCCGCAATAGAGCAAAAAGCTACACATAATACCTTGGCTTATTTAAGAGGGTCCTATTTAAGAGGCTTCTCATCAATGGAAATAGATGAGTTTATGCTATTATCTTGCTCAACCATGTGATTAAGTGTATCATTGCCATTAATCCCTCCTTTTCTTACTAATCATATTGCTTAATTATTTCAATCCACCTTGAATACCTCTAATCTCTTAACATCACCATGTAAATCTTACATGGTATCAAAGCCTTTTGTTGTTGTTTTGTCCCTTCAATAATAGTTGTCACCTAGTCTACTGCTGCTCATGTCTATTGGTATAGCGTAGAGTCTACTACCTACTAGCACTCCTGTCTATTGCTATTGTGTAGAGTCTGCCACCTAGTCTCTAAGATCAAGCACATTAGCATCAATTGATGTCGAGTAGCCTTGGGCTATGCTGGCTTCATGCAAAGTTGAGCAGTTACAATCAGCTCCTCATGGAATCAGTTTGATGAAATCATCTAAAGGAATCTGAACACGGAATTAGTTGACAAAACCTTAATGTGGAATCAGCTATCAGAGCTTTTGGAGTCAGCTCTGCTCTATCGAAATCAGCAGCTGTTGGAATTAGTTGATGGGTACCTATTTGATAGTCAATAGCGTGCTACCTATACTACTGATAGTCCGCCTACTACCACAATGTGCTAATGTTGCTGTGCTTCTACAAAAATTAAGGGTTTTTAGACACTACCCTTGTGCTTCAAAGACAAGTGGTAAGACCATCCTTCATCATCATGACCACACTTCAAATAGATAAATTCAACGGCCAGGATTTCACACATGGCAAGTTAAGATAAAATTCACCTTAATGAAAAAGGGCTTGTGGTCAATTGCAAATGGTAAAGAAAAGAAACCTTCCACTAGTGAAGGAGAGGGAACATGGTTGCTAAAGGATGAAAAAGGTATGGCTATTATAGATTTAGGACTTAGCGATAGCTATATACATCATATAGTTAATGCCAAGGATGCTGCTAATGCATGGAACACACTAGATAAAATATTTGGGATGAAAGGTAAGAACTCTAATCTAACATTGGGTTAAAAATTAAATTTTTTGAGCTCAAAATGAAGCCTATAGACACTTTTCTTGCACACCTCAACTATATGAAAAGTTGGATGGCACAATTAGTGGCAGTTGACGCTCTTGTGTGGAAGAAGAAGATGCTATTGCACTACTTCTTAAGAGCATGCCCAATGAGGAATATGTCAGCTTGTTTTAACCTTGAAAAATCTTCTAGAACCTACCTTGGACACCATTTAAGCTTCCTTATTTGAATAATTTAAGAAAAATCAAGAGAACCATGGTCTTGAAGAAGTGCACCTCATCAACAACAACAATGGTAAAAACACTAGCTTCACTCATTGTTGTAAAAATGGTCACGTATGAAAGATTGCAGATACAAAAATAATCCCAAGATGTAATGCAAAAATTGTGGAAAACAAGGACACTTGGAAGATAGGTGCTTCATCAAAGCCAAAGCCGATGAAGCCAACATTATCTCTAACTCACCTCAGAGTGCCCCGAAGATGGAGGCAATTTTGTTGATGTAGAATGGGCCTTTTAGGGCTTGTCCACTTTGCTCTTGGCCACTTTTCTCTTATTTGTTTATTGGCCATGATTGTCCCATATGGGGGTGTTGGAAGATGTTTCCCCCATGGCCATACTCACACTCATCAAAGCAAATTTATTTGGTGCATTAGGAATCTTGACATTAGTCATGGGATATTGGTTGTATTTGACACATTTACTATATTTGAGACATTTGATATATTTGAAGCATTAGGAGTCATTAGATATGTCTAAGGTAATTTTGGGTGATTAAACATGAGAGAATCTACTAGAGGAATCGTGGAGCATTAGGAGTCATTTGATATATTTGAAGCATTAGGAGTCTTTAGTCGTGGAACATTGGTTGTATTTGACACATTTACTATATTTGAGACATTTGATATATTTGAAGCATTAGGAGTCATTAGATATGTCTAAGGTAATTTTGGGTGATTAAACATGAGAGAATCTACTAGAGGAATCGTGGAAATCAAGTGGGCATGTGGAGGAGATTCTCTAGGCTGGAATGTAGGAGAGAAGAGTTGACCGCCCATGTGGTGTAGTGACATCTTTGCTTATGTACTTAAGCTTATAATCTTGACCCATTTACTATATTTGGGACATTCGATATATTTGAAGCATTAGGAGTCATTAGATATGTCTCAGGTAATTTTGGGTAATTAAACATGAGAGAATCGACTAGAGGAATCGTGGAGATCAAGTGGGCATGTGGAGGAGATTCTCTAGGCTAGAATGTAGGAGAGAAGAGTTGATTGCCCATGTGGTGTAGTGACATCTTTGCTTATGTACTTAAGCTTATAATCTTGGCCTATTTAAGAGGCTTCTCTCATCAATTAAAATAGATGATTTTATGCTATTATCTTGCTCTTTATCAACCAATTGATTAATCATTGTTATGGCTCACCCTACCTCCTTTAAACACATCCAACAAGAGATTACGTGGTGAACCACAACCATTCTGAGGATGCTTCCAATGGCCGAGCTTGTAACCCTTGAGGTCTCCAAACTCTACAACTCCTTGAGAAGCAATTCCACCGTGTCTCCTATGAGCGTTGTCACACCGCCGTGTTGCACTATGTGTACTCGTCCCTCCTCTCCTCTCACCTCACTTCACTTACACACACTCACTAGCATGCATTAGAGAGATAAAGATTAGCAAGAGGACTAGAAAGAGCTAGACTCTATTTCATAATGGGAGAGTTCTTTGTATTATGAGAGATATTCACTTATATACATGGCCATAAGTGTGCACACTCACTTAAACTATGGCCGGCTGGGCACTTCAGGCTCATAAGAGGCTTAACGCTATTACAATGACTACTCTCATAATACACTCATGGGAAACATGGTGGAATTGCTTCTCAAGGAGTTGTAGAGCTTGGAGACCTCAAGGGTTACGAGCTCGGCCATTGGAAAGATCCTCACAATGACAGTTGCGGTTCACCAAGTAATCTCTTTTTGGATGTGTTTCAAGGAGGGTTAGGGTGAGCCATAACATGGATCTCTTGCATTTCTTCCTCTTAATCTAGATTCAGGGCCCATTCAACCTCTTATGAGGCTTTATCCTACATGGTTTTGCTTAGTTTTGTTCTCCTTGAGTCCTCTAGTTTTGTGGAATTTGATTCTTTTTTCTTCATTTCTTTGGTTGCTTCTTCCGTTTTTTTCCATCTTTTGCTTCTGCATAATGTCCCATCACTTCATTCACATGTAACATGTATAGGAACACTAGGTAGGATGTTCATGGAGTATTCTGTCTTCTTCATCATTATCAAAGCCTTATGACATATTGAATGTCTCCACATGAACTGGTCTTTTAGCAAGTGTTATTGATCCGCTTACATTAGAAAGGTCAACATGGACTTTCCACTTCCCCTTTCTAATAGAGATTCTGTTTCTGCCCTAGTATTGCTTTACTTTGCCGTGTCTCAACTAGGGCTTTCCAATAACACCTAGTAAGACCCAATGTTGTTTTCAGTGGTTATATCACCACCAAATTGAACTTGAAGTCTACTTGTTTGATTTTCATTTGGAAATTTTTGATAATTCCTTTAGGAACCACCATTCTATTATCTGCCATTCTTATGTTGAATGGAACGGGTTCCCATCCTACTATAGTTTCCTCTGTAATGACATTTACTCCGGATCCACCATCCAGTACTGCATCATTGGTGAGCACATTGTTTAGTTGGATTGTGACTTTGGCCACTTTATCATCTCTAGATGGTGGGGCTTCCTCAACTTGCATTCTGGGGTTTCTTCTTCTTTTGAGTGTTTCAATTCCTTCCTTAGTCCTTCAATGCCTACCATTAAGATTTTAGCCTTGAATCTTGGACATAAGTCCAGCACTTGTCTCAGCAGAACATGTTTGTCCACTAGTAGCATTAATACTGCATTGGTTTGCTACCAATCAAAATCCTTCTTGCTTTCTTCCAAGCATATTTTATTATTGTGCTCTATGTGCATCTTGTGCTTGCTTCCAGAAGATCTACAATGACTCGCATAAGCCATCCTCCTTCTATTTGCCTTGCCTTCTTCACATCAAAGAAGTTGGCAGAGGCTATGACGGCATTACCTAGGGGAAAATGCATGGAAGAGGATAGGCTTCTTGTCTCATTATTTCTTTGTCACTAGGATCTCATGGAAGGTAGCCTTAGGGCTTCTTTCAATGAGATAATGGTCACAAGAGTTACGCCAAAGGGTGGTGATAGATTGGAGATTCGGTAATGGAGATCCATCACGCTCCTAGGGATGGCCTACAAAATTTTGGCCAAGACATCAATCAGAGACTGCTAGTGGTTTGTATCCTCACCTTCTCCTGTTGTTCCCAGTCCACAACTACCTTCTTGTGGGCTTTGGGTGAGTCTTGATTATCTACTGGAGTTATTACTATACCAAATTCATTTGCTTTAGCCCTTATGAGACTGGTGCCAAGATGTCTTGAATCTCCATCTGTATGTCATCTGACTGCATCATGTTGGCACTTGGTGGATTTTCTTTGAGTTGCATCAATTCCGCCTGTCTTTCTTCATCATGCGTTTTCTTCATGGCACATTTTACCTTGGTGTGCCTAGGCTTTTGACAATAGTAGCATGTGAAGGTGGTGGAACCACGGGCATGTCCTTGGCTTCTTCTTCTTCCCTGAGAGTAATTTTTGTGGCCTCTGATCCCATACCTTCTCATTCCAAAGGGTCTTCTTTCCACTCCTTCCACACTGTTCACCATGGGAGCTCTATTTTTCATGTTGCACCTGCAGTTCCATGTACTATGATCATACATGTTACAAATGGTACACGTTGGTGGTGGCACTGTGCATTCCTCCTTGAGGTGGCCTTCCCATTTGCATTGAGAGAAGAACACATTTTTGCAAAATTCTGAGCTTTTTCTCTTTTTCTCTTGCATCAGCTGCTTCACCTGCAACACAAGTTCTATGGGGCTCATTTTTGCCTTCGTGTGTTACAGGACCATGGTACATGGAGATTAAATTATTCCACAAATTAAATAATAGAAGAAATAAACCATAACATCATAGCATAAATCAAGAGCATGAAATTCAAAGAACACAAGATTGGGTGTGTAATCTCCCCCCCCCCCCCCCCCGACGTGTGTGGCTCCACTCTCACACGTGGTATTTAACTCATATTCATAAATTTAGCCCTTGGAGCCATAAATTGCACAGCTTTTCCAAAATTGGGCTTTTACAAAATTGAACCATAGTCCAATGCTTTTAAAGCATTTCATAAAAAATAAACCTTCCCTCCCAACATATGTACAATGGGCCAAACCATACAAAATTCAATATTTAGTACACATGTGCTTGGCTAGATAATCTCGTCCAATGTCCACCTTGGTTGTCTCGAACTCATTATCTATACTCAACATAGTCCACAATGTAAGATCACAATTACTTTGGAATCACTCACAAAAATAATTCTAACAAATGGAAATCATTCACTACCATGCTTCACACATGAACCATGCATCACACATAATTATTTAGATTCACTCCCATGATTAACATATTCTAAAAAATCTCACTCTCGTGATAGTCCTCCCATTTGAGAAGACAACCGTCCTCGGTTGTAACTATCAGCACACATGAGTGATCAAACACATTTATTGTTCCCATATTGGATTCACTCCTAATGCCATTATGTATTTAAGTGGATTCATTCCCACATGTCCTCACACACATCACACGTGTCTTAAGGTTCATCGAATTCACTCACAGAACCTTTACACGTGTCACACGTGTCTTAGAGTTGATCGGATTCACTCACAATCAAACTCCTACATTGGATTCACTTAGAATGTTTTCATACACGTCATATGTATTCACAAAGTATACCACACATGTTTCACACATGTCATAGGCTAGTTGGACTCACTCATCACAACCAACTAGGGTCACCCTCATCAAGAATTAATTCAAAAGAATTGATTGGATTCACTCACACTCAAACTCACACATTTCTTACATGCGTCACACATGTCATAGTTGGTTGGATTCACTCACAATTAATCACACTTAGGTCACCTAAGATATTCTTTTCATTTATTGGATCACCCAATAATAAATTAATTATCGTAACATTCCGTCTTGTTTAGGTTGCAACTGACCTCAATTGAATATTTAATTAGCAAGTAAAGAGAGTCAAAATAATATAAATATAATATTCATCTCACAGATAAACATCACTTAGATTATCCATTTAGGACATCAAAAGAGTATCCTTCACATACACTAACATGAGTATCTTTCATAGAAACCAACACAAGTATCTTTCTCACACACCTGCCTGCTGATTATCCTTATTTGAAATAGAAAAGAGAATAATTTGAAGAAAGTGTTTTAAATGAGATATTAAAGTTTAAAGGTTGAAAGTGAAATAACAATACGCTACATACATTATTCGGTGAGTGATCACTCAAAAGAACATATGTGCATCATTGTTAGTTCACTTAAGTCCTTATAGTGAATGATCTAATATATATTTTCTTTCGCGTATAGAAAGTACATATCAATCATTGAACTATCTTGACCATTATATTTTAAATTTAACAAGTTTTTTTAAAATAATAAAATTAAACAATGCATAAGTATGAGTTTTAGGCTTACCTCTCTAGTGATAGAAATCATGATTGGGAGTACCCTCTTGTTTAGATTGGTCGCCTTTATCTTCGTCTTTAACCACGTTCACGACCGCAACTCGATTCTTTCTCTTTTTTGGGCACTCATATGCATAATGTCCTTCTTTGTCGCACCTGTAGCATATAATCAAATGAGATTTTTTATTTCCATTACTGGTCTTCTTTGCAATTTCAGTTTTATTCTCATTCACTTGTGGACCATTGTGCTTCTCTGCTTTATCTTTGTAGGTATTGGCACCTATCCCATTCCCACCCACAACAACCTCAAGAGGTACGTGATCTGCCTCCACATGATAATATTGTGCCTTTCACTGAAAGAAATGTTTTGGATTCTTTGACAGCTGTAGAGTATGAGGAGTTGATTCAAGCAGGCACTCCACTTTTAAAGCTGAAGCTCATGTTCAAGGTAGTGATGATGCAGATTACTTCATTCGATCCTACACGCCAGATCCTGACAGAAGTATTCTCTGTAGTCACACCCACATGTCAACATTATGTACCATACCCTCTCCATGCCCCACATCCCAAACTAGAGGAATTACTCCCGTTGTTTTGACAGGAGAAGGAACATTGTGGGCAAATGTCACAAAACACACAAGGCTCACCAACCCTCATCTAGCTGACTTGCTGGAAATTCACCTTGTCACATTCATGATCAGCTATTGCACACAAGAGGTGGATACACCACCATCCACACAAATGAGGAAGTGCCACAACTGTAAGATTTTGGAGTCCAACCTACATGGAGGCAAGAGTTTCAAAATAGTTCCAGAATACAGCAGAGTTTACATGCACGCGCCACCAACACTCTGTGTGAGTGGATCCATTATACATGCCTATCAAGAGAAGGTGGACGCCGCTGGAGTTCCAAGAGGCCAAAAACAGGGACGCTCATGTTTTCTATAACTTCCCTATCTTCACACCTACAACATTTGGCCATATTCAAGAACAAAGACAGCAACTGCTAACCTAGATCGGAGCTTGGCGCAGAATACATGATCCTACCATTGTGGGCCAGTGTTAGGTTCGTGAAATTATTGGTGGTACTCATAGATCAACCTAAGGAAACTTATGATGGCTTTGAAGCATAGCATCTGTAGTTTGACAACATGAACTAAGGGCCTTCAGAGACAGAGGAATGATGCTGTATTACCACCGCTTACGATGTCTTCCAACCTATATGCATCTTACATTTGAAGACATGATCGACACTGGATTCTGGAAGTCCCACTCAGCATTCTGTCGAACACTCCGAAAACTCCAGTCCCGACATAACTTCTACCGATATGAATTCAGTGACCAGGACTTCCGACCTCGGTAATAGGTTCTGAGGACAGAACCTACATCACGAAGAAGGGGGGAATGTTAATCCCATTTAGATTAACAACATGATCCTCAATTGAGGACATTAATAAGTGTCATACAAAGGCACTATAAAGGTTGTACATTATGAGATATTGGCCACCCAAGGCCTAGTTATTTGGGCGCCCAAGTGTGAATAAGGGCCAATTGTATATAAGGCATTTTCTTATATAATGAAAAGGACACAATCCCCTTTGTGCTATTGATAGTTCTCCCCTTATGCTTTGTGAGAGAGTGAGGAGTGAGAGCATTCTAGCATTGTGCCTCTTTCATGCTTGTGTGTATATGCTTGTATGAGAGAGTGAGAGAGAGTGTGATTGGTCTATGTGATGGTGTGAGTGACTCCACGGTGACAGAGTGGAGGTGGAGCTTGGAGTATGGAGTTTTACAAGAAGGGAGCTTGGAGGCCTCAAGGGACTCAAGATCGAAGCATTAGTAAGTACCCCACGACAGTTGTGTTCTATTGCTCATCCATTAGGTGAATGTGTAGAGTTCCCTCTTGGAGGTGAGGTAGCCCATAACAAACCTATCCAAAGGACTATGCGAGCTACTCTCAAAGCTCAAGAGTCTCGAAAGGGACACAAAATCAGCAGAAAGGCTTTTATTTTTTAAGATTATGATGGCAAAAAGGATGCACATGTCATACTCGCATGGTTGAGCCAACTTGATGATTATTTTTCTAGAGAAAAATTTTCTGAGAAGGATAAGATTAAATGTGCTACTAATCATTTGGTAGGCAATGCAGCTCTTTGGTGGAATGTTATTAGACAGGGCAATGTAAACCAAAGTCATGGAAAGACTTCCAAAAGCTGATTAAGAAGTATTTCTTACCTCTGTCATATAAGAGTAAAGCTTGAAAGCGATGGGATATTTTTAGACAGCTCAAAAAAGAGAACATATCAACCTATATTGACAGATTTTGGCAAACTTTATTGCAACTTTAATCTATAGAGAAAGTGCGTGAAAAAGAGCAAAGGAGAAAGTTCATAGCAGGTCTCAAGCCAGTTATTAGAGTAGAAGTGAATATGTTTCATCCTCATTCTCTTAGCAATGCCATCACTCTAACAACAAACTGTGAGAAGAAAATTGGAATTCCGAGGGACACTACAGTGACAGATTCTCATATTCCTTAGTCCTCTTTGCGAGAAGGCAGAAAAATAGAAAATCTTCCTTTAAGAACCAGAACCACCCAAGCTTACAAAAGCAGGGCGCCAAAAACGCAATAAAGCCTTGGCAGAGGCAAAACGTGAGGCTAAAAAGATCATGGGTTAAAGCCAAACAAGACAATGAGGACAAACTAGACTTGCTCTCTAAGTATCCAACCACTTTAAAACCTTTACTATTGGTGGCGAATGGAAGGTGGTCTGACTAACAGCTACAAGGGTGAAAGAGGATGGCCTATCCACATCATACAATGGCCCGACAGAAGTCAAGGAAGTGCATATTGTGGGACCAAGACATTGCTAAAGATTTGACTTCGGTTGAAGAAGATGAACTCATTGCTCTCCTCAAGGAAATTAAGGATTGTTTCGCCTGGAATTATGAGGAGATGAAGGGGGTACCGCCTAAGGTGGTACAGCATACGATTCCAATCATGGAAGGTTCAAGACCCACCAGGCAGAACATACTAGATGAATCCTGAGTATGCGGCAATTGTAAAGGAGGAAATTGACAAGCTCATTGCTGTGGATTTCATCTATGAAATTGAACATACAGATTGGTTGTCACCAATCGTGATAGTGTCAAAAAAATGGAAAGCTTAGGGTATGTGTTGATCTTAAAAAGGTTAATGCAGCCACTAGGAAAGACCATTATCCATTGCCTTATACAGAACATGTTTTGGAAAGAGTGGCTATGGGAGAGAAGCTTACAGCTTCTTGGATGGATTCTCTGGCTACAATCAGGTGTCCATAGCACCAGAGGACCAGCACAAGACAGCTTTCAACACAATGTGGGGGACATTTACATACAAAGTTATGTCGTTCGACCTCATAAACACCCCAGGCAACGGGCTGATGTGCACACCCTTCAAGGACTACTTATCAAGGACTACTTACAAAAGTGGTTGGAGGTATTCATTGATGATCTATGTGCACACTCTCGATGGGTAGATCATCTCGCCTGCTTGTTGAGGAAAGTGTTTGAGCGATGTCGATTATATCATATATCACTGAACCCCTTGAAGTGTCAGTTTTGGGTCAAGCATGGTGTGATATTGGGACACATTGTCTTAAAGAATGATATATCCACGGATGATAGCAAGGTCAAGCTGATATTGGAGCTACCACTGTCTACCAACTACAAGGGAGTGCAAAGACTATCGCCGCTTCATAATCTTTTATGCAAAAATAGCGAGACCCTTATACAAGCTCCTCATTGTCTTTGAGTGGACCGAAGAGTGTCAGGAAGCATATGATCGACTGAAGCAAGCGTTAGCAAGCATGCCAATTCTATGACCCCCTAATTGGGATCTCATATTTCACGTGCATATTGATGTATCAAATTTTGCTATTGGTTGCATACTAGCCCGGCCTGGTGAGTTCAAATTGGACTATCCAGTTTGCTTCTTCATAAGTCCACAGTTGAATGATGCAGAGGTGAATTACACCACCACAGAGAGAGAAGGATTGGCCATGGTTTACGCCATCAAAAAATATCAACATTAACTCTTGGCCAACAAATTCATATTTTTCGTGGACCGTCAAGCCTTACTATACCTAGTAAATAAACCTTGCACCATGGGGAGAATCACACGATGGTTACTATTATTCTTGGAATTCGACTTTACAATCTGGTAAGGAAGGGAACACAGCATGTGTTGGCCGACCACATGTCAAGAATTCCAAATGGGGAACCAACAACTGGTGTTGATGATGATTTTCCTTATGCTTGTTTATTTAAGTTGGATATGGTACGTGAATGGAGTGAAGAAATCTCAAAGTATCTAGCTTATGGTTTTCCACACAAGAAATACCTTTGAACAAAGATAAAATGCGGTAGCTTATTTCTACACCTTATCAACTGATTGTGGGAGAACTATATAAGCTAGGAAAAGATAATGTGCTCAGAAGATGCATTAGAGAGGATGAGTTAGTCACCATATTGGAAGAAGCTCATTCAAAGATAGCAAGCAGACATTTTGCTGGAGAAATCACATCTTGAAAAGTGCTTCAAGCAGGACTATGGTGGCCTAGGTTATTCAGAGATGCCATAGAATTTGTTAAAAGATGCGAAGAATGTCAACGTTTCGCTATTCCACAGCAAAAGGACAAGATGCCGCTCACCTACTATTGCAAGACAACCATTTGAGAAATGGGCAATAGATTTTGTGGGACCGATTAGTCCAGAGGCACATCCATCCCAAGCCCGATATGTGATCGTGGCCATAGACTATTTCACGAAATGCAGAAGTCAGAGCCTCAAAGAGAGCTGATGCGCGAACAACTATAAAATTTTTATATAAGCAAATCATCTCGAGGTTCGACTGCCCCCCATTAGAATTGTTGAGTGATCGTGGCTCACATTTTATCAAAATGAGGTGATTGATCATTTACTTGCGGGATTCTTAGTGATCCATCGAAAATCATCACCTTATTATCCATAGGGCAATGGTCAAGCAGAGAGTACAAACAAGATTTTGTGTCCTATGTTGACGAAAACCTTGGAAGCAAGTCGAACAAACTAGGAACATACGTTGACAGCAGCCCTATGGGCCTATCGAACATCATATAAGGTAGCGACGGGTTAGACTCCCTTCCATCTAGCTTATGGTGTAGAAAAAGTTATGCCTATGGAATACCTAGTTCCAAGCTTAAGGATCTCCATACAAGAGCATCTAATGGAGAATGCATTAGCTAAAAGGCTAATTGACTTAGAGAAGCTTGAAGAGACCAAGCTAATAGCATCACATAGACTCATGGTTGAAAAATTACGCAGGAAAAATTGGTTTGACAAAAACCTTAAGCAAAAAGAACTTGAAAAACGGGGGACCTTGTCCTTATGTATGGTGTTGGTAGCGCCAGGAAAAAGAAACTTAAATATCAAGGCCTAGGACCATTTCGAGTATCAAAAATCACACCTCAGGGGTCTGTTCAAATTGAGACAATTGACGGCATCCACTGATGGAGGGTTATGTCAATAGAAGTAAATTAAAAAATACTTTGGACCACTGACCCAAGAGATGCTCATCTCTTGAAACAACATAAACAGCTTGCAAAAGAAAAGATACAGCAAGCACAAGAAGAGGCTAAGGCTAGAGAGATCAAAGCCAAACAATTACTGCACAAAAGACTGATATATGTCAACATGGCTTCTGTGAACCTTTTGGTGGACGAAGGGGAACTAAACATTGAGCCAACATGACTCACTAAAGGCCATGCAACAAGCATTGCATTAATAGATATGGGGTCAAGTTATAACTTGATCTTATATGAAACCTAGGTAGCATTAGGTAAACCACACCTTGAACCCACTGATGCGCAAGTTTGTAGCATTCACTTGATAGCCACAAAAGTTGAGGGATTTTTAAATGTTAACATTTCTATCAAAAATAATTTCTTGGTCAGGAAGGTGTTTATCATGCCTGCAGGTTCCATGGAAGAAGAGATGATTCTAGGACGATCTTGGATCTATGCCAGTAAATGTAATATCTAATGAGGGAAGAACGAATAGCATTGATAAGCACAGGCAAGAAGGTCGTGTCCATACCCTTATGGAACTCAAAAAACAAAGGGAAGCACATCATAATTGATGAACAAACAACGAGTGCAATGGCAACACCTCAAAGGACAGAACCAACAACCGTTTCGTGGCGATGCCTACCCACACAATACCCTACATCTAAGGGTACACATAAGTGGGTGCCCAAGAGTCAACTAACAGATCAACCAAACAAGATGGACACCGTGAATGATATAAAGAACCCAAGAAGAGCCTGCAAACAATTCAAAAGTTAAACCTTTTATTGACTCAAACTAATCGGCACCCAAAGAGACCTCAAGGACCCCGTAAGCAATGGGTCCAAAAGGACTTACTCTGCAAGCACAAGGATACTATCAAGGCAATGTAGCAATATGGGTACCCAAACCCCTCTCAGTGGTGGTGGCCAATACCACAAACAAGTCGAATCGTCAAAAAGAGGGTGGTAAGAGCATGCAACATCAACTCCCGACTAAGCAATCACCACACTAACCCTTGTGTGGAGGAAAACGCAACCCCATACAAATGGTTTGGGAATTCCCAAAGCAACAACCCAAAGTACCCACTTTGGCTACAGAACTGAACAGGGAACTTAAAGGTAAAAACAAATTCAGCAACAAGGAGATGCTGATAGAAGCCCTCCACAACCAGACATAGCGACAAAATTGTTTAGTTGGGTGGAAGGAACAATAAAAAACTCTCACATGGAACTAAAATGACTGCATCAATGAATGCCCAAAAGTGCCCAAGTGACCCCTTGGTTCTCATGGCAATAAACAAAAGATATCCAATGATTGCACAAATGGATGAGCAATGTATCATTCACTCATCATGTGCATGTTTTTGACTGCTTGAGCATAAAGGAAAAATGAGAAGAAGTCGATATTATACATTCCACGTGAAACTGCAAAGATAGCTCCAGAACTGGCAATGCTCATACAAGTTGAGGAAAGACAAGATGAAGAGGTAGCTGCAGCCCAAGTACAGGAACCAGGGGCCCCCATGGAAACAAGTAAAAGACAGAGAACTCTAGAGCCATTAAGTCCAAGCAAGGGGAGAAGATTGGAAGATAGAGAAGGACTACCACAAATGGCCTCCCTACGGAACATCGATTATCAACAATTCTTGCAGGAGACCATAGAAGAACTTGACAAGCTGCTCAACCAACCACAAACTGGGCTAAAGAGAGAATCAAGCACCAATGCAATGTGGGAGCAGGAACAAAAAGTTTGGCGATGCTACCTCCTAACACATATGCTCCACGACCGTAACACTGCACTCTAGAAGCAAGTTAAAGATACATCCGCACAAGTACAAAAGTTAAAGGCAAACTTGAAAGCAACTGAGACAACCCACAAAGAGGTCATTTATGAAGAGTTTGAAAGCTATAAAGGAGCAGGAGAAAAGGTACAATGCACTGGACAATAATAACATGGTATTAAGCCAAACAATAGTACAAAAGATCAAGGAGAATACTGATCTCAATGCCAAATTGGAATAAGCAAAGGAACAACTCCAGAAAGAAGTCGACCACACAAAGGAACTCATGACACTCCATGCACAATAAGTGCAAGACTTCCAAGCCAATGCTAGGGCCAGGAAGAAGCATTACAACACCAAATCACGCAATGAACAGCACAACTCAAAGCAGAGGAGGAGAGGGCAAACCATCTACAACAAGAAAGGGAACAAACCAACAAAGCTCATGCAGAGAAGATCAAAACTCTTAATGAAACAATAAGTGCAAGCCAGGAAGAAGCACATAGAAATGATTTGGCACACCAGGAAATAGTGACATAGCTTATGAAACAACTTCAAGACACTCTTCAGAGGTTGGCAGGCCAAAGACTCCAACAGATTACCGATGCTCAAGCAAGGGAAACAACTGCCCGACGAGCCCAAGAAGATGCAACACGAAGATTTGAAGAACTGGATGCTGCAAGGATGATCAAAGAAACAGCAATTTCAAAACTCATTAGCAACACAAACTCTCGCCTACAAGAATTGGACCGTCAGCTCGCAATCCAAGAAAGAAGTCAGCAGTCGGAACCCAATGATGATCTTCGTCTCCTCCTTGAGCGTGCCTCCCAGTTGGGACAGTTGCCAGTAACTCCTCGGGCCCCTCCTCAAACTCTTTCTTTGTTTTTGTCTCTCTTTACTTCAATATGACATAAATCTATCTAAAGATAAAGGCCTAGGATAACTAACATTAATCAAACAAAATATGGAAAGAGACGCTGATCCTACCGTAATCATGGGAATTTTGAGGGGTGACTTAGTATTGACTAATCCCCCCATGACATCTTTTTCTATCCCCTACATCCTATCATGCTAAACCTTTGTAAGTTGTCGCGTTCTCCAAAAATCAAAAATTCTAGACATCCTATCATGCTAAACCTTTGTAAAGTTGTTGTCGCGTTCTCCAAAAATCAGAAATTTTTGACTTAGTATTGACTAATCCCCCCATGACATCTTTTTCTATCCCCTACATCCTATCATGCTAAACCTTTGTAAGTTGTTGTCGTGTTCTCCAAAAATCAGAAATTTTAGACAACAGTGTCAAAAAATTAGATCTATTTGTCCCAGATAACATTCCAAAGACACCTGCCAACTGCGAAGTAGTAGCACATAGTTACCAATGGGTCATAAGTCACAGGACTGGCTAGAGGTATATAACACTCACCAACATCTAAGCCTATGTGATTCCACTCTTTATCATCCTTTTGGCATTCTAAAACTCTATACTAATATCTACAAACAATTAGAAGCCATGCAACTGTACAATACAATTTTGATGCTACCCATATAGAGTATCCCACTATAAACGAAGAAGAAATTCCAAACTTATGGAAATTTATTAACCTATGGAAATTTATTAAGTCTCATAAGCCTAGCCACCCACCCCCTAGCACCACAGGACAGGGTCAAGAAGAATCTTCTTCATCATATTCAAAATCCACTTACCCTGTCTACTCTAATGTCGCTAGTAAGCTACTTAACCCATATCCTAACACGCAACCTACTAACACATCTCAGACGGCTGAATGCATTTTCTCATCTTTTTATCCTCCCGAGATAGATTTTTCCACTAACACTCTTGCCCCGAGGAGGTACCGGCACATCTACCCCATCTCCAACAAGGCACTCTCAAGAGGTAAGACACATAATCCCGCAAGATAATCTTGAACCATTTACTGATGATACCATCTTGGATTCTTTGTCAACTGCTGCAGAGTACGAGGGGCTCATACGAGCAAGAAATCCTCTTTTGAAGCCTAAATTAATGTTCAAGGTGCTCATGTAGATTATTCCCTTTGAGCCCACACGCCGAATCATGCCAGAAGCATATTTAGAAGTCACTCCAACAAAACAGCATAATGTACCATACCCTCTCCGTGCCCCACGACCTAACTTAGAAGAATTGCTTTCATTGGCACAAGAGGACACCTTATGGGCAAATGTGGCCAAGCACACAAAGCTAGCTAATCCTCAGTTAGCTGATTTGCTAGAGATAAGGATAGTAACATTTATGATCAGCTCTACTGTTTTCGCAGGTGGAGGAAAGCAAACCCTGTGTGTACACAAGAGGTGGCTATGCCATAATATTCACTACTAAAGAGCACCCCCACCTGGAAGATTTTGGAATTCAGCCCGACTAGAGAAAAGAGTACCTCGCAATTCCAGAATACAACCAAGTGTGCATGGGTGCGCCACCAACACTGTGGGTCGATCCAGTATACATGCCGGTTAAAAGAAATTGGACACTGCTGGAATTTCAAGAAGCCAAAAGGCATGACTCGCATGTGTGCTACAACTTTTCCATCTTTATACCAGCAACATTTGCCCACATTCAAGAACAAAGACATCAGATATACTGACATGGATGAGGGCATGGCGTTGCATTCCCAACCTCGCTACTGTAGCCAACATCAAATTTTTAAAATTAGTGGTGGTGCTCATAGATCAACCAAAGGAGCCTTATGAGACAGAACACCTACGGTTCGACATGAACCAAGGGCCATCAGATAGGGGAATCATGCTTTATTACCACCGGCTTTGATGTCTTCCAGGATACATGCACATCACTTTCGAAGACATGGTGGATACTGGATTCTGGAGATCATTTTCAGCTTTCTAATGTACACTCAAGAATCTCCAATCCAGGAGGAACTTCTACCGACATGAGTTCGGTGACCAAGTCTTAAGACCTCGAATAACAAGTTCTAACAAACGGACAGAACCTACATTAGGAAGGGGGGATGTTAATCCCATTTTGGATTAACAAACATGATCCTCAATTGAGAACATTAATAAGTTTCATGAAATGACACTATAAAAGTTGTACATTATGAGATATTGGCCATCCAAGGCCTAGTAAGTAAGTTTTGGGCACCCAAGTGTGAATAAGGGCCAAATGTATATAAGGCATTTTCTCATAATGAAAAGATACAATCCCCTTTGTGCTATAGAGAGCTCTCCCTTATGTCTTGAGAGAGATTGAAGGAGTGAGAGCATTCTAGCATTGTGCCTCTTTCATGCTTGTGTGATTCATGCTTGTGTGAGAGAGTGAGAGATAGAGTGATTGCCTCATACTATGGTGTGAGTGACTCTACGGTGGTAGTGTGGAGGTGGAGCTTGGAGGTTAGAGCTTAACAAGTGAGCTTGGAGGCCTCAAGGGACCCAAGTTTGAAGCATTGGTATAAGTACCCTATGATAGTTGTGATCTATTGCTCATCCTTTAGGTGAATGTGTAGAGTTCCCTCTTGAGGTGTGGTAACCCATAACAATGGGAAGAAGCCTACCTCCAAACTATATCCCAAACCTCCAAATTTTACCACGTTGCTCTCTTTCGTTATATAATATAGAGAAGAGATACTACCATACACGAGTCTTACCAAACACCGAGCAACCTTTTTTGAGCTAGTTGAAAATTGGAGCAAAACTTGGCAACAGACCCCAAAAAATTGGAATTACCTTGATGAACTTTTAGAACAGAAATGTACCTAGAGAACAATACAAAGTGAGTACAAGACATAAGTAGTTACATTATTTTTCCATTCACATGCAAGATAATCTTTGATTGAAGCAACACATTTCCTATTATTGAAATACATTAGAAGATCACGTCAATCACCATACAAAATTAAAATACCACACCAACTACATTTTTGTATAACTGCACGGAACATGACCCACTCTCAATGGGGTTTACAGTTTTCAGAGCTCAACAACATCTACATTAAATAAGATCGAAAAAAAATCACCAATCATGGCTTGCAAGCAAACACAAAAACCATGTGTTGCATTTTCCACTACATACACCATAACAAATCAAGTTGAGTCACACTCATTGTCTATAAAAATATAACGAGCATGATGTTCTGCATGGTCCTTCTCAAAACGTGCATCTCCAGCCATGGTTCTTGCCATTGCTTCGGCATACATTGGCAAAACACATTGCATGAAAATAAAGAATACAAATTGTTTAGTTTTTGAAAATTCACATGTTTAAGTATATCTGTGTCTTATAGATCAAACTTGAATGTTCTATTCTTAAAACATATGCACAAAGGTAACCAAAATCACAAACTGGTATCCTCAAGCATTGACCTGCTGTAAAACACCGCTAAATCCATATCAAAATAGAGTGACAATAGTCCCAAGCATATCAAAAAACAAACCCAAATAAATAGTCATCAATGTATCACTGAATAAGGTCAAGATGCTCACTACTCATATGGATTATGTCCCACACACTCATCAATATCATCATCCCAATCATGTGAATTACTAGCCTCCCCTTGGTCTCCTTACCTCCTCTTAGAGGTAGAAGCAATGGTTGTACGTATAAAGATAGAAGACCCTCGTCAAAGTCCATCAAAGCACATAAATGACCTGACCTCAAACATACACAAACACCACCAAGATGATAGTTCTAACAACTCTAAATACCCTGCAAAATGAAAGTAATGCTACACTCCAAAACACCACGGATCTCCACACCCTCGAGATCCTTAGCACGAGATACATCTGGCAAATAATGTGCCACCAAATCCATAGGATGCATATGAAGCACCTCAAAAAGAGATGCACTCTCCAAGCAGTAAATCGCAGGAATCATACCTCATCTGCAAACTACAAAGAGAATAGAAGCGGTATACTGCAATACGATGACAACAGTCTAATGAATGAAAAAAAATTATATATACCAAATAAAATTCCTTGGAACTACCAATAAACACACTACCTCTATTCGAAAACCAACAGTCTCATAGTATCCATAGGGTGAGTGATACATGACAATAACATGGTGCCAAATCTCCAAATCTAATGCACGGCAATAGCGTTAACCCAACCCATTGTCTCTCCTATAAAACATAACATAACTTTTATCAAACAAATTTCAAGACAAAAGGAAATGCTTGCAAGCTTCCAATATATGGAATATTACCTCCCATCGATGCCATAATCAACAACCAGCTAGAATCACCAAGAGTCGATTGCAGCTAAACCAACTCCATGCCACACTTGGTCCTCAGATAGTGTATTCCATGGGGGCCTAGAGTCATCGGCACCATGTACTACTCTACCAAAAGGGAGGTCCAAAAATATCAAATCAGCCGCCCAAGAAACTCATCTCCCTTTCCTTACATATTGTCTACCCTTGGGTGTAAATTTGTTCATGTGCTCATGAACTATGGTATAAGAAGCATTCTTTGTACCAATCATAAAATCCTTGCCAATAGCAATATAATCCCCAACAACGGCCAAATACTTTGGGCCATCCCCACATGACACATCCGAAACTAGCAAATGTGGCTGGTAGACATATGTTGTCATTCTTTTAGAAATGATCCCTATTGTTTTACCATTAAGGCCCTCATCTTGAATACAATCCAAAGAAAGATTTACAAAATCAAAATACTTTCCTTATTCATGCACTTGTTGTTTGATAGGATAGTCAAAAAGTTAAAAACCATAATTGGACATAACAAACTATCAACACAACAAAAGAATATTCCAAGCTCAATTTGAGAGGTTGAAAATCACTTACCATCATCATGAGCATCCTCAATATTCATGTCTATCTCATCATCCAATAAGTCCACCCTTGGCTGCTCTTCCACAACTTTGTCTTTGTCTTACACATGTTTAAAAAATGCTAGGAACTCAAGACAATGACCAATAGTTAGTAGATGCCTACGTTAACAAAGAACTCGACTAACCTCTTCTTTATGTAGGTCTCTTTTTCTCTACCGCCTTATCAACCACCTTTTACCTCAACAAGCTCCCCAAGCTTGAAATGTTGATGGAGCTCCTTCTCCTACTCCAAAACATGACCCTTCTCAAGGTCAATCCAGCAAGGACACATCTCCAGCTCCTACTTAGATAACTTATGCATACTTTGAGGGTACATACATTGAGCCTCATTATCCAGAGCCAACCATTTCTTTACTCTTACAAGCATGACAGCCAAGTGACCCCTTTTTTTTAACACATGAAATATTTGAAAACATTAAATAGCAACATATGATTGAGAATGGATTTTTGAGTTAAAAAGAATGTAGCATTTTCTTATGAACATTTCCAACACCACTTGCAAAAAAGATCAACCTATAAATCAACCTCTGGGTAGCCATCTGGACCATGTCAAACTTCTTTCTTACCTTTTCAGTACTCTTTTTTTCCCTTGTGTCTTGGAATGTCTCATGAAGGAACAATTGCTTCCTCTTCTCAATCTTTATCTCCTCGTAAGCAAGCAATCATTGGGCACCACCAAGCCATTAGGCTCATCCACAAAATCTTTAAGGATAGCATTTGCCCTTTGCAAAATCATAGAGCAAGCAATCATTGGGCACCACCAAGCCATTAGGCTCATCCACAAAATCTTTAAGGATAGCATTTGCCCTTTGCAAAATCTTTTCAAGAGTGACCTCTTTTCGAAGCCAGCTTCAAAGCAAAAAGAAATCATATCACAAAGGAAAGTATGCATATGACATATTTACAGAAATTGTAAACAACTAAACAGAAATAGCTATAGAAAACCATGACTTACTGTCTATATATATAATCTTCGCACACAAGGCCAAACATATTTTTGGTTGTCTTGTTTGCCTCAAATAAACCCGACTAAAAGATTTTTTGGTTGTCTTGTTTGCCTCAAATAAACCCGAATAAAAGATTTTGGACTCTATTGGTACATCACACAATGCTAATAAATTTAGCTTCTCCAGTGTTGCTGGTTGCAAAGCTATCCACATCCCACTTTAAGGACCACACTTTAGCCTGCCATGCATCACCATGCTTAGGATCAATAATGTTAAGGAATTACACAAATGGAAATCATTCTTAATACACTATGTACAAAATTAATATTGTCTTGAAATGCAATTAGAATCACACTATATTAATCTCAATAGTGATGCAATTCACCATTACAAAATACACTACAAATTACCTTCCCTATGTGGTCACCATATCTCCTTAGCTTCAATTTTTTCACCTCATCTTCTCCCATGGTCAAGCACACTTGCTCAAGCTTTTTCTCGGAGGGGTCACTCATAAATATGTAAGCGTAGCACGTGGGTTCAATAGAATAGGATTTTTAAAATCCTCTTTTTACACTTTTTTTTACATATAGAAAGGTACCATTTTTAAAGGGAGTATTCACAGGTTGAATAGAAAAAGGGTATGCCTTATTCATGAAAAATGGATAAAGTATAAGTGACAATGTGAGGAGGTTTCCATGTAGAGGCAGCAATGATGCAAAACATATGCCCTTGACAATCACTTCCACAACGCCGCGCAATAAAGAAATCATCATCTAGCCCTGTCTGATGGTGTGGAGAAAAGTGGGGAGCCATCCTAGCTATCCTCCAAGCCACCAGTTACCTCTTGGACATCAATCTGCGTCTTGCCTGCTTGCTCGTGGTAAGCCCTATGGAAGCCATCGCGTGCACCACCACCTCACTGTGAGGTGAGTCAATGGCGATTTCTATATTCCCAACCTACTACCTCATAGTAAGAGGACTAGATGGCCTCCATCTTGCTTAACACGAGCTTGAAGGCAAGACTAGAATAATGCGCAAGAGGTAACGGGACGGCTTGGGGGGCAGCAAGGATGCTCCCCACTTTGCTTGACCCCATCAGACATACTTGAGGAAGGCAAGGGGATAAGCAGTGATCTGCTATTGATGGAAGGAAGCTCAGGAAGCTGCGTTCATGGTGTCTGCTGATGCATGCAGGTGCAGATTGCTATGATCTGAGAGAGCCACGAGGAGAATCCCTTCCCCTAAGCAAAGACAGTGGCCTGCATGCACGCCCCAGAGGGGCGAGGCCAAGGGCCTGAAGCCTGGAAGGAAGCTGAGGTGGGCTATGGCGAGCAACAGTCTGCATGAAATGATGAGTGTGTGTTACAGCAGGCTTTAGCAGGATAATTCTACGTTGGGAGCTGCTCCTCTTGCCAACAACAACTAGCTGTGGGGTTTTGTAAGCAGAAGAGCGCCATGCTTCAAATGTTGGCAAAGCACGCACCAACAAATGGAATCTGTAAGAGAAAGGAGCAAAGGGCACGTCGAGGTGACAGAAAGGGCACCCATAGACTTTCCTTAAGCTCAAGTAAAGGTGCGCCTCTAGATGCCACCTTTTTTTTTAAGTGTTACAAACGCAACCACTTAATGAATTCGTAAGGTCTAAAATCCCTCTAATGACGTGGATTGCATTAGCATTTTCATAAGAAGTTTAGAAGAAAAAAAATGTTGCCTACCTAAACACACAGTTTTTAGTCTCATCTCTCTTGCATAGAATTGAAGGTTTAATATATGCCCTTCAAATGAATATTTGGGGCTGCCCACAGCCACTTTGAAACCTACACAATACTACACTAAAAGTGGTTTAAAAAGGCTTTAAAACTAACCAAAATCTCTCTTTTTCCCTTATACAATTGTTTTTAAATATGTATGCACTCATTTTATACATGTTTTAATGAAAGCGATTTAGCCACAAGTAGCGTTTCTTATTATACGTATATCACCGTTACCTACCAAGAGAGGGGACACATCATCAAAAGCCTATACAGCTAAGGAAGCCCAACCATCACCAAAAAGAATCCTAGTGAAGGACATGAGCATGGATAAGTTGGAAGACAATCTACTTAATCAATTAGGCTAGCATTGGTAGGGCCAACCCCAAGGGAAACCTCAAGGGCAATCCTAGCTAGTTCCGCAAACCAGACACTCTCATTCACAAAGAGATATAGTTTGGTGTGCAATTTATCACCAAAACCATACAAGCATGGAGTGTTCATTGCTAAGGTCAAGACATCAACAGTATTATGCTCATTACCAGTGTCATGAGAACCATGACATTGTTTTACGACCACAAGGAAATCCCATAAGGTGGAATCTGACACCACCGCAAATGCTCCCCATGCCAGCACCCTGAGAACCATGACATTGTTACTACCACAAGGAAATCTTGTAAGGTGGACTCTGACACCACCGTAGATGCTCCCCATGCTAAGGTAATCATTAGTGTTAGCAACCCCACCAACTTCTTCTCAACCGGCATAAGCTACAAGAATGGAGTGTTCATTGCTAAGGCCAAGACATCAACAGCATTGTGCTCATTGGCCAGCACCATGAGAACCATAAAATTGTTAGTACCACAAGGAAACATCATAAGGTGGACTCTGACACACCTCCGCAAATGGTCCCCATGCCAAGGTAACCATTAGCCTTAGCAAACCCACAACCTTCTTCTCAATCGGCACAAGCTACAGTGCATGTCTGGCCAAACTCCTTATTGAGAGGAATGTATAGACCAGTTGCCTTACCCATCTCCAATACTATTACCTCAACCCATTCCTCCAAGAAATGCATAGTTTTTAGTGACTCTACTTACAAAGTCAAAAACCAAGGAATAGGAGAGCTGCAAGTCTATGAACAACAAAACCCTCAAGATTGGGTGATTCACATCTCGAATATAGATGTGGTTGGCCTATGTTGCCTCTTCCAACATAGTTCAACATAGTTCTTGGGTCATTTGTGTAGCGAGTTCTATTGGCAGTGATGCGAGTGGCTCTTTCCCTTTACTACTAGCCTTTGATGGTACTATGCTAAAGAATGTCTCTAATTCAGAGAACTCTCTAAGAGAAGGATGTCTCTAATGGAGTGCTTTTGGGGAGCTCTCTTGAAGTTATCATCAAAGTCAATTATTAAAATCAATCGTGCTTCGACAAAACGATTCCAAGGACTTGTAATTTTTTGAGGACAAGGCAGTATGCAACATTAGATCTTAGATTCCCTCGAAAAACTTTTCGATGATTAATGTAATTGTAGATTAATTCCTTCTCAAGCTGTTTCACATGATAAAGCTAATCCAAGTGATTCTATTGAGTGTGCCCTGTCAAGAATACCCGATCGTGTGCCTTGACTTTGGGTTTTAGTGATGAAAACCACCACCCGGATTTGCCTTCCCTGGTGGGGCCAAAGACACCCACCTTCTGTTCACACATTTGGACAAACATTTCTAGATGGGCAATAGAATCTTCTATCCCGTTGAATTTTGACACGAGTTTAGCAATTTGAATTGGTTTCACCTTGTTAGGTTGTTAGGTACAACTGTTAGTGCAACCACCTCGTAGCTACCCCTCCCTAAGCACACGTCTCGAGTTAATCCTCCTATTGGTGGCATGAGGATCGTTGCGGGATAAGGTAGGTAAGCATAGGGATATTAAGGGTACAAATACGGAGCTAGGGGCATATCCAACTAGGGTGCTTAGATAATATGGAGGATATCCATGAATGTTTGGATTATAATGTGGATGATAAGCCCCCACAGAGATGAGTCATGCTTTAAAGCCTCCTGTTCTGAGCCATATTCCCGATTGAAAACCTCTTTAGCTTCCCACTCTTAAGATAGGTGATCTCAAGTGTTCGTTGTTAGACGTGCCTTTGCACCTACACTAAATGCTTCGAAACTAGTAGCACCCAAACCTCCTAGCTCAAAGTTAAATGATCCCACATAGGCCTGAAATTTGAAACTCTCCCTTAGACTTCAAAATTTTCAAAATTGAAGGCCTAGGTGCTATCTTGGCCTTCATTTAAATCCCACTATTAAGGAAAATTTACTTTTATGGCCTTTATTTTCAAGGTTCTTTTAGTGATAGCATTCACCTGAAGGCTAAAATGGCCTTGATGCCCATTGTACAGCCTTCAAGTTTTAGCCCTGATTCCACACCTAAGACTGTGGACTCTTCTTCTAGGTTGAATGCCCGAAATTGGAAGTACCCAAAACTCTTGAAGATGATGCAGGTTCTATTTGACAATTATGGTGAGACAAAGAATTTATCCTACCTAGGAACCCCCACCCCTTGATCTTGATGCGTTTGGGTCAACTCTCGAGATGGGTGGCTCAATTGGTGTTTGTTAAGCCATATCAGTTGTGTCATGTTTGGACGAGCATGAAATATGTAAACTAAGAAGCAAGCTTCTCTGAGCAGTGGTTGGGCAGAAGTCTCAATGTGGACTCATCAACCATACAAGAATTAGCCTCTTCAGGTTCCTAGTCAGCTCCTTGTGTTGTGCAAGTTGTTGAGAGATGTAATCGCGGTGATCATGTGTGTAAGTGGGAAAGTACCCTAGAGGTGCAAGATATGGCAAGATAAGAATGCCACATGTAATATTGTATGGTGTGTGAGTGTTGACCAAAAGAGTGGAAAAGGAGTTGCCACATGGATGATGACATGTAAAGTGGGATAAGGCTAGAAAGCCTATATCATTTTATGGTTCACTTGAGATATGCAATCTAGTTATGGAGTTCTTAGTGTGGTTTAATCCACCTTAATTATGTTACTTAATCTATGTCTATCACCATGATCAATCCCATTTTAGGATTGTTTAACATGGTATCAGAGCTTGGGTGGGCTCTTGGTCATGGTGAATATTTATGTATAGATTTCTTGGTTATGTATTCATTTGATTAAGCATTATTTTCAGTTTATTATGAAAAAAAATAGCACACTCATTGTCATTAGTATTGCATTTGGAGAGAGATTATGCTCACGGAGATTTGGAGATTATGGTGCTACCCAAAGAAGCTGAAAATGGAGATTTTAGCAAAGATGAAGCCTTGGAAGCTGCCTGATCATCAAGGAAGGTGCAAATTGCGGTTGCAACAAAGAAGGTTGGTTTTCTGTGGATTTTGCCTCAATAAAGTATTGGTGAGCATTGGAGAATGCTGAATTTAAAGGAAGGTTGCTAAGTGATGGGATATTTGAATCCCATTATTCTTTGCATTTGGGCAAAGAGTGTATTCATGAGGTGCATTCTTGCCAAATTGGTGGCAAGAAGAACGTGGGCTCAAGATGGAGTCCATGGTGTTATGTATCAAAGAAGGATACATGTGGAGATGTTCATGAAAGATGGGCATGATTGGGTGAAAGCTTTGGTAGATTTCACCATGGTCGCACCTCGGGGTTCTTGCAAGAAACCCATGAAGAAGCACCCTTGAATGGTGGTATACAAGAAGGATGCATATGCATTTTCAAGCTCAATAGTGGGAGCTTGTGCTATAGCCATGCAAATGGTCGTGGAATCTATAAGAAGCTGTAAGAAGCACCGCAAGAACTAATAAGCAACAACATCATCATCATATAGAGAAGAGTCGACAGCAGCTGTTGATAAGAGAGAAGCGGAGTAGTAGCAGGCGGGTGCAATAAAAAGGCAGACTACAGAGAGGTGAAAAGTCATGGCCATGGCAGTAGCCTGAGCACATCAAGGCAAAGCAATTGAAGCTAAACTATGGTGAATCTGAGTAGCAAAAATCTCAAGAAGAGCTGGCTATGGCGGTGCTTGCAAAGAGAGCAACTAGTGACTTGAGGAAGAAGAAGACTCAGGTGGGTCCATAGAGTCAGCACATTCATGGCAATCTGCAAATACAAGTCGCATGCAATGTGGATGGCCGGTAGTGCAGGATGCTAGTTTTTTAAAAAAAGGAAGAGGTCAACCGTTGGATGCATAAAGAGGTGTATGGCATGAAGCATAGATTTAATTAGCACCTTGACAGCACAAAGATTTGAATAATATTTTTTGTTTAAATTTCCTTTGCCTTAGTGGCCTTAACGACTCATTCACACACCACATTTTATAAGCTATTGTCCACATGCTTGAAGAGCATGGTGATTATCACTCGTGATTTTGTGATTATCTCTAGAGCTTGATCCACACACACACACACACACACACACACACACACACACACACACACACAAATTTGTATTTCCTTGAAATAATAGGCAAATATCAGCTCTGGTGGCAAAAGCCATGGATGTTGATCATTTTTTTGAGATGGGTGTCCTGCCCTTGCATAGCGCATAAAAAGATTTGTAAAATTAACTCACCCGTAATGACTCAGTGGTTCCGCTGTGAGCAAGTCGGCTCAAAATGGACTAGGTGTCTAAGATGGTAGATACACGCACACATGTTTGTTGGATGGACACTCTAATGTATCATTGAGGGGGGAGTGTTGAGAGGTAGCGATTGCAGTTGTGCAATGCTACATTGATGTGGGTGATGGGTGATGGGTGAGTTGTGGAACACCTCGATTAAAAGGGGGTGTTGAGAGATGTAATCGCGGTGATGTGTGTATGTGGGAAAGTACCCTAGAGGTGCAAAATATTGTGGCAAGATAAGAATGTCACATGTAATATTGTATGGTGTGTGAGTGTTGACCAAAAGAGTGAAAAAGGAATTGCCACATGGATGATGACATGTAAAGTGGGATAAGGATAGAAAGCCTATATCATTGTATGGTTCACTTAAGATATGCAATAGAATTGAGTGTTGAGTGTGCAATCTCTCTCTCTAGTTATGGATTTGTTAGTGTGGTTTAATCCACCTTAATTATGTTGCTTAATCTGTTCATGAATATTTGATTGGATGTACGTAAACCTTGTCAGAATGAAGATTTTGATGATTTGAGGTAGTTATGTATAGAAGCTTTAATGATTCATCTGCCAGAAAGAATTTTGCACCCGTGGGGGTTTGTTTAAAAAAAACATCCTTACTAATCATGCTAATTCCTTTTTAACTCGCTATTCTTTAAAAATGCAGAGAACACTTGCTTTGCATGAGTTCAATGACACATCATATCCACCACAAAACGTGGAGAGTACTTTCAATGCGAATACAGAAAATTTTGCATTGTCTTTTGAGAACTCTTTATGAAATATAATGATCTGCACATCAAAATTGTAAGCATCATGATTCAAGTCATCTTACTACTAACAATTATAAGTAAGTGTCATAAAATGTAAGCATCTTTTGATGATTTAAATGTCTTATATATTCAGTGAGACCAACATCCTTTCAATGACCTGTTGATTTTGAACTACTAGCACCGAATGATCTTGAGCCTCCTGCTCTCTTCAGGAAATCATCATCATATACAAAAACCTGCAAAGCAATGTAATACATTTAATTGACAAAATACACATAAAACGAATACTAATAGCTTAAGAAAATTTTGGTATTGTTACTTGTTGATTTTCATCACCTTCACGCATTTTTCTTGTCCACAAAGGGATCATAGGCTTACTATCTTCATGTACGGTAGCTACTATATATTTGCCCATATCTACCAAACCAAGACGGTCTACAATTACTGCAGCCTCCTCCTTGGAAGTCAATTAGCTTTCATATGCCCTAGCTTCATTGAACATGTCCCTTAATATATCCTTTCCAGGTAGATACTCGGAGTCCTACTCTACAGAATCAACTAGGAGGTGTTTGTCAACTCCTTGCTCTACCAACCCCATGTCTGCTTCATTTTATAATTTGTTGAAGCAGCCAAGCAATAGTCTTCACAAATATTAAAATGATGCATAATGTCTGTTAATAATACATAATCACATTGGTCTCTGCCATAGTAAAGCTAGACAAAGAAAGAAGTGATAAGTCCCCCTATTTGTTCTCATTAGGTGGACTGGCTTCCAATGGGATTATACTCATGGGTGCTGCTGCATCGACACCAACAAGGGATGTACTAGTGGGAAACATTTCCTTTTCGGCCTCTACCCTCTCCTTTGCTAGATCGATAGCCACCTCTTCTTCAACTACATCATCCTCAATTGGCACTTGACTGCTTGGTAAATCTATTGTCTGGGGCTCAGAGTCTTCAGTAAAAGGAGATGTAGAAAATAAAGAAATCCATAATTGTATTGGAGAATGTGACACTTCTTTGAGTGTAATGGTCATTTCTCCTCTACTCTACTGACATAGCTACGAATCTTTTCAAGACAGTGGTTGAGCCTTCTTTTCTTGACTTTGT
Source organism: Cibotium barometz (assembly GCF_041138505.1). Lineage (NCBI taxonomy): Eukaryota > Viridiplantae > Streptophyta > Polypodiopsida > Cyatheales > Cibotiaceae > Cibotium > Cibotium barometz. The sequence goes on from NC_141099.1 coordinate 13,883,020, forward strand.
CTGTTGCAAAATCAAATGGATGAACATATCGTTCACCATCGGATGTCATGATGTTGCCAGAAACTATCTATTCATAATCCTACTCCTGGTCATTGAGAAAAATCCTAGAAATCTTGAAATGTTCTTTTAAAAAAAGAAATTATGCATTGAACATTACAGACAATTCAAGAGCACGGTGGTGGGCATGTGCATTGTATAGAAATATATACAACTTTTCTGCGCAAGACTCTTATGCCTCATCATACTAGATTCTAAGAGAATGTCCAACTCAAGATCCGACATGCCTAAAGAAACATTTCAGTCGATTAGAAAAAGAACTCTTAATATACAAGGGGGTAGTATCAAGCGATAAGGGGCTTAGGCGATGCATGCGAGTACCTTGTTTCTTGGTACTAACCATAAAACAAAAGGATACAAAAGGGGTCAGTATCGTTCTATATAAAAGGATAGACATGGGAGTAAACACGAGGCCATATGGATTATGGGGTCACTACCAAGCGGTAGGGGAATTACGTGATGTCCGCGAGTCCCTTAACCGCTTCGTACTGACCCAGATAACAAAATGGAAGACCCTAAAACAAAAACAAAAAACAAAAGAGGGTCGTATCAAGCGATTAGGGACTTACACGATGCCTGCGAGTTCCCTACCGCTTGATACTAACCCCTTCTGTATAAAAGGAGAGGCATGGGGGTAAATATGAGGCCATATCGATCGTGGGGTTAGTACCAAGCGATAGGGGGCTTACGTAATGTCCACGAGCCCCGGCTTCGTACTAACCTAGATAACAAAATTAAAGAAAAGGGGATCAATAAGAACAAGCTATAAGGCACCACAAGGATACCTACTTTGGCGATAGCGACGATGATGGCAGCAAGGGAGCTTGACACCATGGCAATGGCAAGGCATAGGTTAGGCGATGGCAATGGCGATGCAAAGGGATGACACGAAGGGCAGAGAGCTCAACACCAAGGGTTTAGAAAGGGTTTAGGATGGGCAGAAAGCTTGATGTCCCCAAGGAGATTCGGGCCGTTTTAGACCCATGTGGTGGTGCTATTCATAAGTGGCATTATAAGGTCTCACGCATTTATAATCCATTTTACCCTTCATATAAGGCCACCGAAAAATTGAAGGGTGAATTTTCAAAATCCCCTTGTAATTCCTAGGGAAAAAACGGCATAATAGAATCAACCCTTCAAATTAAAGTTTCATCCCATGCCTTCAAAAATGAGTATGCATCACAGTTTAGAGGCTATGGTTCATTAAAACATCATAACATTTTTTGTTTCTATAAGGTTGTTAGAGACAGAGCAGAATTTTTTCTTTCTGTAAGGTTGTGTGTGTGTGTGTGTGTGTGTGAATGAATATTGTGAGAGTTTAATTAGAGTTTAATATAATTTTTAATCTTTCTGTAAGGTTGTGTGTGTGTGTGTGTGTGTGTGTGTGTGTGTGTGTGTTGAGAATGAATATTTTGAGAGTTTAATTAGAGAGAGAGAGAGAGATAGAGAGAAAAGCATGCCTACAAATTTCATTAAAAGCCTCAGTTTGCTTGTGGAAATAGAAGAAGAAGAAGGGGCAATGGCGATGCAGGGGGTGATTGTAGGGAACTCAACACAAATGAATGAAGCTCCCAAGGGAGATACAGGCCGTTAAAGACCAATGTGGTCCCATACCACGTGGTCTTAGCACCACTCCCATGGTGTGTACTGATGATCATAAGTGGCATTTATAAGGTTAGACGCATGAATGACACGTCAATATGCTAGGTACTCTCACTCCTCTCCTCTCCTACATGTGTTTGATTTATTTTTGGAAACATTATCGTGGTGCCCTATTGCCTTTGCCTTGCGACTATATTTGCCTCCTCAACGACCCCCCCAAACTCAGACAACGCCATCGCCTCTACATCCATCGTGTCTGCAGGTATTTTGAGATTTTTTTGACTTAAACATAAGTGTTCATTTTTTGGTCAATACCGAGCGATAAGGGGCTCGCAAGCACTCCACGAACTCTTTATCGCTTGTGGTAACGACCTTTTCTTAATGTATTGCAGTCTATTAGGGTATTGTTTTTAACAAGTTTTGCACCAAACAATATGAGGCTCATTGGCATCCTATTGGCCCATATCGCTTGGTACACCAAACCCCTTTAGGGTCATGTTGCTCACGGGGGTCAATACCAAGTGCACTAGTGTCATTGTTGGCATCCTTAATATTGATCCCTTTTGAGGTTATTTTTCTCAAGGGGAGTCAGTACCAAGCAATAGGAGTCTCGTGGACATTGTGTTGGCTCCATATCGCTTGGTACTGACTCCCCTTGAGATACGTTTCTCATGGGGTCAGTACCAAGCGGCACGAGTCTTGTTGGCATGCTTAATATTGATCCCCTTTTGAGATTATTTTTCTCAAGGGGTTAGTACCAAGCGATATGAGGCTCGTCGGCATCGTGCTGGCCCCATATCGCTTAGTACTGACTTCTATTGGGACACGTTGCTCTTGGCATGCTTCGGGCCCCATTTTGCTTTGTATTAACCCCTTGCAATAATTTTGCTCATGGGGTCAGTACCAATCGATAGGAGGTTTGTTGGCATCCTTCTGGCCCCATGTCATGAGGCATTAATGACCTTTTGTGGTATTTTTGCTAATGGGATCAGTACCAAGAGATATACGTCTTGTGACATCCTGCAGGCCCCATTTTGCTTGGTACTAGCCCCTTGTGTCATTTTGCTCACGGGGTTAGTACCAAGCAATATGAGGCTCGTTGACATCCTACTGGCCTCATATCGCTTGGTACTCAACTCCCCTTCCGGTCATGTTGCTCACAAACTATACTATAAGATCTTGTTAGCGTGGGTCAGTACCAAGCGATTAGTTGCGAGAGCGGGTATCCCGCTTGTCCATTATCGCTTGGGTACTGACTCCCAACAATTTTTCAGTTGTGATCTTACTGATTTTATTTATCAGATGGCACGTACCAACAAGCGTGGGTCAGTACTAAGCAATTAGTTGCGAGAGCGGGTATCCCGCTTGTCCATTATCGCTTGGGTACTGACTCCCAACAATTTTTCAGTTGTGATCTTACTGATTTTATTTATCAGATGGCACGTACCAACAAGCGAACTACTCGAAGGGTAGATATAAGCAAAAGGCCTACGGAGTCGCTTCAAGGTAGGAGCAGAAGATATCAAGCCCACACGAAAGTTCTACGAGAGCTTCGATAGATTGAGCAACATATACAACCTGCAGTAGCCAAGCTACCATTTCAGAGGCTTGTGCATGAAATTTGTGAACACTAGAGTATTGGCATGCGATGGCAAGCATCTGCAGTTTTGTGTCTCCAGGAAATTACTGAAGACTAGCCCATAGAGTTTTTTTAAGATGCATATTTCCTCGTTGCCCATGCCCATAGGCTTACAATAATGCCTAGGGATTTCAATGCACTCTGTACATTGAGGTACAGATATGACTGTCTATTAGCACCTATCTCTATTATAGCGATCGTCGAATTCTAGAGATCTTGATGGTCCCGCCCCTTCATCCTCGTGCAAGGCCAGTTGAGGACACTCGTGCTGGTCACGACAAGGATACCCGCTCTCAGAATTGGAGAAGAGCAGAAGCACAAGACCAGTCGTAGAGCAAGATGCCGCACAACCAGAACCTCATGCACAACGAGAACCGGAGGCACAACCACAACCGGAGGAACAACCACAAGCACAATCGAAGGTTGCTACCACACAATCACAACCATCCGGTTTTGCCACCAGTGATGGTGATATTTTTCTTGATGATCAAGCAGATGATGATGCATGGCAAGAATCCAATAGGGTTCGTATAAAAATCAACGTCATTGAAGCAGAAAATACTAGAGAATTAAGGGAGTTGGAGAATATTGCTCCCGTCAATATGGAATTTATACTTTGGGGAAGTAGGCTTATTACCAGCTTAGATTCAGCTAACTTGCATGTTTTGCAATGTGGTGAGATACTGGAAGTCACAGACACAGCCGTGCATGTATCACTATGGTATGTTGGAATAATTGTGCTGTATTCTATTTTCTAGTTCTATTTTTCACAAATCCTATTTCTATTTTCTCACAAATCCTAATTCTTTTTTCTGTTCATTGTTGCCTACAGGTATTCTACTAGAAGAGATACAAAATATTACATATGTTATAGACCCTCTTATATCATGGCAATTGCAAAATGAGTGGACATCATTTTTGGACCTAATGGCTTGGTTTCAAGGGGTCAACCTTGATCTGGTGGTGTGCAAATTATTGTCACAGCTTATAAACGAGGAGTGAGTCTCGTGTTAAGTTATGAACTAACAACATATATTAGGTAATTTGTATGTGTTTTTTTAATAACACCTATGTCCTGTTTGTTTTTTCACCACGCATTGGAGTTTGCTTGTTTACAACATTGAACAAAATACATGCTACTTCGCAAAATCTGTGTTCGGATATCATGGTCGCGTTAGAGAGTAAGTCCCTATTGATATTTCCCTCTTGCACAATCATTTAGATAGATTTATTGAAGTAGGGTAAACTAATGCTTGTTTTGTCGACCTTTCAGATGTGCTTGAAAGTTTGCATCAGTTGTGCTACACCTATTATTGGAGACTAATCTTATTCAGACCATGAGATATCGAAGGATAAAGGTGCCAGTCTAGCCATGCGATAATAGCTGTGGATGGAGGATGTGCCTTAACGCATTTCTTTTGCTAGAAAAGATTTTTATGTAAGTGATATTTATAATCAACATCTCCATCACCTAACGTAGAGCTCTATGAGGTTTCTAACAAAACATTTTCCTTTGTGTACAGGAACTTAACTTGCACGAATATACTCAATTGCATGTTAAACAATTCAGGATAAAATTTGTACATAGATTTATTTTTATGGTGCATGATCATGTAGAAGAAGAGATAAGACGGGTAGGAGATTTCTCAAGGGAAGCCGAAGAGCGTAGGCATTGTCAGGCAAAAATCTGAAAGGTGTTTTGGGCTTGTGTACATATGGAATGCATGGCATGTGAAGAGCTTTGCCCTGGAATGCCTTGGCAGATGTACAGGGTGGATGGTTTTGTTTTGGGCTTGTTACAAGTTTGTCCGGAGTGTGGTCCGCTGGAGGTGGTATCAGCCATTTGGTAGCTCTGAATGTGTACGCACCCACAATGGAAATGGGCACTGGTAGGTCGTATTTGAAGTGTGCATGGAAGCATGGGCAATTAATTATTGAGGGGATCAAGGTTGCCTCGAATCTTGAACATGGTGTGAAAAGGAAGGTCTTGGTAGCCATCCTCCAGGCTTAAAGAAAAAATTAAAAAAATGACCATCAACATGGCCAACAAAACAGGAGTCCACTTGGAGGCTTGTGCTACAGCCAACACCTTGCCAACACATGAATAAAGTCTCCTAGAAGGTTGGTGTGGAAGTGGTGTAGACGTAGAAAAGTTTGCCGCCTTGTAGATGACAGGCCTCTCTGGTGAATGATCGTGCAGAGCAAAAGAGAAGAGGGAGTAGCTTTGCTACGGTAGCAGATGGGCTTGAATTGGCTGCTGCTCCTGGCGATGGATTAGGGAGCCAAGGGAGCTGGTGAGTTGGGGTCACCGGTAGGGCGCAAAGGTGAATGCAGGCAGGCGAGGCGTGAAGGTGGGCTAGCATGGCTAGCAGCACGTAGGCGCAAGGGAACAGAGGCTGGCGTAGAGCTAACTGGGGACAGCTGAAGCGTGGATAGCTGGGCTGCTCTGGCGAGCACAGAGGGACTTGCGGCCCATGCACACAGGGTCATAGTGATGAACAAAGATTTTTTCAGCCTAGCCCTTCGTTTTAGATATGATAAGTTACTTAGGCCAATTACAATTACTGATGCACGAATGGTGCAAATTTTGGATGTCCGTCCCGTTCAAAAAGTGAGAATTGAAGAGGTAACGAAGGGAGTTCCAGAACATGAACATGAAACTTGGGCAAATTTTCGGGCAAGCGCTGAAAGGGAACATCATGTGGCAATGCTTTCATTGCAAACAAAAAGAGAAAATGTTCGCGCACTCCACGCTATGAATCGAGAGGCGCTTCAATTTTTGTTGCCGGAGTTCTATGTACCCTATCATATTAGAGAGCAAAGATGTTATTTCCCGATTCATGCTGAGGAGATAAACATTTTGTTTGATCCTAGAACTGAAGTCAAGGACAAAGTGCTCAGATGTGTTTTAAGGTATACTCTTTTCTCTATCCTCCCATAATTTTTCATTCTTGGCTCTTAAAAGTTTATGCCTAACTCTTGATATTGTTTTCTTGTGAAGTTTTGTTATTTCGCAATTGCCTAAGGATGTACAGCATTGGGTGTTTCAAATTGATTTGCTAGTGTCAACACTTTTGCTAGTAGAGTTAGTTTCCTAACTTGATGTGCTGAACTGGTTTCGGGAGGTCCAGCTGGATGATGCTCGAGTAATTTTTTTGGCATATCATGAAAAGTGAGTTTGTCTCTGTATCTCTCTTGCATGATGTTTATACGAATCACCATACACGAGTTATATAGTGCTTTCTTTGGCACGTGCTCTCGCTTCACAGTGAATTGATTCACCATAATGCGAGGAGGCATTTTGTTTTTTATCTGGCTTGAAACTAATAGAAATCTATTTGGATGTGATGCACTGCCCATTGGAGTCTTGTTTTAGTCGATGTGCAAGACAATGTTATTTACCTTGCAAATTCGACATCTGGTGTCCATGGCAATGTTTTGCTGTGAGTTAAAATCATTATGATACATATTATTGTTTAAGTTAGAAGTTCGGATTGATCAAGATATTGATTGGTCTTTGTTTGCAGTTGTGTCAGGAAACTAATGGCTGCTTATGAGAGCCTGAGCATGGACACCGACACCCTGGAGCGAGCGACCATTCGAAGGGTTAGTGTGCCCAAATAAGATGATGGTTATAGCTGTGGGTGGAGGGTTGCTCTCAATGCATTGTTGCTGCTACGGAGCACTTTTCAGCTCCCTTTAGAGGATGTAAGCATTTTTCAGCTCCCATACGCATGCGTACTCTTGTTTATCTTCTTGTATATTGTCATGTTGATCTTATGCCTTGATGAATTGTGATGGAAGTTTCCATCCATGTCTCGTTACATGGACCTAGACGTCCAAACGTTTAGGGAGGAAACGATTGCAAAAATGATCGAGGTCGCAGAAGCAATGCCTCCAGACAACCCAATGGACTTCATTCCGCCCAATCCACGAGGGGGGATAGGCCCCCCTGAGCCTCTTAGATGGGCTCCATACTTGGGAGAAGAGCCATGGCTCCATCTTGAAGCCCAGGCCTATGGGTTCCAGTGATATATAGTTTTTTCCTTATTGTCGATGTGTTGTTGGATTGCTTCTTCCAACAAATGTACTCCACTCTGTAACATGCTATTTGTAAATATGCAACTACACATGTACATTTATATTTTTTTACACATATTTAGTGTTATTGGAGAGAGAACATCAATTGTAAATGCACTTTTAATTTGAAAATCAGAGGATCAAATTTGCTACTGTGTTCCTTCACTTCTTGTTTTCTTACTTTAGGCCTTTTTGTGCACATAAAAATTCAATTGGAAAATTTTTGCCTTCAATACATTGTTTTAAACAATAAAGCTTTACAAAAGCAATGTTCTGAATAGATAAGTTTATTGCATATGAAAAATACATTATCACCGTATACATATACATGGTCACATCATATATCTTCTAGTGCCTCCAATTCATGTGGGGCCGCAATATCTTTACAAATGATCTGATGCTCTCTTCTTCTACTTAGCTTCCGACCATCAAGCTTGAAGCAAAATTGATCTGGAGGATTCTGAATAGCTACTTCTAATTCCTTCCTAACATATTCGAGAGTCCAATTCTCTTCCACTTCCAATGTCAATGATGGGTGACCCTATCGAATCATAACTATATCTATCAAGAAAGAGTGGCATCTCTTGTATCTTGGTCCATGCTTTTCCAGTTGTTGTTGATCCATCACCACCTTCTATAAGTAAATGACATGCACAGATGTTGCCTGGCAATATAGTATCTAATTCCAAAATATCATTAGGATAATTTCCTAAGTATAATCAAATAAGCTTTGTAACTGTTTCACAAAAAGATATTTGAATGTTATAACACTCACCGAAATGCAATGTCGGAGGTGTTCAATCGACATTCGATCAAATCATCTCCCTTTGATGATTTCACTCTCCAACCTTTGTCAAACAAATGATCAAGCCAGGCTTCATCTATATCTTTGCACATAAAAGTTATTCTAGTTTTTCTCAATTGTTTATAATCAGAAAATAAATCAACAAAGAATGCAATTGGAACAAACAAACTTAAGTGGACATTTCTTGCACCAATGCTAGGCTTCATAGCACATTTAATATCATTAAACATTTTGGTCCTGTATGACTCTATCACTTCTGTATCAAGCAATGGCCACTCAGGACTATCAAGTGCAGGCAATACGTTCCAACTTTCCATGTCGACTCGATTGAGTGGGCAAGGTATAAAATGAGTCATAGAAATATGTTCTACTTCTTGCGAGATCACTTGGTGCACGACCTTCATATTGAAGTTCCCCCACCTCACCATGTACAACATTCAAGAATCCCGTCAAGCATTGTGCAGGCTCCCACTCCTGGAGATTAGATGGGTACAAATCTGTGCAAGGCAGAAAAATGTATATCAATCACCTTATTTGCAACATTGGAATACAAAACACAAGCACTTACAATGTGGTCTGTGTCTTGGAAGTGCTTCTAGTGGTCCCACATTGATCTCTTTTTGCATGAATACATGCTGGATCAACACTTCTTTGACAGTTTTCCCTCCTAGTGCCATCTTGAAGTCAAGGATCCTTCCTTTCCAATGTTTCCAAGTCTTCAGATGCCTTTCCCTTCACTCGGTAGTGGCCACATTTTCCTGGCTATGCATAGTGACCCCCCAAGAGTACTTCCTATATACTTGGGGAGTCCATTCTTCGTTCTCATCTTTTATGTTATACAACACAACAGATGAGATACTGCTCCTTGCTCGTTTCAGTCTACTTTCGGTTGCCATGAGAGATTAATAGACGTATGAGAAAGAAGTAGCAGAAAGTGGATGACTGAGCTAACCACTTTTGTGGATCAAGAAGGAAAGAAGAAATGAGGGACGGTGTGTCCTTTTGGGCGCCAAAGATGTTTCGAGTTTCAAAAGTGGAACCAAGTTGAGGGAATAACCAGGAGATTGGGTATATATCTATTCCAAGCATTCAAAATCATTAGTTCTAGGGGTGGTGGAAAGAATTTTTTAGTGCTCCACGTCTAACACAGGAATGTGGAAAACATTCTTTTATTGTGTTAGGTGTTGACAAAAAAACGGTTTAAAATATTTTAAGACAAGGTGATGGTTTTTTTAATATTTCATGAAGATAAGAGTTTCTCCACATTTTAGGTGGGTTTGTACAGAGGTCCCACCACCGGTGAATATCATTCCTAGATTTCATGTCACTCAATCTATGTGTCTATTATTATATTATTATTGAAATAGCCCTCTTTTGCGTCCAGAATTTTCCTAATGGAGGTTGCAACGTTTTTTCACAGAAGAAAAAAATACATTTTTTGAAGGTTTTTTAAAGAAAAAAATCATTCTCCAAAGGTTCTTTAAACCTTTTTATAAGGTTCTTTTTTTTCTCAAAGGTTTTCACCCCTTCCTCATCCAAAGGATGTCAATCATCCTTGCTCATCCAAGGGCATGGTAACTTTTTCATGAAAACCAATCCTCAAAATTTTTTTAATGAACTCATATACATGGAAGTCATCTACTATATTGTAATGGAGTTAGACACAACCCTTGTGTTGATAATAAGCAAGTGGTAAGACCTCTCCTAAATCAATGTTCACATTGGTGTATGTATTTATGCATCATGATGAAGTGAAAGGTGGAAGTAAGAAGCATATCGAGAAGCAAATGCATAAGCTATTGAAACATGGGTGGCAGCCATGTGTTAGTCTATGTGGCAGCTGGACTAAGGAAGCTAGCATGATTAGAAGGAGACATGTACGCATGAAGCATGTCTACCATGAGAAAGGATTGGAGAAGCTGGACTAAGGAAGCTAGCATGATTAGAAGTAGACATGTACGCATGAAGCATGTCTGCCCCATGAGAAAAGATTGGAGAAGCACGAAGATGCAACCAATGAGGCCAATGTAATGAAGAATGGTACATCCAAATCCCACTTGAAGATTGTCTTTTGCAAGAAGATGGTTTCATCAAAGATGCAAAGGAGTAACAAGGGTGGTGCACGAAGCCACTATTGAAGAGATGGTACCAAAGATGTTACTAAGGTTGAGGGGAATTATGTAAATTCCTCAAATGTTCCAGATAAGCAACTCTTCTAGTAAGAGACAGGCTGAGCTAAAGGCTCAAAGGCAAGAACAGGAGGCCAACAAGCAAGCAGAGGAAAGAATGTGGGAAGAAATGTCAAAAGCACAAGAGAGCATTTGTCCAAAGCCAGCTCAATCACAAACACATTCACATCCTCATTCACATTCATCACAGACACCTCACCCGTCATCACCCCTGAAATTATCCCATGTATATATATATATACATAGAGCGACAAACATGTACATTTTCTAGAATATATGAATTCTGTTGTCTCTTCTATAATTCTATCTGTGAGTTATTTCCTTCTTGTATCCATGTCTATGTTGAAACTTGAAAGAGGACTATAGAGGGATACTAGCGAAATGAAACTTAAAAAATATTAACCACGGGAGATCATCGGAGTTAAAAACAGGAGTGTTTTGTTATAGATGGCTACAAGCATAACTTGCAGCCTTTAGGTTTTGAGGTTTGACCAACTAAATCATTGGCTTCTTTTAGCCCAGTAGTAACTTCATTCTCATTCTCACATGATGCTTGCTCATCCCTTACTATGAATTCTCTGTTCTCACCCTCTACAAACCCAGATGCTGCAGTTGTTGTTTGCTGATTTCTCGAGTAGCAGAATGTCTTCTTTCGAGTGCACACCCCTTGAGGGTGGCAGAACATCAGTCTTTCTCTTTTTCTTCTTCCTCTCGCTAATTGGTGCAAGGTCACATCTAGAAAAGCTTCTTCAACTACAAGAACAAGAAAATATAAGTGGCCGGCACTAGGGACAGTGGTTAGATCTTTTCAAAAGACTCATAAATAATGCTCACCTTGATCACATCAGAACTCTTCCTTTTTGGTGTCCTAGAACTCATAAATAATGCACCTTGATCATCAGAACTCTTCCTTTTTGGTGTCCTAGAACGCGTCACACAGTTAGTACAAGCTTGCCCGTTTGGAGCTTCCTTCTTGCCTCATAGGTGAGAGTTGAACATTTAGCACACGCTAATCATCAAAACACTTCTTCTTTGGCGTCCTAGAACAAGTCACGCAATTAGTACATGCTTGCCTCGGTTCTGCGCTTGCAGTGTGATTGTGCCCACTTGGAGAGCTTCTTCCATCATGCCCCTTAGTGACAACTCTCCGCACTCAACTTAGCTCTCGGAGTGGTGCACGTTGGTTCCTTGTTGACATCGCCCTCCCCTTCTTCCAAGCCAACAATGATAACACTTATTGAATCAATAGTGTGGTCTCATCATGTGAAAGCATGATGATGGAGATCGAAAAACACTCACCAGGTGTTCTTCCCACACGAGACATTTGCTATGGGGTTTCCTCTACTGCACGAAGGAGAAGCCTATGCTCCACAACCTCACTCAGATCAACATATTCATGTCTTACTTCTGCCCCTCCTTGCCTACTAAAAGACGGTGCTGAAGTGTAGCCTGCACATTTTGAAATTCATTGTTTGGTAACAGCACATCTTTCAAATGATTAAAAGAAGACATACACGAATCGCTTTAACACATGGTAATTCATCTATGAATTTTGAGATTGGGAGAAAATCATGTGATTCGCAAAAAGCAGAGCTTTGCAAACTGGTTGATGGTTTATCCAACTAGTGGATTCCGAGTTTATAAGTTAGGGCACCCCTAAAGGGCTTTTTACCACAGGTTTCTAACCGGTTGATAACCATATAATAGGTTGTGAGGGTTTACAACCCAATGGTTAAAACCAATTTTTAAGTTGACAACCAGTTATATAAACATCGGTAGTTAACTTAAAAACTGGTTTAAAACTAGACTATAAATTGGGCCACTTTAGTGGTTTTTAACCCTTGTTTTCCAACCCCTTTGAAACCAGTTTATGGGTTGGAAGGGTTTATAACCACCACTGGTTGACAACCAGTTTATAAATTGAGAGCATGATAAATGGAAAGTGGCTATCAACTTGTTGACAACCGGTTTATAGAGACGGTTTATAGATTGAGAGTATGAAAAATGGCAATTGGTTGAAGATTGAGAGTATGACAAATGGCAGATTGACAATCGGTTTATAGATTGAGAGTATGACAAATGGCAACTAGTTTAAAACAAATTTATAAGAGAAAGGGTTTTGGACTATCGGTTTGAGTCTGCTGGCAACAACTAGTTTATATGTTTGGAGCATAATAATAGGTTTTCAAACACTAGATTGACACCCACTGTAATAAATTGGAAGCACTACAAATGGATTTCAACTGATTTTAAACGGGTTGGCATATAGCAAGTGCTTAAAGGTGGTATTAACAAATGCCCAGCAGTGCTAATCAAATAAAACCAGTTAAAGAGTATAGGTTGCTACCTTTGTTTTCAAGCATGGCATGACCAAGTGGTTTCCTTTACCACCATTTTTTTGCTTCTTCGGGTATGGTCTGGCTACAACCAACTACAATGCACTTGCCTTTGACACATACAGTTGCCTTTGACACATACATAAAAGTAGCAAAACGCATGGTATGCATGCTTGTAAGGTAATATAAATATACCAACAACAGACTGGTCCGCTCCAAACCTGAGGCCACACCCTAGGCAACTTTTCCTTAACAATTAGCATACTATCCTCGTGTAGAAGAATCTTATACGGTTGTGGAATGATCATCGTGCTAGAGTTCTCTAACTTCACACCCATCATGAAAGTTGTCCTAGCACCTACTTTCTCCACAGCCTCATTCTTGTGGTCTAAATTGGCCTATAAACATAGACAAAGAGGCAATGAACATGGCATGGACTTTCTTCATATACAGAAAACAAGTATACATACCTTTGCTTTTTCTAGAGCTTCTCTAGTGACACAATGTTTATCTTGAAGCTGTCGCTCTGCTTGTTCTTGTGCATCAGGGGGCATGTTATTTGATGGACGCATCATGGTGTGGTATTCAATTTCACCTTCAATGCGATGCAAGCTACACTTTTCCCCCTCTACCTTCGATGTCGTTGTACGAAGAGCCAGCAATGCAGCTTCTTTGTTGCACTCTTCGATATTCAGTAAAATGTCATCCCACCAATGTCTACACCTGACCTGAGACCTCAACCTTTGCCTCATATAGGCTACCTCATGCCAACGGAGTGCATGGTTCCTGAGATAGTGTTACACCACAGCTCATAGATGACATCGACTGTACACCTGCCTCACACATCCACTAAGTTCCTTTTTTTGTGCAATTATCATCGACACTAAGTTCTTTTTTTTGTGCAATTATCCACTAAGTTCTTTTGTTTGTGCAATTATCCACTAAGTTCTTTTTTTTGTGCAATTATCATCAACACTTGTTTGCTTAACAACCTGCTCAGTAAATACGGCCCACTTCATAGGACCGATTGGTAGACGTAGCCTCGCAAACATCAGAATAGTTTGAGGAGGGTGTAGTTTGGTAAACCTATTTATATAATGTATGCAAGGGTAGGTAGTGCTCCTGCTTTGCCGTTCGCAACATCACCTTCTTGTCTTTCTATAGTTTAGTAAACCTGTTTAAGGGTGTAGTTTGGTAAACCTATTTATATAATATATACAAGGGTAGGTAGTTCTCCTGCTTTGCCATTCGCAACATCACCTTCTTGTCTTTCTCGAAGAGCTCTGAAAACACTAGCACCTCATTGGGAGTCAGGCGCCTTGCATCCTCCCCCTCAAGATTGAGACCATTCACTCTGGAAAAATCCTTTGAAGTCCTACAAAATTCTTTCAATGGCTCTGTCTCTAACTTCAGGTGGTGAAACTTGGTGGGTGTCCGCTTCTGGCATGCAGAAAACATTGGTTAGACAAACAAACACACTCTCCTTGTCTGTCATATATTGAGCTCAAGACCACCAACATCTATGGAGCTCAATTAGCAGGTTGATGAGCGATGTGTGTGTGTGTGTGTGTGTGTGTGTGTGTGTGTGTTAGAGAGAGAGAGAGAGAGAGAGAGAAGGGCCACCTTTTGTGTCTTCGCCCGTTGCCCTTCAAGTTAGCCATCGTCGAAGATGCAGACATGTTATCAAGCCGCTATCAGTGGGGGGGATGAAGTGGGGGGAGGAAGAGAGCAGAGATCTGCTAACTCTGAGTTTTTCGAATGAGACAGTGCACGTACAGAATGCATACAAAAAATAATAATTACCCCGCCCCTTTCAGTTATCCCCCACTATCTTTTTAGTTATGTACATATTTTTTTCTTAGTTTTCAAAATGTTTTCATTTTTTTCCAATTCAAAGTTCATTTCCAAGTTCCAAACCACAACCCAAAAATCGCTATTTCTACTGGTCCAAAGTGTACCACCTTACCATGCATCCACCAATAGAGGGGCATTGTACTTTCCCTGGCTAGCCAAGGTACTCTTGGGTACCCATCTTGGTGACCTCCCTATAGGGTTGTTGAGGTTGAGGTTCAGGGGGGTGGTTGTTATCTCCATTGATAAGGTTTTGGTTCTCCCATAGGGTTAGAAGGGGTGGCTGACATATGAGGCAATAATGAGCTATAGCATTAGAGGTTACCTACTATGGTGGTGGCTTGAAAGTGGAGAATGAGGCTTAGGGTGTTGATAGATTTGGGTGACCCCATTCACCAAGTGTATAGTAACCATTCCAAAGGGGAGCTTGAGCTTCTTTGCCAGCAACTAACGATGCAATCCATGGCCTTGATCCATACCCTCCTTAGAATGATGCTCTCTTTCAATATACCTATGGGGGTTATATAAAACTTGCACTTTAGATCCAATAAGAAACTCTGCTTTAAAATAAACAACGGTAATAGATGGGGAATTATATACCATGGTAATAGCCACAACAAAAGTGTTAGAATCTAGGTGATCTATCATACATTTTGTGCATGTGTGCACATTAACATTAGGGACAACTTATTTGAGCCTAAGGATAGAATAATAGACATGAATTCTAAGGTTATTCTCTTGTGTAAGTGGCCAATTACTAAAGGGAAAAGTAACACCTCGATGGATCTAGATAAGGGCTAGGTGGAAAGCCCTTGGCATCGTTGCTTAGGTCAATGGGAGGGCTCTTGTAGCCTATATAAATTGTACCTTTCTTTGTGAATAATAAGCAAGTTTGATAGGTATTTGTGACCTTCCTTTATGGAAACACTTGTCTCAAGCTTATCTCTTTGCTTGTCAATATGTGTTAATCTCTTGCTTCATTTTAGCTTTGTGCTAGTTATGTTTATCTGAATCTTCTTTGATTATGTTGATTAGAATAGCATTAATATTTGAGGTTAGGATTAAGCTTTGTACTTTTGGTAATTAGGGTTTCACTCTCTAGAGTGCAATCCCTCATATTCCAATATGGTATCATAGCCATCTTCCTTGGGATATCTCTCTATGTGAGGAGTTGTTTAGCTCTTTATTAAGCTCTTTGTGATGCTTGTTTTGTGGAGGAGTTATTTAGCTCTTTATTAAGCTCTTTGTGATGCTTGTTTTGTGGAGGAGTTAACTTTGTGTTAATAGCCTTATTATCATCTTCTTTGTGATGAGGAGTTATGTTTGTATGGGAGTTAGTTATGTGTTAATTAAAACCCTAACAATCTTCATTATGAAGTTGTTTAGACAGAGCTAACAGTTTATTAGTGTCCTTAGACTACCTTCTTTGTGAAGAGGATTATGTGTGGAATGAACACATCTTGATGGGATCGTCAATCCATCCCATAGCCTTGTAAATTTTATTGAACTACTCACTAAATGGGATCTCCAATTTATCAAATTTGGTCATCATCCTTGAGATGTGGGGATTGGATTGGTTTTGCTAAACTATAAGCCTCTAGGTGCTATGTCAACGTCATCCTCAATATGTCTTTTGTGCATTCACATGAAAGTAGAATGTAAGGAAGTGGTTATGCAAGACCCTTTGTTTCAATTTCCAATTAAACTTGTTCTCTGCTATCCTAGCCTTAAGATTGTAGACTCACTATGGCTAAGAACAAGTTATGTGAATACTTGTGTGGGTCCCTTTGTAATAATGAGGTAGTCCTAGATATTGGCTCTTTACCCTTCCCTAGGTTCCTTGTTCCTCATCTAAATAGAGAAGAACACAAAATTGGTTCCGTGGTAAAGACACTTCTATAATGGGTTCCTATGGAGAATGACTCTTGCTTGTGGTATTACTTGTGTTATGTGTATGCTTGTTGTTGGGGTTGTATTGTGGAGCACTTATCCCTAGTGGTAAAACAAAAGAGACATGTCTCATTTATTGTAATAATGTCATAATAGCTACGATTGTTGGTTTGCTTTGTCAGTCATGGTCTACATGAGATAATCCCAAGTTAAGATTGACACTAAATGTTTAAAACATTGTGGCACTGAACATGGTTTGATTGCTTCCTATGGCAGCGAGGTTCCAAGTCCACTCTCCCGCTCCTTCATTGGAGAGCTAACTCAAAAATAGGACAGTTGAATGTCTTCTTCATAAATTAAAGGTGTTGTTAACAGAGAAAATTATCAACAGAGCCAATTGACTAAAAAATAGGACAATTGAATACCTTCTTCATAAAATTTAAGGTGTTGTTAACAAAACCAATTGGTGAATCTAGAGTTCAGAGGCCCATGTAGTAGCACCTCATGTTTCTAGGGGTTTCATTATTATTTCCAATAAAAATATCCTTCTATTAGTTACCAAGGGAGCAGCCAAAATGGCTAAGTATAAATTCATCCCCAAAAGGAGATGCAAGTCATGATGATTAAAGGGGAGGATGCACTTCTCCTCTAGTTGGCCGCTTTAGGAGGAGAAGGCTATCTCATACAATATGGGGAGGGGGAAATAACCACACAGGTGGTTTGTAATGCCAAGTGGGCTTGCCACCACTATCTATAAGAAAGGGACCATATTACTAGATCTTGAGGAAGGCCTCTTGATGCTTCCTTATACAATATGAGCCGCCCTTAATCTGCCCCCATTGACCATTGAGGTATGAATGATATCAAGCCAGATACTCTGGATAAACTCCGCTGGCAAGGTGAGGGTGTCTTCAATGGCTTTGTTGCATCAATCTCTCCATATATGCCATGCGGAATGCCTCCTGTGCTTCCTCATACGATCTGAGCTGCCCTTAATCTGCCCCCACTAACCATCGAGGTATGAATGATATCAAGCTAGATACTCCGGATAAACTCTACTGGCAAGGTGAGGGTGTCTTCAATGGCTTTATTGCATCAATCTCTCCATATATTCCATGTAGATATACTACTGTAAATCTCCCATCTTTGGCAAAATCCTAGGGTGGTCCATCGATTAGTAGGTGGGGGCTAGAACTAGCACAATGGAAATGCGAAGGTGAGATACCTGAAGGGCTAGTCCCCCACCTTCCTCCTCATATGGCATGATGATCTCGGCCTCAGTGGACCAAGAAATAGTGCCCCATCCATAGTGAAAATGCATAGGATCCTTTGCCAAACCTGGTGGGCTTTTAAGCAATCCCAAAGATAATGACGTTGAGACTCTTGGGGACGGCCACACCTTTGACATAATGTTGGTCTTCCAAGTTCCAATTTCTAGGCTCCTATGTGCCAACTTCCCCATGAAAAGAGTGAGTCCCATAGCTGCTTCCAAAAATCTGTAAGAAAATGTGGCGGGCAAGAGGCCCTTGGCCTGCCAATGTGTTGCTGCTCTATTGGAGTGTCCTCCACTTTTATTGGCATCTAAATCCTGCACCCCAAATGTGCAACATAAGCAGAGAAGGGGGTACTTGGCAGCTCTCCTCTCTGTCCTCTGGATCCTACCATGTCCACTCTCTTCGAGTCTCGCTAGTGACTCCTCTCTATCATGTATGTCCTCTACTCTTGCTAGACCGATTATTTCAAGGGTTGGGAATGCCAAAAGAGGTATGCATGTCTCCTTATCAATCCAACAGGGTCAGTCGCTTAAACTCAACCACTTGCTCAAGTACTTGATCTAGTTCTTTAGCCTACACCTATCTTAACAAGCGCTTGGGCTATGTCACAAAATGGGCCGAGGTTTAACACAAAAAGGGAAACCCATGCATGTTTTATCATTGTTGCCATGGACTATTTCACAAAATGATCCAAGGTCCCATTATCCCTACTACTAAGGGAACCCAAGCATGTTTTATCATCTTTGCCCCATAGACTATTTCACAAAATGGTCCAAGGTCAACACAACATTAAAAGCTGACACGAGAGCTACTACCAAGTTCCTCTATAAGCATGTGATTGCTCGTTTTGGTTTCCCACTAGAAATAGCAATACATTTTATCAATGAAGTGGTGAAGTTCTTGCTAAAAAAAAGGAATTCCTTGTGGTGCATAGAAAGTTGACACCTTACTACCTAGAGCAAATGACCTAGCCAAAAGAACAAGGAAAACTTTGTCTATTCTCACCAAGACAATAGAAGCATCAAGGAGCAATTGGGAACACAAGCTGAACTCGGCTCAATGGGCTTTTAATACAAGGTGGCTATCTACAACACACCTTTCTAGCTCACATTTGTGCTTAACACATCCATGCTAATGTAACACTTGGTTCACATTTCAAGCCTCCGAATCGTGGGCTAGACATAACCTTAAGGGAAGAGCAACTTAGTGATGAGCAAAGATTGTGATCTGCTTACGGATTTATGGTTGAAAAACTAAGGTGCAAGCAGTGGTTTGATGACCAACCCAAGGATAAGTGTATGGAGGTGGGAGACATGGTGCTAATGTATAGTGTGTCAAGAGCACCAAAACAAAACTTAGGTACATAGGCCAAGGTCCCTAATGAGTGACAGAGATAGCTCCTTAAGGCATAGTAAAGATAGAGACCTTGGATGGGATTGACATGGAAGGTTACTTCAATGGTCGTAAGCTAAAATGTTATTATGGACCTCTCATCTAGGTCATGCTCTTCCAAATCCAAGAGAAAAAAGAGAAGTGAGAGGCTAACAATGAAAAATGGAGGGCACGCCTTGAGGTGGCTGCTCGACAAAAAAAGACCCAAAGAGGCCATAGACCCCCAAGCATACGTATCTCCATACATGTAGCTGATGTCTCCACGATGCGGCTGAAATAGAAACACCCATGGAGCCTGCTCACCTTGAGTTGGGTTCCCCCAAGAAGACCATCTAGCGATGTAGTAAGCCTTGGTTGACACACTGGAGCTAGCCACAATGTTTTAGCTTGGGAGACATACACCTCATTATGCCACCCACCCCTCGCACCTTTTGTTGCAACCATTACTGTGCAGTAAATAACTCCCAATCCATGAGTGTTAGTTGTTTAGAAGTGGAGTTTCTTATTGGATCTAAACCTACATCGTGTAAGACTTATGTGACACTCGCATAAGTACATTGAAATAGAGCATCATCCTTGGGAGGGGATGGATCATGGACATGGATTGCATCATCAATTGGTGAAGAATGTCTGTGATGCATAAACTTCCCTTCACAATGGTTACCTCAGTGAACAAGGTCACCCCAAACCTATCTACATCCCAAGCTTCATCCTCTAATTATACACTCACTAATAAAGTAGGTAATCCCTAACACTACACCTTATTCTCACCTTGCCATGTCAGGCCACCCTATGGAGATCTAAAACCTCACCGACGAAGACGAATACTACCTCCCAAACCTCAACATCAATAACCCTTCAAGAAGGTGACCAAGAAGACACATGTAGCCACCAAGTAAAGTAAGACACCCCTACAAAAACCTAGCACCCACACCGTTTGACTCAAAGCCCAACTATGAGTAGAGATCTACCAACAAGTAGGAACCCGAAGTAACAAAGGTTTTACCCAAATCCCCAAGCCCCATTAGATCCTCATCAAGTCGTTGGAAGCCTAGGGCTTCAACAAAGGGAACCTGTCTAGCTAGGTCCCAAAAACCTTATCACTCACACAAAGTTGGAAGGCAATGGCCTAAGTACATAGTACCAGGCAGTGGCCTAACTACATAGTACCACCCTAGAAATTGACATCTCAATGGATCCTAACGAAATTTCTAGAAGCACAAGGATTCTACAAAGGAAACCCCTACATCTAGGTGGAGACCATGCCTTAAATGCCCACAAATGCATCCTCGAATGTCAACTCCAAGTGGGTGTGGAGACCCAAGCTCCTACCCTAACACCATGACTGAAGGCTCAGTAGGAATGGAGAGCAATGGCAGCACCCACGATGTGCGTGCTAGACTTGTAATGAATTTGGTGAAAGAACACTTGGTCATGCCACCAAACCCGTGTGATGTGGTTGCACCCAAAACAGTTCCAAATCTTGATGAGCCACCCAAGGTGCCATGCATTTCACTATACCCCCCAAGCCCTAGAAGGATCCTCATGGTCCCACGACATTCCCATGCACCTCACCACAACATCAACTAAACAAGAAGGTTAAAGTTCAATCAAGTGTATTAGGTAAACCAATCAAGTCGATCGTGGTGGTGTCCACATTTTTGTCGTGCATGGATAAGCGACCATCACCCACCACTGAGTGTATATGTACCATAACCCTCCCTTATCAACAAGTGTATAGTCATTACCTTCACCAAGAATGATAAAAAACACAAAAAACCAAAAACATATCAAGAATCGCCAAAAAATAACTAAAAGCGTGCACATTTGCACCCCTTGCACACACATTTGCACATGCTAATGTGGTGCTTGAGTTGAGTCAGTGGGGTCAAATCACGACAATTTCAAGGGTCTGGTGATTTGTAAAGTTGAATCAATGATTCAAAGCATGCACATTTGTACCCCTTGCACACATTTGCACATGATAATGTGGCACTTGAGTCAAGTCAGTGGGGTCAAATCACGATGATTTTAGGAGTCTGGTGATTTGTAAAGTTGAATCAATGATTCGAAGCCAACAATCAAAGAAGTGAGATTGGTAAGGTCAGATCACCATGATCCAAGAATCGACGATTAAAGATTTTGAGTTCTTTGGAAAGTGGAATCATCCCCATGAGTTGAATCGCCATGATCCAAGAATTGATAATTAAAGATTTTGAATTGCTTGGAAAGTGGGATCATCCAGGATTTAGATTGACATGATCTAAGAATCAATGATTGAAGGCTTTGAATCATGTGAAAAGTGGGATTGTCCAGAAGGAGTTGGATCCAAGAATCTAGGTGGTGCTAAGATCAAAGAAAACTGTGCCCACCCAAACGACTCCTACAAACACACTCTCAAACGTCAAATTTAAGTGGGTGTGGAGATCCAAATCCATGCCTCTGACACCAAATCCAAATCTTAAGTAGGAATAGAAAGTAGTGACTTCTGCCTCGACTCTATTGACACACCTTTGGAAAAGTCAGAAGAGCCCGTGGACTCTCCAACACCTTACCCCTGTGTGCTCCTTGTTCCCAATAAAGAAGAGCCACCAGTGGTGCCAAACCTCAAAGATAATTGTGCACATACTTTTGAGGCATGCAATTGGAGCTTTGCCTTCATCATGCCACCCTTATCGTTCCAAGCAACAACCAAGTCCCTGGTCATCTAATATCTGCTCCATGGATCTTACTAAATGTTCGCAGGCTTCTATGTCATATAACCTTGTTTTTTGGTAGCTCTAGTGGAGAAGAAATGCCCCTATGCATTTGTTATGTATGATTTCCTCATGGGTGGGGTCTCTAGTAGAATGTCTTTCATGTATGTTTTTCTTTTATGGACCATAGATTCAGCTCAAGACCAACATGGTCTTGCAATATTTAGGTCACATTATCTTAGTTGAAGTTATTAGGGTATGACCCCAAAAAAGTTTGGACTATTAAGACTTGGCCTACTCCTAAGAATGTTAATGAGGTTCGCTCTTTTTTAGGTCTTTGTAGTTACTATAGAAAATTTGTTCGCAATTTTTCTTTTATTGCTTTACATTTGACTATGCTTCTTTGCAAGCATACTATTTTTCGTTGTGGTGAGCACCGACAAAAATCCTTTGATATGTTTAAGCATATTTTAACACATGCTTTAATTACCAGCTTTTTCTCGATCGTTCTTCCTCATCGTCCACTGATGCCAGTGGATCAGGAATCGACATAGTCCTTATACAGGATGGTCATCCTCTTTCATATGAGAGCTGTAAGCTCTAACCCTCTAAAACTAAGTATAGCACTTATGATAAAGAACTTCTTATTGCTGTTCACACATTTCGTATACAAAACATTATTTGATGGGTTCTAAGTTTTTAATAAAAACTAATTAAACTAAGTAAACAACATCTACTTACCCAACCTTTGATTTCTGATCGTCACATTAAGTGAGCATTATACATTCAAAGTTTTCATCCTCTCGTTCAATCTCGGCTTAGTAAAGTAGGTGTCCTTTTATTCCAAATATTTTCATTCTTGATATGGATTACTTTGATGATCTATGTGACAAATATGAGAATGATCCCAATTTTCATGATGCATGGTTGAAGGTACACTCTAATCATTAACTACTTGTTATATTATTCCTACAATGATGGATTTCTTTTCTTTGAAAAGTGTTTATGCATTACTCTTCCATTCAATTGCTTTTAAAGAATTGTGTAATCCTCCATACATAGGTCATCGAGGTATACTTACAACTTTGAAAGCAATAATAGATGATTTTTATTGGCCTAATGTAAAGAATGATGTTGCCAACTTTATTTTTAAATGTCAAGTTTGTCAAAGAGTTAAGAGGCATCATGGAAAGCGGCATGGCTTACTCATGCCATTGCCTATTTCTAACCACCCTTGGGAAGAAATTTCAATGGATTTTATAATTGGATTGCCTATTACTTTTGCATGTAATGACATGCTTTGGACTATTATTGATAGATTTAGTATAATCATTTTTGGATTGATTTATTTTCTAATATTGGATCTAAAGTTGATTTCACATCTGCTTTTCATCATGAGAGTAATGGATAGATTCAAGCCACCAATAGCACCATTTTAGACTTGTTAAAGTCCTTTACTATTTCTAGACCAGACACTTGGGACCAACAACTCAGTCATTTGCTATAATTTGCTTACAATAATACATCATATTCTGCTATAGGACAAGCTCTTTTGAAGTCGTGTATGGTAAGAAATTACCGACACCTGCTTCTCGACTTTCATATACTATACTTGTAATAGATGATTTTACTAGAGATTATGCCCACATTCTTCAATAGGTACATAATGCTATTGCAAAATCCCAAACATAATATGTGACCCAAGTCAATAAGCAATGTAAGGCGGTGACTTTTCAAGAAGGTGATTATGTTTGCCTTCAAATAGAAAAGAGAAGATTGCAAAGTGTAGAGAAACAACCAACATTTAAATTAGCTCCTTGATTTTATGGCCCATTTATGATACTCATGAAGATTAATGATAATACTTTCCATTAACTCTTTTCACATTAGTTTATTACGACCATTTAGAGGCACTCTTCCCGTATATCTAGTCTATGATGACCCTCCATTGCTCAAAGAAGATTTTGAGATCATAGAACCTTAAATTATTTTAGACCATGAGTGGACAATAACAAGAAGAGGAAATATTTATCATCAATATTTTGTCTAGTATAAAGGCCACCCCATTGAAGAGGCTCAATGGCTCCCTGATCATGCCCTGCCTATCCATCCTTGATTGCATCTTATATTCATACTCGCCCATGATTATTTCAGATTTTGTAACAATTGAAGACAATTGCTTCTTAACCCCAAGGCATATTATGAGGAGTTGGAATTTAATATTTCCACGTTTCTCGTTATTTATGAATTCTCTTAGACTTGGGATATCTTTCTAAATCCGAGCAATAGTAGCTTACTTTATGTATATATTACGGATGATTCCATACATGTGTGAGAGTGTAGGTTGCATTATCTTGATTTTTTAAGTTTGTATTATTATTTATATTTTTAATCAATTAATTTATTAATTAAATATCCTTATGTTAGATATAACGGAGGCGAGCTAGTGGTGATCTGGAAGATTTTGTGACACTCAACTTTGGGTGTCGACTGATTATTATTTGATTTTGTGCAATGCACATTATTTATTCCATTTTGGGTGGCATCCATATTTATTGGAAATGGATATATTTATTTGGACATATGAAAGTTGCCTTATACAAATTTAATTTTACAAAGGATGTACACACTTACATGGTTTGAGGTTTATACCTTCTTTGAGTGGTTTGGCTTGCATGTTCAATAAAGCAAGCTATTTTTGTTGAAGTAGATATCTTTATGAAAGTGGAAGCTATTTTGAGTGCCACAAGTTATTTTGAGTAATATGATTAAAAACACAAAGAGAAAGCGTAGGTTCACTCTTGTGTGAGGGTAAATTTGACCCAATATCATGTTTTTGTCTCTACTCTATCATTTTTGATAAATTTTAATAATGAAGGGTCTTTGACTCCCAAGAGAGAGAGACATCAAAAATACTAACAATATGAACAAGATCAAATCATTCAAACTAACTGAATATGTATAGTTAACCTAATCATAATACCAATAATTCGAACGTGCAACCTTCGTTCCTTTATGTTTTATTTATGACATGAACTCAAAACATAAATACGATAACCATCTACAAAAATGGAGAAAGTGGATAATGAGGATAATTGACATAGGCAACCTTCTGCAGATGCCTAAATTTTGCTATCTTTCTAGGCTAAACCACACGATTGCAACATCAAACAAGAAAGCACACCCCAAACAGCCCCATTAATAACTTAATACAAGGACTGAATATATTCTTGTTAAATGACCAGCAAAGGAAGCTCATACTGATTTGCCGGCTTACACGAAGCGTGATGCCCGGAGAGGCCACAATCGTTCTACATCAACACATAGGTTTGTCTCCACCATCCAGACGACTTGGGGTGCAAAGGTGATGCGGTGTCCACCTTCATGTGAAGTGGCATGCCTTCAAAATTCGAATAAAGAGGTGCATGCAACCCTAAGGTTGCAATACTTAAGGGCCTTTGTTCTCCAAAGGTCCACTACCTCTCACCTATTTGTTTTAATGTTGTTTGACTATTTTGGATATCTATGTTGACATCGAGCATAGGCAGGTGTGAAGGTAATCCCGAACTCAAGTGCGTGTGTGAAGCAACCCCGTCAATAGGGGACCGGTATATAAAGCCGGGAGGGGCCTTGGCATGATCATTTCAGTGGCAGGAGAGCGACGATCCGTCCCCCTTTGCCGAGCTTTCTTTCCTACGGCGAGTCCCTGGACCTCTGCTCCGCTTCCTCGACTTCCTTGTAATCCCAACTGGTATGCTTCTTCGCATTCTCCCTTCCTTTCTCTCTGCCTATGGCTCTTTTCTTCGAGAATTTCTAGCCAGGGACTCTGGCCTTTCGCCCATCCATGGCTTCTCTCTGATATCTCGTACCTTGTGCTTCGTTTTAGGTTTAGGGTTTCTCCTTCCATCGCTTGCTGAAAAAGTGTAAGAAACGGGTTGCTTTTGTGCGGAATTTCCCATAAAGGACGCCTGTTGCAGAGCTAGGGTTCCCCAACAGTTAGCGTTTCGTGGTGGTTCAGGGTGGCAGACATATCGTAGGGTCTCTTGGTAGGGTTTCATGGTACGGCATGATATCCTAGGGTTCCACTGACAAATAGGGTTCTGCAACACAACAGGGTTTGTTTGTGTGTTTTATGGCGCGCATTCCCTTGGCTCTGCAGGCGGGTGCTAGTGCTGGCCCAGTCTCTGCATCTTCATCACGTGGATCGGTAGCCGGTAGCTCTTCATCCTCGTCCAGATCTGTCACACAAACCATCAATGGATCTCACCACTTCAACATTGGTGGCTATTCTCTGGCCAAAGGCATGGGAGTAGGCAAATATATTGCAAGTGAAACCTTTACTGTTGGGGGGTACCAGTGGGCTGTGTACTTTTACCCTGATGGAAAGAACGCAGAGGATAATTCCTTGTACGTTTCTGTCTTCATTGCCCTAGCAAGTGAAGGGACTGATGTTCGTGCTCTATTTGAACTCACCCTGGTTGATCAGAGCGGAAAAGGCAAGCACAAAGTGCACAGCCATTTCGATCGAGCTTTGGAAAGTGGCCCTTACACTCTGAAATATCGAGGCAGCATGTGGTATGCATCCTTTATACTCATGAACTAAATGGTTTTATGCTATTTGTACATGCACATACATATATTTATTTACTAAAATAGTGTATGCTGACATATGCACATATATATTCACATTTATACATGCAATATACACAACAAATGCTTAATTTTGGGAATGCTGACCTATATACAAACATTTGTGACTATGCTTTTTGCTTCGACACGCATGCCTGATGCACGCACATGTAGGATGTAGATACATGTGCACATGCAGACATTTAAAAGAGCAGATTGTTGGCTTAAAGATATGCACATATACACATTAAAATGCATTTTGATCTTATTTTGTTCTACATTTTTTTCTTCATGTGCTCATTTTACATCTTAGTAGCAATGCATTCAGCCAAGAAAGTTGTGGGTTTTTTTATAAGTAAATTTAGTTGGCTATGAAATGAATTTTCAATTTATTTTCGAAGTATATATGCACAGTGGTAGCAGCAACCAATTCTTTTTGTGGTGTCCTAGGGGTTACAAGCGTTTTTACAGGAGAGCTGTCCTTGAGACATCAGACTACATTAAGGATGACAGCCTTGCAATAACTTGTACTGTGGGGGTGGTGTTTTCATCTACACAAGGACCAAGGCTTTTCTCTATTCCTGTGCCGGACTCTAATCTAGGGTCTCATTTTGGAGAACTTTTGGACAGTGGCATGAACAGCGATATTACATTTGAAGTAGATGGTGAAAAATTCCCTGCACACAAGTTAGTTCTTGCTGCACGGTCACCTGTGTTCAAAGCACAGTTGTTTGGTCCCATGCGGGAGAGGGACTCCCACATCATTCAAGTCGAAGACATGGAAGCTCCTGTTTTTAAGGTTAGCATCTGTAAGTTTAAGGTAGTGGTTCAGTGGATCTTATGTTCTTGAGATTTATGTGTAGCCAAAGTAACATTCCATTTTGAGGGGGCCAAAGTAACTTTTGACTTGATTGTGTTGCTTTTAGGCAATGCTGTACTTCATGTACAAGGATTCTCTTCCAGAGGACAATGAACTATCTGGGTCGCCTTCCCCATCAACTTCCACATTGATGGCCCAGCATTTACTAGCTGCAGCAGATCGATATGGATTGGACCGGCTAAGGATATTATGTGAATCAAAATTGTGTGATGAGGTCAATGTGGATACAGTGGCTACCACTCTCGCCTTAGCAGAACAACATCATTCATCACAACTGAAAGCAGTGTGCTTGAAGTTTGTTGCTGCAAATCTTGCAGGTTTTTGTTTCAGCATTCTTCTTTATGCTATAACCTCATTTCTCATGTGCTTAAAGTCATCACTAAGTTTTTTGTTGTTGCTCCATCCCAGCTGTGTTACAGTCTGATGGTTATGAACATTTGCGGGAGAGCTGCCCCTCGTTGCAGTGTGAGCTTCTGAAAGCTGTTGCTGGTGTTGGAGAAGAGGCAGAAATAGAGATTCCAGTTGTTGTGAACAAGAGATCCATAGTAGACATGACAAGTCTTGATGGATCAGATGCCGATGGTAGAAGGGTCAGGCAAAGGGCTTAGCTTTCAAAGGCCCATGAGTAACTTGGCTCTTTACTAACAGAGTGGGTGTACACCATAAATGCAGATCTGGGGTAGTCTTGCACATAGCTGACTTTGTATGATGGAACTAAAACTGCTCTAACAATCTCATCGCTTTCTTTTTTGGCTGCATAACTGTAGCTGTGGAGCTGTGTTCCTCTGTGTCCTTGACAAAAGAGTCATACTTCCTACTGCAGTGACGGGGCTGTCAAAGCACTTACACAGTGGTGGATTTTTGTTACTTTGCTATAATTGTTTTGCAAAAGCCCTGTAGCCTTTTGAGACAGGCTTGCCTTTTGGCAGCTCTCCATGATTCCATGGTGTTGCATATGGCAGATGTGTTCTTGAGACTTGAACTGCAGTACTGTTGGCCTTTGCAAGCTTCTACTCTCAAATAACTAGTGGTCTGCATTTTAACAGAGGGAATACATTTTTTGATTAATGTAAAGGATTGAAGATTTTGGTGTTCACCCTGTAGGGATGCTGCTTTTAAGGGTAAGATCCATTATTGGAATCTGTTGAGAGAATGTTAATATTTGATTAGAGGTTCAAAGAGTGGTCACTGAGCCTGCTCCCTGTTAAAAATCTGACGGATCATGTGGTAGTGGGTTTGCATGTTCTGATCAGAGCCTTCTATTAGAATGGCTTTGGATATACCTAGTGAGACAGTTGGAGTCTGGACAGATCTAGGTTAAAATGAAAATTCTAGTTGAGAGCTATGGAGAGGTCAGAATGTCATTTTGTTTTGGCTGCTGCCTGCCTTGAAGCAGTGGTTTGCTATTCGTGGCCCTTGTTTAATTTTCGTCATCCATTGGATAAGACTCACCTTTGCCACGTGTTGTCTGCTGCTACAGAATAACTCATGGTTCAGGAACAGCCATCCCTTCTTTCTCTCCCATACTCGAGTGTAGGCTAATAGTCCCTTCCTATGGGTTTCCTTGTAGGAAGAGTTGCCATTTGAATAAGAGTGGGTAAAGAAGTGACAGAGGGGGGGGATGGAAGCTAGCCTTATGTCTTATTTCATGTTCATATTCATTTTGAACAAGTATGTTTTTCAATATGTGTCCTCATTTTGAATGACCTTATCTGAGGTATGTTTGTGCATGATAACATTAGTTGAGTATGCGCATGCTCTACACATCTAATTGATTGTCAAGGACCTTTTGTATTGTAGTAACAAGTATAAATGGTGGTACTGCTTTCTGGTCTTTTATGGATTAAATGCTTTTTCTAATATTTGAGGATGTCTGATGTTCAATTTGGTTGGACAAAATTGTTTTTATGAGTAATTGTATCAAGTGTAGCCAGTAACAAGCAGCAGGACACAGAACACATTCAGTTTTACCAGTTATGATCTTCATTTTAATTCTGTTGTGTTTGAGTAAATAATGAGCTTTCTCAAGTTCCTGGGCCATGAGGTCATCTTAATCATCAGGCTATTTTTAGCTCTTGATTCATATCTAGGAGGTTTTAACAACTGAATGGAGATCTCGTCATGAAATTTATGTTGTCTGCTTGCTTGATGCTAGAATAATATGTTTGGATACTCAATTGGTAATGAATCATAACGAATCATCATTGCAAAGTGCAATTGAAGTCAATGATGATAATATGTGCATCTTTAGGGTCTTTTCCAACTTGTGTCTATCTTGGCCTTTGAAAATTTGTTGATTACTTTGGGTATTGTGCAGAGAGTGATGTTCATGAAAACAAGTTTAGGTCTCGTATTCAGGACTGGGTGTGAAAACCCAAACAATGTGGGAGCTCCAAGACACATGGGGAATGTCGTCATTAAGATGTCATTCTTTAGAATCCTGTAACTAGGCTGACTGTTGATCCAGTCTCCATGTACAAGTTTTTCTATGTACGAGTTCTAGAGGAAATGGAATGAAGAGACCATTGTACAACCATGCATCTTTCCGTCTCTACTCTTTGTTGTTGATTGGGTTGCTTGGAAGACCCTTTCCCTACCCAGAGGCCAGCTATTCAGCTATTCATCAAAATTTTGGAGATGGAATTGCTCCTTAATGAGACCCCCAAGGTTTCCACTAACAAGCCCTAGATCTCATCTCCCCATACCTGCACTTCTTTCTTGTGCAGACCATGTGCCCTTTAGGAATTGATTTGGGTTGCATGTTGAAACCCAAATAGAGTGTCCAGAGCGGCATCACTAAATATCCCCTTCATCCCCCTCTATGAAAGACGACTTATGTGCTTCTTGTGCTTTTATAAACTAGTATTGGACCTATACGACCAAGGTTCCAAAAAAGAACCGGTTCCCTCTTTATAGCCATCTCTCTCTCTTTCACTCTCTCTAGCTCCTACGCCTCTCTCTCTCTCTCTCTCTCTCTCTCTCTCTCTCATGCCACACTCAAATGTTTACATTACTTTGCTTCACATGACTTGTAACATGTTTATTATGAACTTCTCAAGGAAGACCACTCTCTCTTGGTCACTTGTGAGATGTTTGAGAACTTAACACTCTCTAGACTTGCATTGCATACATATTGAGGCAAACTCATTAGCAATAGAGTACTAAGTGCCTCCCATGAAGCTCTAGGAGGTCCTCCTCAAGAACGCATCATTGCAATCTCCATATTGATGTTGACCAAGATTTGTACCCCTACCACTGTTTGGCATCAATCCTTAATTGCCAACATTGCTCCATCAAAACACTTGGGCTTATAATCACATCAACGCTTTTTGAATATGGTCCACAGAAGATTTGCATTGGTCTCGCTCAGAACACCATTTCTTTAATCGAAAGACTTCATTTGGTAGGTAGAATTGCAAAATGTGCAAGTCAGTGAGAGACATGTTGGTCTAAAGCATCTTGCCACACTACTGTGAAGGCCCATCTTGGTCAAGTACCTTAGTTCTTGACAGCCTACAATCAATGGCATACTTAATGACTTGGACACCATTGGAAAGGAACTTTGCGATCTTAGCCCAACTTGCTCAGAATCGCGAAAATGTAAATCATGTAGAGGTGTTGAAGTCGAAAGGGATTAACCAAGTACCACCCACAGCGGTTTGACTCTTCCTTTGTGGCCTCCCTTATTCAAGAACGTGAGGAGTCGAGGCAGATGATGCGCCACGTTCTTGTGTTTTGGCTAAAGTATCTCCCAACATGCCACGTAGGAGTTGAGGAAAACGATGCACCACGTTTGTTTTGCCTAAAGTATCTCCCAACATGCCACATAGGTGATGTTTTGTTAGTCAATAATATGTAATAGATAGATAGCTATCTATCTAAATTCTATATATCTATTACATATTATTGACATCACAAAATGGCTCTTTATTGATGAATGGTGGACAACATGTAAAGTCGCAAAATTGTTGCTTCCTTTGCTCTCAAGCTGCCTCTTGATAATGATGTCACTAAGTGACAAACTTAATGCATGTAAGTTTAAAATATAACACAATAAAAGTATTCAAGATGAAAGGAAAGGAGTATTCAATAGTGCACCCAAATCATGTCTTTTGGGTTTGAATTTAAATACCTCGCTTATGAAAGGCTTTAAATGTTTTAGAAAGATATTTCTAAGGCTTGTGGATACCCAAATGTACTTCTTGGTTTTTCAAAATTTTAATTATTTAATTTTGTCTTAGAGAGGGCATGCTCGCCACATGTCCCCTGTTTTCTCTTTTGTTCTTTCCTCTCTCTCTCTTTTAGGGTTACCTTGCCATAGCTTCTTTCTCTCTCTCCCTTTCGAATAGAACACGTTGGCCTCTCTTTGGCTTACACAGCCATGACACCCACTCTCACTCTCACACACACACCCCCACACCCACATTGAGAGGTCATGCTCAATGCGTGTCCCTTGTTTTTTCTTTTGTTCTTTCCTCTCTCTCTTCCCCCTTTAGGGTACCTCACCATAGCTTCTTTCTTTGATTAAAGACCTCTAGTAAAAGCTTCCTTAGGCCTCAAGTTTGGCAAAGAAAAGATTTTTTTGCCTAAGCTTCGGAATTTGGAATGGCCGGTGATGGAGTCCGGACTCCGGAAGCGTGTAGGACATTGAGGATTGCTTCATTCAAGGGAGAAGGCAGAGCAGCAGCAGCAAGCACGCGTGGCTGCCGACTGCAATAGCACTGCACTTAAGCTATAACGAAACGCATGAAAGGCTCCAGCTGAGGCACTCTAGTGTACGAAGCAAAGCCGTTGCAGCGGCTAAAGCTGAGAGAGAGAGAGAGCGAGAGAGAGAGAGGGGGGGGGGGGGAGTGGAGGGGGGGAGCATGAAAAAACCTACTTCTGGAGGCAATGCTGCGTGCGATTTCTTCAGATGGCAGGTTCAGATGGTGGTGCTCGAGCTGCTTCCACTGTAATTGGCGATGGTGCTCGAGCTGCTTCCACTGTAATTGGCGATGGTGATGGTTGTGGCTGCTGTGATGATCATCGTCTTATATTGACACGAAGCGTCAGAGCAAACGCGTCAGAGTTGCAGGTGCCAACGAAAGCTCATTGCTCAGCTTGCCACGTTGCAAAAAATGTGTGTGCTCAGCTCCCATCCTCTGGATGGGGAGGGAGGCATTGATACGATGGAGGCGGCGATTGGGAGTTCTCTTCGACAGCGTGGTTGGCGTCGGAAGCAGCTCCGGCAAGACTCGAGTGTTAGATTGTCCCGAAATGGTGACAACAGGCCGGGAGAGTGCGGCCAAGGCTCGACAAAGACGAACGCTCGAACAGTAAACGGAGAGAGGTCCACGTGCGCATTGATACTGGTGGAGAAGAATAGCAAGAAGACGGAGAGGAGATTTCTAGCCTGGAGGCCAGGCTTGATGGAGAACGGACGGACAACGTAGGCAGCATAGGGGTTGAGCTTGGGCATGGAGCTGACGGGGACAACAGAGGCGTCGTAAAGTGAGTGTTAGAACCTACCACAGAGGACGACCCCGACGTGAAGTGGATGGTAGCTAGGAGTCTGGCTGCGAAGCTTGGAGTTGGGCTTGGAACCGCCAGAGCCGGCAGGCGAGCTCTATAGTTTCTTTCTTGATCGGGAACAACAAATGAGGCCATTGATCGAGGGAGTTGGTGAGAAATCCGTTAGAGACGCCCATCTCCATGGGCTGGAGAGCCTGGGTACCCACCAAAAGAGCTCATGAAGGCCGCCTCGCAAGAGCTGTAA
This sequence comes from Cibotium barometz, assembly GCF_041138505.1. Classification (NCBI taxonomy): domain Eukaryota; kingdom Viridiplantae; phylum Streptophyta; class Polypodiopsida; order Cyatheales; family Cibotiaceae; genus Cibotium; species Cibotium barometz. The sequence goes on from NC_141099.1 coordinate 13,916,095, forward strand.
ACACATGCCACACACATTAGAAAGACGGAGAGAGAGAAGAGAGGGAGGGAGGGGGGGGCTAGTCGCCGCTCTTACAATATCTGCAAGCGATGGGAGCTAGGCCGCCATGTTTTCAGTGGTGAGCTTCCCCTCTTCTTCACCAACCTCACCCCCTCGACAATGTCTATTTGTTTGTTAAATTTGAAAAGAGAGAGAAATGTTTATTTGAATTTGAAAAGAGAGTGAAACATCTATTTGAATTTTAAAAGAGAGAGAAACATCTATTTGAATTTTAAGAGAGAGAGAGAAACATCTCAATGAGACTTTGAATTTGAAGAGAGAGAGAGAGAGGACGTGTAGAGGCTAGTCTAGACTAGGAAGAGATGCCTAAAAAGTTTGCCACGTGGAGGGAGGGTATTAGCCCAATAAGATATATATAGATTTGCAAAGATCAGAGGCCCTAGTCGTGTCTTTAAAGGTGGCAAATAAAACAATTAGAGTTGGCAATCCCTTCCAAACTTGACGACTCCTAGGGCTAATCAAGAAAGTATTGTGTAATAATAAATTAGCCCATGCTTCATGTGGATTTGCCAAGCTCTAATATTCCACTTAGCCCCAAGTCTATCAAGAATTCCCAAACCTCCAATAGTTTTGGGAAGATAATATGTTTCCCATTTTGACTTTTGCAATCCTCTTGCGATTATGCCTCTCCCAGGCTACATACTTGAGGATTTTCTCTTGATATTATGTTCCTTTGGTCTCTAGTAGTAGATGAAGAAAATAACATTGGAGATCAAAATCCTATTGATGGTTATAACTTTTCCTTCTAAGCTCTAAAAGACACATACCACTTAGCACATTTCTTGATGACTCTCTATAGAACCCACTCACATCTACTTGCCATGGATAATTCTTCACCCATAGGGACGCCTAGGATGCTAATGATTTGCCCTCTCAACCTGCTAGAAACCCATTTGACACAAAGAGATCGTCTTAGCATTCTTGACCATAGATCTTGAGATTGCACAAGATCCCAAGCTTCCATGAACCTATGAATGCTATTACCCAAGAATGCCATTAATTGCCAAATGGTCAATTTGGCAATTAGTAGCCCAAATGGTCATCTTAGCACAAAATCCCACGCTTCCATGAACCTAGGAATGCTATTACCCAAGGTAAGGGTTGTGTCATCTTCATATTGTTCAAAAAACTAGGCTTTTCCATTAGGCAATTTAAATATCTCAATTAAACCTTGCCCAAGCTTGCTTTTCAAGTCCCATCCCAAGAGATTCATGGCTAAATAAAAATTAAAGGAGATAAGATATCCATGCCTTACATTTTGTTGAAGAGTAATGGCGTTAGACCAATTCCTCTTGATATCTATATCGTATTTAGAATCTTTGAGGAGAGTCTTTGTCCATTGGATGAAGGTCGGTCCCAACCTTGTGACAGTTAACATGTCTTTTATAAAGTTCCAATTTATCCTCTCATATGCTTTATCCAAATACACTTTTAGGAAGATAGCCTCTTGTTCTAAGGACTTTATCCATTCATGTACGAAGAGGGAGACTACGGCATCTAAGATGTATCGGCCTTTAATAAATGCTCTTTGTGCTTTTATGATGAATTCTTTCATCTAGTAATCTTTCAACCTATGTGCTAGAGCTTTGGACACGATCTATAGGATACTCTAATTTTTAATGGATGACTTATCCCCCTCTTTGTCTAGAAGTGTGATAGCTCCCAAAATGCACCTAAGAGGAAATTCCTTTTGTTCCAGAGTATTTCGAATCATGATACAAAAGTCTAGTTTGATTATACTCCATGTACATCATACCATTACGTACTGAAATCATCTAGTACTAGTGAGTTTTCATCCTCCTTAGCAGAGCTTGTTCCAACTCCTCTAAAAGAGCGGTTTATGTAGAGTTGCATTAGCGAAAGCAGAAACCACTCATGGGATGAGACTTGATATCTTGACCAAATCCTCCTTATTACCTTTAGGAACTATCTTGGCATGGAATAATTCAAAGAAAAATTTGGGAAAAGCATCCTTGAATCTAAGAAGTAGAAGAACAAGTTCCCCCATTACTATTCTAAACGGTTTCTCACGCTTGCTTGCCATTTCAAGCAATTAAAGAAAACCTTACTTTCAATTTCTCAATTTTATTCTCCATCAATTGCCTAACTGCACCTTAGCTTTCCTAGATTTTTTCTCTTCCCACAATCGAAGAGCTTGGATGTCTCCCTATTGGCTGCATCTTGGCCCGAATCTGTTAGTATGCACTCAATGCCCGCCTCTCAACATGTATCTCATATCTATGTTTAGTGCACATTTGTAAAGGCCCCAATTATGAGGATAAGCCATCAGAACACGTTTGTAAAGGCCCCAATTATGAGGATAAGCCATCGGAGCACATTTGTAAAGGCCCCCATTATGAGGAGAAGTTGTTGGTGGGAACCCCGGCTTGGATACCGATGGAGTCATTATTATGACCATTGATAGTTAGGAGATGGTCAAGAGTGCAAGCGTTAGTTGGAGCCGATGGTTCATAGAATATTCCTAGAATATTTCTTAGGATACTTAAATTCTTTATTAGTGGGTGGTGGACGGCTAGCCGCCATTCTTGATACACGAGCGGTGACCGCCACTAAATTCTTTATTAGTGGGTGGTAGACGGCTAGCCGCATTCTTGATACACGAGTGGTGACCGCCATCCATACAATGTAATCGACCGCATTGTATGCACGTCTACCACACTACTTGCAACAATATATATGGACATAGTTTTCACAAGCTAAGGTATCCAATGCTTGTGAGTATCCACACCCTCTACACTTAGTATTTCCTCCATGTCTAGATGGCCATCTAAGCTCTACTTAAGAGTGCACAAATGGACAACACCATAAGAAGAAGAGGAGGAGGAGGAAGAGAGGAAGAGGAGGAAGAAGAGCAAGAAGGAGAAAGAGGAAGAAGAGGAGGAGAAAGAGGAAGAAAGGAAGAAAAAGGAGGAGGATGGGGATAAGAAAGAAGAAGAGAAAGGAAAAATCATAGGGCATGAAAGGGAAGAAAAGGAAAGCAAAAGAAGACAAGTAGGATCAAGCAAACCCACCATGTCAGCTATAGCAGATCGATGAGACAAATCAAGAATACCACTGAGAGATCAAGCCTACCATCGACAATGATGCGTTGAGAAGATAAGCCTTCCCCTAACACTATCTTTTGGCAAGTCACCGGGTGAGCAAACACCCTCGACCCCCATGACATTCCATCATAAGCATCCAACCACCTCGTAATTCAACTAATAGGTTCGTGTGATGTAATTTTACTATCCATTCTTTTACTGCTTAGATGGCTCCCCACAAAGTGGTTATAGAGTTGATACCCGCTAAAAGTGGGTTAGAGCAAGTTCAACTAGATCCCCATTGAGTGGGGTTAGAGTAGGTACACATGGACCCAAAAACAATTCAATCTCATACATATAGACCAGAAAAGTCCTAAACTCATATCCATAGAATTGGAAAGTCCATACTTATACCTATAGACCTAGAAATTCCAAGCATAACTCATACCTATCGCTTTAGAAAGTCCAAGCAGAACTCACTGCAAACCCTTTCCCCACTCCTTTTTTGCAGTCTAGTATTCTTCTTTCCGATATAGCCAAGAGGGTGTGTACACACTCTTATGAGTGAGTGTGTAAGTGACCTTATCATGCCACTTCACTTATACTTCACTCATTCTCATCAATCTACTTTGAGTGTTATACTTCTCTCTATCTCTACTTACTTGTTATATTTGTGTGCGTTGTTACCTTTGTCTCCACTCCAATAATTGGTATCAGAGTAGGTTCTCTTGATCCTCACCCCCTCCTTGAGATGCTCTTCTAATTGTCTTAGATTGAGCTATCCTCTTAGATGGAGAAGGTATACACTATTAACTATGTCAACAGCACACCATAGGGTATACCTTTTCCACCTATGTTGAAAGAAAATTTGTACATTTTTTGGACTATTTTGGGCATGTTTTGGGGCTCATTTGCATGCTATAAGGTTGCATGAGACATCCCAAGGGAGTTAACAGCACATTATAGGGTATACCTTTTCCACCTATATGTTAATAGAGATTTTGTGCTTTTTTGGACCGTCTCAGGCATATTGCATTATGCTCAGCAGTAGCGATTATATGTGCAAAATTTTCAGTCCGCTTTGGTTAGGCTGCGGGAGACAGCTAAGGTTCGGGCTCGTTTGCATGCTATAAGGTTTCCTCAGACATCCCGACAGAGTGTTAGTTTGAACTATCTTTGTTCAATTTTAGGTTTTCTACATTGCAACAACATATATTTGGAGTGTAGACAAGGCCTTCATCGTTGCTTCTTTGTCATTATCGACACATCGGATCTTTGAGCTCATCATCAGCTTTATCAATCATTGTCATCGACTTTTGTATCCCTGTCATCATGTCTACACCCTACACTCTGCCATTTTTCATACACTTTGCAAGTTACTTTGTTCTTATTAGTGATTCTACTGGCAGCCTTTAATAGTAACCATCTCGATTGCATTCAATGGGCATTGTCAGTACCTATAGGTAGTTGGGAGAGTTGCATTTTGTGCTAGAGATTTGTTGGCGAAAATGGCAAGGAATGATGTATTTGGGATGCTTTTCACTAAGGATAACCTTGACGGGACCAAGTACCCATTTTGTGGTCCTATATGATGCGTCATGTATTGGTTGCCAAAGGGCTTTGGAATGTTATTATTGGCATTAAGGCATGGCATGTCTTGCTATTGCATGATGGTATAGGTATTTTGGATGGTGATACTAGGTCAGATGTAAGTTTGGCATCCACCTCCGGACCTCCCACAATGGAACAAGCTAGGTGGGATGGTAGGTATGCACATGCACATGCACATACATATCTCTACTTTGTGACTTTTATCGATGACTACTCTAGACACACCTGGGTATATCCATTGAAAGCAAAGTCAAAGGTTTTTACATGCTTTAGACACTTTGTATCTATGGCTAAAAATGTGTCTACATGGAAAGTTGGCACACTTTAAACATATTGAGGGGGGGAGTATATGTGATAGGAGTTTCATGCATATATGGCTGAAAAAGGCATAAAACATCAATGCATAGTACCTTACACACCTCAACAAAATGGTGTGGCTAAGAGGAAGAACAGATCTCCCATGGAGATAGCAGGTTGCGTGGTTAAAGGCTAGGATTTGCCTCGTGTTTTTGGTTGGAGGTAGTCATGTGTTTCGCTTATGTACTAAAAACAAATGCCCCACCAAGGCCTTGCAGACAACTATCCCTTATGTAGCTTGGAATGGCAAGTAGCTCTCTGTGGCTCATGTTTTTTGGTTGGAGGTAGTCATGTGTGCCACTTATGTTCTAAAAACAACTACCCCACCAAGGCCTTGTAGACACCTACCCCTTATGAAACTTGGAATGGCAAGTAGGTCTCTGTGGCTCAACCCCCTCTATGGGTTTATTTTATGTTTTTAATTGTCTTCCTTATGCTCTTGTTCCTGAGCAATAACACAAGATGGATGATAAACCGATAAAATACTATTATGTGGGGTACAACTCAAAAAACGAAGTATATTGAGCCTACCATCCAACGCCATATGTTATCTTTGTTGAGAACTCAATTCAGCCCATGCTTTTATGCAAAAAATGGCAAAATGGACATCGTTGATACATCTTTTGTACCATGCCAAATAGCTATATGTGGAGCAAATGAAACCTTAATAAGGTACTATAAATCACCCTGTACAAGCTAAAAATAGCTATATGTGGAGCAAATGAAAGCTTAATAAGGTACTACAAATCACCCCGGACAAGCTAAAAATCAGGTTGAATTTTGGCCCACAGATCAAGATATTTGATGAAAGGGTTGTGGATGAGGAAAGGGTAGCCATAGAGGCGTTCGCAAGAGTCTGCCCCAAAAAGGTTGGTGCAGACATTGTGGAATAGCATATTAGCTACTCCTTTGCCTAGCAGGACATGTGCAAGTTCTCATCATGCATATGTTATTCTTTTATAGATCATGTTCTCATTGCCAATATATGAAATGAAGAGGAACTTATTTCATTTGAGGAAGCATAGGAAAATGGTCATTGGATGTAGGCCATGTAAAACGAGTATACGACTCAATCCTTTAAAAAAACACTTGTTATTTGGCATATTTGCCTTATGGTAAAAAAGATCATTGATGAAGTGGATTTTATAAGCTTAAGTGTAAAGACGATGGTAGCATTTACCGCTAAAAGGCAAGGCTGTGCAAAGGGTTATGCTCAAGAGAAGGTCATAGATTATGATACGACCTTTTTCCCACATCTCATATGCTTACACTCACGTGTATTATTACATTGGGCACATCACATCATGGATGGTATGTACATTAGTTGGATATCAAGATTTCCTTCTTGAATGGTAATTTGCATGAGGTATCCCAACAGGGGAATGAGTCTAAAGTATATAGGTTAAGAAAAGCTTTATATAGCCTTAAGCAAGCTCCCAAAGCATGCTAAATGATACTTGGTTGCAAATGGTTTTAGCAACAACCCAACTCAGAGCACCCTCTACGTAAAGATGAGTAAGATTTTTTTTTGTCATCATTTTATATGTTGATGACATACTGCTCACATGTTAGAATTTGCCGATTCTATGGGCAGTGCCCAATGTAATTTGTGTGGTGTGGACACTTATTAAAGTGTCAATGTAAGGTGTGTACACCTAGTGTCTTAGAAACTTAAAGTAGTGACACTAGGCTCTAGAGTAAAATAAACCTAACTCTAGTTAGTTGGTGGAAGGCTGGTTAGGTCAACCCTTGACCTAAACATAAGTTGTACTTTCACTCTATCTTTCATACTAGCAAGTACACTCTACTTTTTTTGCTTTAGCTCACTCTCTTGCTGTCATTGTCTCTCCTCTCTCTCTCCATAACTGGCTGCCATTTTCCAACATTTGGTATCAGAGCAGCTCGTATGTGCGGATTCCGTTCAGCCTCCATCCAGTGCCATCCCGCCTAAGGTCCTACTGCTGCTGCCAACTTGGTTCTCAACTCGAGGAAGAGTTTTTAGCTGCTGTGAGGTGCTGCTGAAGTGGAGGAGGAGCTGTAGCTGAGCCGTCTCTTGTCTACTCCAAATCTGTCCATTAGCTCCAGATCTGTCCAGCTTAGTCATCTGCTCTAGATCTGCTGATTTCAGCCTCTACGCGCAGCCCTGCACGCAGTCCAACGTGCAGTCCCACACGCAGCCCAATGAGCTGTTATTTTGGAAGAGCTGCTACTGTTTTCAACTTTGCTCGCCATTTTCTCAGCTCTACCCGCCATTTTCTCAGTCCTGCCCCGCGTCGATTTCTGCAAACCCTAAAAAGTGCAGAAACCCTAATTTTTAAATTTAGGGTTTTCTCAAAATTTCTAGAATTTCCAGTCTATTTCAGCCATCTCTTCTCGAATCTCAGCTCGTGCTGCCCAAAAATTTGGGGCTTTTGCCCGATTGGAGGCCCTTTGGGTAAATTGTTACCAAACTCATAGACATTGCACAATTCCTTCCACATTGGCTCAAGAAAATTTGGGACTTTAGTTTTTTGGATCTAGCACGCATCATGAGGTAGATTTCAACTGCTGTTCACTGCTGACGTGTATCTCGATGCGACATTTCTGCAGAAATTCCAGCTGTAAGGTATAAATTTCTTCAATTTCTTTGAAATTTTTAGAAAGAAATTTAGGGCTTTTGCCCGACATGCACTCCAAGGCAAGCAACAAGCAGTACAGTAGCATTTAATTGCTATTACAATCAGATTAGGCAGAGAATTTTGAGAAAATTCAGTAAATTTTGGTAAGAATCGGCATTAAGTTGCTGTATTTTGTACTTTTGTGGGCACACATTTCGAGGCAGGTGTGGTACAACAGTATAGTGCTGTAATTTACTGGTTGAGTGCTGATTTGGGTGGCATTGTGCACACTTTGGCATTTGAGTGACAGTTTGGTACTTGTTTCTTAATCTTGTGGGGGATTTTGGTACTCTGAGAAGTATACTCTATACTTCAACATTGAAGTATTTGGCTGCAGATTTTTGTCTATCATTGACAGCATGGCACATCAGGGGAATAATGATCAGAGCAACATCCTTGGTGTCCTCACTCAGGAGGACAAACTTGATGGCTCAACTACCCACTGTGGAGTTTTATGGTCCGTAACCTTCTTGTGGCGAAGGACTTGTGATTTGCAACGACCAGGAGGTCTTGCATCTCAGACACCTCAGCGTAACGCTCGAGGACAGGTTACTGGTGCTGCTGTTGGTGGTATTGGTGCTGCTGCTGCCTCTCCTCTCCCTCCTATCGAGAGGATCAGAGGAAATGGGACTCAAAAGATGCACAGGCACTTTCTTTGATTGCCTTGTGAGTGAAAAGGGCAATTATTCCGCACATTCGGTCTTGTAAGACCTCAAAATCAGCATGGGATGTACTTGAGTGTATGTTTGCAGCATGCAATGAGGCCAGGATATCCTATCTCCGTAGAGAGTTGGCCAATGTGACCATGGATGAAGGTGATAGCATGACAGAGCACCTTACTCACATACAGGATTTGCGTGAGCAGCTACTCAATGTTGATGAGGTCATTCAGGATGCTGAATTGGTAAACATCACACTGAACTCTCTTCTAGAGTCATATCTTGGTTTCCACACCTCTTTGATGTCTTTGCGGGGGGGCAGCAGCCCCTTACATTTATGGAGTTGGAAGGCCTCTTGCTGCAAGAGGAACAGACTCGGAAGAATGTGGCATTGCGTTCAGGTGATGTGGCTATGCTTTCCAAGTTCAAAGGCAAAGGAAAAGTCAAGCAAAATGTAAAAAATCAGCAAAAGAGTGATGCTGGACAGCCATCAAATAAGGTTGTCCAAGACACAGAAAAGACTAAAAAGAAGGGGGAATGCCATTATTGCAAGAAGCCTGGTCACTATATCAATCAATGCAGAAAGAGATTGGCCAAAGAGAAGAAAAAGAACTCCGGTTTGGCTATCCAAGAAACATCAGCCAGCAAATCTACTGATGATGATACTTCAGCCAACTTTGTAGAGGAGGACTATGCATTTCTCACATGCAGTTATGATTCTTCAATGGCTGATTCAGCATTTAATGCTGCTTAAACGCAGCAAACATGGTATTTTGATAGTGGGGCTTATGAAGTTAAGTATAGGAGGGTAGCTTACAGCAGTGAGTGTGGAGTGTGGAGTGTGTATTGCTTAAATTCCTTTTGGAAGATCTTGGTGTTGTGAACAGTAGTCTCTGCCTCCATCTTTCATTGACAGGTGTAATGTGGGGGCTATCGACATGTGTACATAAGGGGTCGAGGGCTTATGGATATGGGCCCAATCTTAAGTAAGGGCATGGGAACTAATAAGTGAGTGTAAAAAGGGGATGATTTATATATGTGAATTATAAAGCTCTTGGCTATGGTGATACTCCCTTAAGAGCATGATGTGATCACTCCATTATGAGTGTATGTGAGTGCAATATTTCTTTCTCATCTACCCCTCTCTTGCATTGGTATCTGAGCTTTTGGCTTTGACCTTGGTTGTGATTAGGATTTTGTGCTTCATCATTAGCTATAGATCAAGATTTTATTTTGTGTTTGAAATATTGGCATAATTTGTGGATTTTTTACCTTAGATTTTACATTTTCTGTGGCACATTTTTGCATTTCATAATTTGTGTGCACATTTTCCCCCAAATTTTTGCAAACCCCAGCTATAGAAATCTTCCAACAATTAGGATAGACATGTTGCATTCGTTGTAGCATGCTAGGTTTGAGTTGCTTGTGGGTGGCAGAGATCTTTAACCAACACACTTCATCAAGGACCTAGACCTTGATCCCATGCCTTTGCATTTGGAGAGCACAACACATTTCTTGATAGAGATGGATTTTTTTGAGGTTCCATCAATGTCTAGCTCTTCTAGAGAAACCTTTAATGGGGGTGGACAACATCATCCCCACGCCTCTGCCTCTGGCCTCCTCTTGAATTTCTACCTCCACCAAAAAGGGACTAACTCCCCTAAAGAAAGACTCAAAAGGGTTGTTTCCATCACCACCACCTGCACCTACCATGCCTTCTTTGAGCTCATCTTCTCATTTTTGCTGTCGATGTATGTAGTCATTGTATCTACATGGAGGCATTTGTTAACAGTACTAGCGATGGTACTAGTGGTAGGGACTACCTTACAATAGCTGGTCTTCTTCTTCACATTGCAGTTGCTTCTTCACATTACACAGTTGCTTCTGATAACTACGGTCATTGCTTTAGATCATTGTTATCAGTGATGAGTGGAGACAACCAAGACGGTCATGTTGGCTATTGTGTTGTTGATGATGAAGGAGGCTATGCTATCTTCGTCCTTCTACTATGTTGCCTTTATGCAGGTCCTTTTCTACTACAAATGTGTTGCTCGCTACTTGTTACTTTTGCTATTGAGTTCCTACATGCACCAAAATGCAGCTCTAACTACTACACTAGCTACAAACCATCTTTTGAGATGCTTATTGCACCTCTCTTCAACATGCCACCTCTGTTTTGCTGTTCACATTGCTTCCCTAGAGCCATCTAATTGCGCCTCCACTTTCTTGGCTGTTTGGAGGTACGCTGAGAATGTGTGCCAGCTTTCTCTTTGGCAATTGGAAGTTCCTCTCTCTCTCTCTCTCTCTCTCTCTCTCTCTCTCTCTCTCTCTCTCTCTCTCTCTCTCTCTCTCTCTCTCTCTCTCTCTCTCTCTCTCTGTGAATACTGGGCATCCCTTTATAACACCAATTATTATTGTCACCTCTCTTTGTGCTTGTTATCTTGTCAACTATACTACTGCATAGGCGTCTTTTGCTACTAGAATCGACTACACGTCATTTGCTTGACACTTTGCCAAGCTGCACATAAAAAACTTCTCTAACATGAACTTGACAGTGTTGGCTCTTTACGGCTCTACACCCAAGCTGTCCTTTTTACCTTGACATAGACTCTGTCATGAGGTTTCCATGATGACCATCAACATGGCCATTGAGCTTCATTTGCATGGTATTAAGGGTGCTTTTGTAAGGTTTCTCTCAAGAAACCTAAGTGCCATATATCATGGAAGTTGTTGAGACTTCCATCCAAACTTGCTCACCTTTAATGAGCAAATCCGTAAGTGCATCCTCTTCTTGATGCACACATCATATGGATTTCCAATTGAGACCACAAATTTGCTTGTGCTTGTAGCCAAGCAACCTTACACCTTAACATACTTCTTTGCCAATGCAAAGAGCCATGATATCTGCAAATCTCATTACAACCCTTCACACATTGAGCACCATGTATGCTCAAAAAAAATTCACGATACAAAATCCATAACCAACCAACCTTTTCTTGAGGCAAAAAACTTCTTGGCAGCTCCTTTATTGTCTTCATAATTTTGAAATCTGCTCTCCTTAACTTCATGGATAGCTTCAAGAGACCTCCAAGTTTCCAATGAACCATAAAAAGGGCTTAATATCACATAAATTGCTCTCCCTAAGATAATGAATGTGCCATTTTTTATATATACACAAACCATAACATTAATCAACATTCTAAAAATAAACACACCCAATCTAGGGTTAGCTAAACTTTGTTCTAATACCATGTTAAGAATTTGAGAATCGTGCTACACTTGGTGCTAATTACATAATATTGAACATCTGCTTAAGGAGGCTCATAGTAATCAAGAAACTCCATAATGATGCTGATCACACACTAATGAGAGGTGGATATGATAGGCAAACTCAACAACTTATATTTGCAATATGTTATGAACCATACAATGAAAAGGCTTCTAAATTAGTGTGCAATAGATAGCCTCTAGCCCAATATCCTTTACACATTATCATGCCATGTGGCAAATCCCTTTCCCACATTCTTTTATGTGTCTCTCACCATTCACACAATATCTCATGTGACATTCTTATCTTTCCGCAACTCTTAAGATAATATCTTGCACCTCTAGGATGTGTTCGCACACTCAACCAAATAACCCGAGCATTATTTTACATTGAACATTTCAACACCCCTTGTGGAGCCTACTGACTCCAAGATTTGCATTCACGTTTTGCTGATCATGAACACTCTTCAACGTTTTGCTGACCATGAACACTCTAGGATGTGTTCGCACACTCAACCAAATAACCTGAGCATTATTTTACATTGAACATTTCAACACCCCTTGTGGAGCCTACTGACTCCAAGATTTGCATTCACGTTTTGCTAACCATGAACACTCTTCCACGTTTTGCTGACCATGAACACTCTTCCACAAAATCTTGGGATAAGGTTTGCATGATTGGATGGTGCCAAAATCACATCCGTGTTTGTGCTCGACGCATTTAAAACAAAACAACCAAGTAGTGGAACTTGCTTACCTTGAAGTAGAGTTCCCTAAGAAATAAGAAAGACCACCTAGCTACAGGGCCTGTCTTAGTTGACACCAAGGTTAGGCACAACATCTAGATGGGGGGACCTTGGTGGGTTCAACTAGTCCATGGTATGAGACATCACCTAGAGAGCCCTTAACCTACCTCCAAAGAGCTTCAATGCACGTAACCTCTACTTTGACTGTATTTTAACACCAAGGCAACCTCGCCCTGGATGATGTATTTTAACACCAAGGCAATCTCGCCCTGGATGATGTATTTGATAATGAAGAAGCCTAATCTCTAAGCATCATGTTTTGAGATTAGGACATACTATCATATCATGCTAAGAAGATTCGGATCACCATCTACCCATGCAAATCATACCATGGTGGTCCTTTTGCCAATCACAGGGTGCGGACTACTTCTACCAAAACTACCTAATTTTCAAGGGTCCCAACCATTTCCACAAGAAGGAGGCCTTACAAGAAGAACTTCTACATCGCCTATACTTTCATCCCACCTCGACAAGTTGCCTACTACCACCAGGGCTACCCATAGCTTATCACCAACATGCTATGCATTTGGTGTTGTAGATCAATCCCAAACCATAACCTCACATGTTAACTTCATAGCATATCTTAGACCACCCCTATCTTTCAACCTTGGCAGCAACTTGACCACCCACTTGGGTGACGTGAGGACGATGTCACTACTTAACCATACCACTTAATCTCACATGCTAACTTCATGGCCTATCCTAGATCATCCATAACTTTCCACCCCGACAACAACTTCACCACCATTGAAGGGCAATGTAAGGACATAGTTACCATTAGGAAGAGGGGTATGTTAACCATTTCATAGGTTAATATACCCCACTAGTAGCAACTTCACCACCGACTTGGATGACGAGAGGATGCGGTCACCATTGGGAAGGGGAGTATGTTAATCACTTTATAGATTAATCTCGCATGCCAACTTCATGGCATATCCTAGACCATCCACACCTTTCCACCCTGGCAGCAGCTTCACCACTGACTTGAGTGACATGAGGATGCGGTCACCATCATTAGGAAGGGGGGTATGTTAAGCACTTTGTAGGTTAACATTTGTATGCTAACACGGTTTCACCTGCCAGATCTATCACATAAGGTAGTTTGCTATCTTACTCGCTTGAATGGGCACTATCTTTTATAAGATGGCACTTGAAAATATAGAGTGACCTTACCTTGAGCTTAATGTCAAACATACTTGCTTAAGACTAGTAATAGAGGCCATATCCATTTTAAGTTTGGCTAACATAGTATGAAAATGAGTCACTTGTATATAAGTCATTTTTCACAAGAAATACACAATCATTCCCTTGCAATAGAATACTTACGGGGTCTTCTCTTCTCTATTCTTGCTTGCATGTATGCTATTGGATCCTTCTTACTTCATGGATGCATGCCAGATGCAGGTTTACCTCTTGCATTAGCTTCTTCTTCTTCCTCTACTTTTGTAAGAGATAACCACCATGAATACGAACCTTGAATTACTTCCATCAAGGTGAAGAGAGCTCTCCCTTCACCCCATTAGCAGAGAGCATTTCTATGTGACAAAGTAGTGTGGCTGCAATGGATGAGATAGCGCACCCATGTTAGGAAGTTGCAATTGGCGACTCTAAGGTAAGGCCTAATGACATGTTTTGGTAAGGCTGAGGTACACTATTGACTTAAATACCAATCGCCTCAACCATGGTTGGTTTTAACATGTTGTGAGAAGTGACAAAACCTTAGTGCCTTTATTTTAGCCTCATTTTAGCAATTTTTCTTTAAGAACCAAGAGGCTTACTTGGTGGAGGTGAGGAACCCTATAGTTATCATAGGTGTGTGTATCATCATTCCCTTTCTCTGCTATTAATTACCTTTCCTCAATGCTTTATATCAAGGGCAATCTCTTGTTTTTATGCTAGCTTTTGTCTATCCTCACAATGGTGAGATGGTGCTTGTTAATTTATACATTAGTCATAGCAATAGTATTAAAGAGTTATTTTTATAATTATAAACTCATGAATGTGGTTTTGACCTACTTGGTGGGAAGTGTGCTCTCTATCTCTGTCTGTCTCTCTCTCTCTCTCTCTCATCAATAGATGGAGGAGAAGGAGCAGGAGGAAGGGGAGGAGGAGGAGAGAGAGAGAGAGAGAGAGAGAGAGAGAGAGAGAGAGAATAATTTGTGTAATTTCAATACGAAAAAGACACACATTAGACAATGAAGAGTGTAAAAGTGAGAATTAACGAAGACACATCCTTAACCTCCCTTTGAACCTTCAATACATAAAGGACATATGTTGAGGTCCGTGTTTGCGCACGCACATGCACGTGCGTCTCTCTCTCTCTCATATATATAAATATATATGAGAGAGACAAAATAATTTATGTACAATTTCAAAAGGGAAACGACACGCATCAGACAACGAAGAGTGCAAAAGTGAGGATTAACTAAGACACATCCTCAACCTCCCTTTGAACCTTTAGTACATAAAGGACATAGCAAGGACATATGTTGAAGCATGTGTTTGTGTGTGTATGTGTGTGTGTGTGTGCGTGTATCTCTCTCTCTCTCTCTCTCTCTCTCTCATATGTATATATATATATATATATGTATATACATATATATATATGTGTATATATATATATATATGTGTGTGTATATATATATATATATATATATATATATATATATGAATACATGTGTATTTATATATATATGTGTACACACACACACACATATATGTATGTATATACATATATATAAACATACATACATACATACATACATATATGTATATACATACACACACGCACGCACACACACACACACACACACATGTAAAGAGGTACCTCTCTCTCTCTCTCTCTCTCTCACACACGCACACACACACACACACACACACACACGTGCATGCACGCGCACACAAAATGCAAAACATGTAAAATAGAATTACTTCTAGTTTTCTTAAAATGTGAGTGAGGTTGAAGCGGCATCATCATTTGATAAAGGACACTTTAATTGAAAGCTTCTATCTCGCTTCATTCATCATAAAAATGGAGAACAAACACAACATAATACATACATGACCCTGTTGTTGAAGGCTTGATGATGATGAGGGTTTTGTTTGTAGTATGTGTGATAGGTAGTTTGATGCTTGTACACCCCTAGTCACCTTGTATTGTAGTATGTGGGCTAGTAAGGGTATGCCTTCCAACAGATCCCTACTTCCACCCCCCCCAAACAAAAAAAAGAAAAAACTACTTTAGTAGTGGTTATGTGTTAGATATCCGTAACGCCGCTACGGGCGTTACCACAGGAGGGGACGGCCTCTGGCTCCGGCCTCTGGCTCACCACCCAGCCATAGAGGAAGAATGAGGATTGCCCCTCATCCCCCAGGCTATATAGTGTGTGGCCTACCGTCCACACTAGCCTGGCCGCCCATGACCCGCATGGGCGTCCTCTCCCACTGAACCCCGGACATGGCCATCCAGTCTGCCGTCGGTTGTCACAGGCATTACAGCCTACGTGACATTACTCCCCCCTTAAGAAGAGTTTTTGTCCTCGAAAACAAACTCGGGAAACCTTTTGGAAATTGCACTACGGCGTTCCCAGGTAGCTACCTCCTCATCCCTATCTGTCCATTTAACAAGTACCTCCTGGTACACTTTATGTCGGGTTTGTCTGTCACAATACTCTAGAATCTTTTCAGGTTCATGTGGTATCTTTGGTGGCTCTATCAAGTCCACCAAAATCTCTAGAGAAACTGCGTTCTCTAACCCGTGAACTGATTTCTTCAGTTTACTGACATGGAAGACAGGATGGACTTGAGAACTCTCTGGTAACTCAAGTTTATATGCTACATCCCCAATCTTCTTATAAGGATTTTAAAAGGATCACAATATCTCGGAGAAAGTTTATCACACTTTCCTGTTTTCATGGTTTCTGACAGCGCATGAACCTTGAGGAATACAAAGTCACCTTCTGCAAAGGTCACCTTTCTACGTCCTTTATCCGCATAAGTTTTAGCGCGATCCTGAGCGCTACGAATGCTCTCACGTGCGGCTCTGAGCATATCATTCATATCTTCAAGGAAATCCTTGACAGATTGAATCTTCTCCTTTTCTAGGCCTACAACCATCGGAGATCTCGGCTAGAATCCATACATTAACATGAATGGTGTAAATCCAGTCGTTGAGTGTTTGGAGGACATATCCTCGAGTATTTGGTTAACCCTTTCCGTTTGACCATCAGACTCCGGATGATCTGCCGTACTCATACTCAGAGTAGTATCCAACTTTTTGAAGACTTCCCTCCAAAAATGACTGTTGAACTTTCTGTCTCTATCCGACACTATATCTGCGGCCGGGCAAGCCATATAGCTTGTAGAGATGTTCAATAAAGAGTTTTGCCAACTCTGGCGTTTTAACCGTTTTTTGGTTAACCTATCCACCACCACCTAGACCGAGTCATTCCCTCGACTTGTCGTGGGTAAACCGGTGATGAAATCCATGGAAATGCTTTCCCATTTTTCTTGAGGAATGCTTGGAGCAAGCCCCCAACCTTTAGCCTTTCATGCTTATTGACCTGACACTTATTGCATTGCAGCACATAAGTTTGGACGTCCTTGAACAAACTAGGCCAATAAAATTGTCGTTTGACTAGTGCATAGGTCTTTTGTATCCCGGGATGACCAGCACTTGGACTATCATGACTTTCTCTAAGAATGCATGCTCGAAAGTCACCAATAGTTGGTACACACATCCTACCCTTGTAGAGTAAGTACCCGTCGTCAATGGAGTAGTTAACATACGTCTCCCCCCGACGTAGAGTAAGTACCCGTCGTCAATGGAGTAGTTAACATACGTCTCCCCCCGACGAAGTTTAGCATCATCCTTTGAAACCATGTCGGAAAACAAAGGTGATGAAGGGCCTACGTCTGAGCTCTCCGGCTCTAAACTGTACCCCGAAGACTCGGCTAGCCTCTCCGGACTAACTCTCGCCTCGCTACCCGCCACACCTACGGCCAGTCTCTCCGGACTATCATTACGTGTCGGCGAGGAAGGTGGGCGCGGCTGTGACAAAGTGCATACGCGTACAGCACGCCAGACCTCTGTAAAGACAGGATCATGCTCACACAAGCCACGGAGTGATTCCAAGAACTCATTCTTGAAAATCGTAAAGCTTAACTCATTAATTTGTGGCATGCGGTTAAGCGCATCCGCCACAACATTATATTTACTTTTTTGGTAGCGCATCTAAAGGTCAAACTCCTGTAGGAGCTCCGCCCACCGAGCTTTCCGACCTTTCAACTTGTTTTGACTCGAAAGCCATGTCAGGCTTTCGTGATCCGTACGTACTTCAAAAGTGGCATCATATAAATAGTGTCTCCACTTTTTAAGTGCATGTACGATGGCCAGTAACTCCCGCTCGTAAGCCGAGTAGTTACGCTGAGCCCTATCTAATTTTTGCTCTCAAATGCAACAGGGCGTCCCCTTTGCAAAAGCACGGCTCCAATGGCCTCACCACTAGCGTCTGTCTCCAAGACAAACGGCTCAATAGGGTCAACTATAGTCAAAACAGGTGCAGCTGTTATGGCTACCTTAAGTTTTTCGAAGCTTCTTTGTTGGTGTCCCTCCCAACATATATTCTTTGTTTTTGTGCGCAACTGATCCGTTAACGGGACTGCGATCTTCGCGTAGTCCTTTACATACTGTCGGTAAAACCCCGACATGCCAAGAAAAATCTGCAGTTCTTCGAGATTTTTCGGGGCTAGCCACTTGAGAATAGCTTCCACTTTCTTAGGTTCCATCCGCGTACCATGGGCGGATATAATGTGGCCCAAATACTGAATTTCTCTTTCAAAAAATTCACATTTGCTCTTCTTCGCAAATAGCTTGTGTTGTCGCAATAACTGGAACACTAATCGCAAATGTGCCAAGTGTTCTTTACGCATTTTGCTGTACACAAGAATATCATCTAGGAAAACTACTACGAATTTTCCTAAGTATGGACGTAAAACACTGTCCATCAGCGTCATAAAAGTCGCTGGAGCATTGGTTAGCCCAAACGGCATAACCAAAAACTCAAAGTGACCGAATCGTGTCCTGAATGCTGTCTTCGCAACATCCTTGACCTTAATTCTAACCTGATGATACCCAGATCTCAGGTCTATCTTAGAGAAATATTTCGACCCATAGAGTTGATCAAACAACTCGTTCATATGTGGCATGGTTGTACCATCTATCAAGAAAAATTCCAAACTACTAATAACCACATTATCAATCCACAGATAATGACTGAGCTTGCTGCTGCGAAGCCATAGGTTGCTAGATAATTGATGGTAATTACACAAGCCCAATGTCTCATTACATCATAAATTCAATATAAATGCAAACATCACAGTACTTCGTGATGATGAACTTAGGAATTTCATCCTATCCCTGTTTGGTGTTGGTATGAAGTATAACTATGAGAACATTGTTTGTTGCCTCCTCATTATAGCGGCAAAGCTACCTAGTCATCACAGGTGGCAATCTCTACCAAGCTATAACCGATGACAAGCAAATAAACGAGTACTCTTGTAAGAACTTCATAACCATATCTCACACCAAACTCATAATCACTACGGATTAAATGCCAGGGCTTGCAAAATTGAATGTTGTCTGATAGGTAGAGGGGATCATTAAACTACGGATGACCTTGACAACTCACTAGGACTAGTGATGTGTAACTTTTAAGTTACTCCACTCTCCTGCTTATTCCATACCATCGAACAAATCGGTCTCTCGATTTGAGCAACGTCAACATATTTATGAGTACCTCGACACTCATGGATTGTGGTTCGGTAATTTAAAATGTTGATCTAGAGTATCGTTCACTCGAGGATCTTAATTTTATTAGCAGCTATGTATTAGTAGTGAGTAACTACGTACGCACTATCATCACACTAGTATATTAGTCTGTGAGTAACTCCGTACCCAATGGCGTACCTCCCCCGAGTGGGAGTACCATATACAACCATCTATAACAAGATGCTTAAGTCACTTGCTGCTAAGAAGTGACTACACAAATTGACCCTTCCATTGCACATTGCAGTACAATCTCTGGTATTACAACACGAATTTTTGGACGTCCTTATCATAGAGGTCAACTTAAAAACTAGTGCATAGGTCTTGTGGAGTCTCGGCTGACCTAACCACACCACTGGTGACTTCCTACAAAAAATGTGGCGCCGAAGTCACCACCTATGTACTTTAACTCCGTAAAGTACATGGTCTTCATCTATCATCTATGGAAAGTTGTAAAACATTCCTGCGATGGATTTTTATCACCCTAAAATTATTCTCTATATTTTAGTGTGAAGAGCTTTTTTCCTGGGTACCATGGTTCACCCCAAGCTCATCTGTTGCTAAATTATCCAATTTAACAAAAGATTTGTCTGCCTCCGAACACTCCAGTTCAGCCCCAGACTTTGAGTTTACTTCTTAACACTCCGGTTAAGTCAAAACTCACCAGATACAATAGGATTTACCACTAAGCTCTCCGGCTTAGCCTCCTATCCTAACTCAGCTCGAGTTTATGTACACTACATATGTCGGATCCGATACTAACAACAACCAGGCTCGTCTGGAGTGAGATACTACTCACTATTGCCATGTAAAATCTTATTAAATCCTAGAAATGCTCCACTCATTCCCCAGGGGTCATACGACTTATAGGGTTTATACGCACATGAACTTTATAAGCAAAATAGCCTGTCATGCAATATTACAATTGCTTATGTAGGAAAGTAATATATTTCCCAAATTCATATGGTAGCAACTAAAATGTGCTCACAATCGCACACTTATGTTGAACATAGGCAAGACTACGCTTGCAAAATGCTATAGGGCGTCCCCCATGCATGAAACTGTCTAACCAAATTAGTCTTACTGCTAACCTCTAGATTTAGATCACTCCGGAACTAAATCACTCTGTTAGCACTAGTACACCATCATGGTCTTGCTACCTAGAGCTTCTCCGAACTCTGTAATAACTGGGTTTTATCCCAACTTATGGCTATATTTGGTAATTTTCAAAGTTTAAATTTTATCTTGCACACTTTATCACTACAGACAAGTGTACATACAGACCTGCGAAAGAGTCAAGTTACATGCACAAGCCTTGGCGTCCCATTCCACCAAGACTACAATCGATTCCGTGAGAATTTGATGTCCCATACCATCAAATTACCACCAAACCAATTGATGTGACATATAAAAAGGCTCTTTCCCCCCTCGAAAGATCACCACAAACTCTCGAGCAGTGGGATGTCAACGCATGGCAATAAAAAGAAGAGAAAACCATGCTAGTAAGTTTAAGAACAGTTCTCTTCGATCAACTTATATAAGGGCATTGAGCATTACATCTCAAGACTATACCCCTTCAGATTTACCTTTGATTTCTACAAATCAATCCTAAATCTGGTATTATTATCTAGGCGTATGCTAATCCCTCAGATTAGTACTCCTAGATAAACCATTCAATTGAGTACTGCTAGCAGCACTGCTAGCCCCTTTATCCCAAGTAATACACACCTTAGGGATTACTTTTACAAGGCAATCTACGTGACTAAATCAAACTAGTCACTACTCTCCAGGCCCAAGTAGTGACACTATTTTGTTACTTTTAACAAGGGCCAACTTGCCTCTACGGGCCAAGGCTCTCTTGTTGCTACAAACAGTAAGCAACTTGTTTGGACACAAGGCATAACCACATCAAGACTACGCTTGTACATGGTTCTCATTTGTCAAAGTTTATCACAATCTTCTAGCAACTGTTAAAAGATTGTGAAGGGTTATGAGCACTACGGCTCAATTAGGCTTACCTTGATTTCTCGTGATAAGCACTTCGTCTAATTTGGGCACAACTGACACCACTGCCGGTCCTCTTAGCCCAAGTAAAACACACCGCGGTTTTAGATTTACACTATAGCCAAACTACGTGACTTTGATGGTTAATACTAAGTCCATGCTCAGCTTAAATTTAGTCTCTCTGAACCAAATGTGTGATCACCACATGTGCTACCCTCGAGGCGCTACGGCCATAGAAGTGTTCATTAGGCACAACGGCCATAGAACGGCTCTCTCTCGAAGGACTCGGCACTACGGCCATGGGAGTTGTCTCTCTCTGAGCACGCGGTGCTATGGCCGTGTGCGGTGGATCTCTTTCGTGGAAAACGGGCACTACGGCCACACAGCGTGACGGCCGTGTTGGGTTTGTTTCGTGGGGTGTATTGTTATTTTTTTTTTGTTAAAAAAAATAACGGGCCGGCGTCGCTTCGGGCATGGCCGCCTGCCCGTGGAGTGTCCACAACGTGGCCGCCGCGCCTGGCTGGCCGCCCGACTGGCCGCCTGCTAGGCTGGCCGCCCGCCTGGCCGCCCGGCTGGCCGCCCGCTAGGCTGGCCGCCCGCTAGGCTGGCCGCCTGGGCCGGCCGCCGCTTGGGCTGGCCATTTGGGCTGGCCGCCTGGGCTGGCCGCCGTGGGGCTGGTCTTCGCCCTATGCCTTTACGACCCACAAACCCAGGCATAACACCATCTCCCAATGCGGTGTTGCCACAAGCGAACAAGTATTCCCTCAGACGGCGCACATGGGCTCTTCGCTCCACCTCAAACGGCGCAATGCTGCGCTGCTTTTGCAGGTCGTGGGGCTGGTGTCGCCCCCCCACACACAAGTTTAACGAAACGCTTTTCGTTCCAGACAAGCTTCAGCGAATTCTTTCGCAGACAAGCTTCACCATTACCAAACGAAATTTTATTTCGCACACAAGCTTCAACGCAGAGAAAAAAAAACGAGCTCTTACCTGCAATTCGTTTGCTATGTGTGACGGGGAGAGAGAGAGAGAGAGTGAGAGAATTCTTCCCTTCCATTCTGTCTTGGCCGCCTCCCTCCA
Organism: Cibotium barometz; assembly: GCF_041138505.1. Taxonomy (NCBI): domain Eukaryota; kingdom Viridiplantae; phylum Streptophyta; class Polypodiopsida; order Cyatheales; family Cibotiaceae; genus Cibotium; species Cibotium barometz. The sequence continues at coordinate 13,938,466 of NC_141099.1, forward strand.
CACACTCCATTGGAGATAAGGATAAGAAGATGTATGGTTGAAAATCATTGAGTGGGCTCCGGTCCCCCGGTCACGCGCGGACCCTGACGACCCCATCGAACCGACGCTCTGATACCAATGTTAGATATCCGTAACGCCGCTACGGGCGTTACCACAGGAGGGGACGGCCTCTGGCTCACCACCCAGCCATAGAGGAAGAATGAGGATTGCCCCTCACCCCCCAGGCTATATAGTGTGTGGCCTGCCGTCCACACTAGCCTGGCCGCCCATGACCCGCATGGGCGTCCTCTCCCACTGAACCCTGGACATGGCCATCCGGTCTGCCGTCAGTCACACAAGCGTTACAGCCTACGTGACATTATGGTTGGGTACTAGGGATGAAATTTTTATTTAAATACGTTAATGTTAGTGTAGTTGACAAAATCACTATTTCTCTTTTGGCTCTATTTGGTACCAATATTCATGCTCCTCGTTGTAGCTTGTTGGGGCTCTTAAAAATTTAAATGCAACAATTATTTTAACCGAGAGACGACTAAAATTAAATCATGAGATATTTGTGTTTTGAATTATGGATTGAGTTTATTTAGTCATGCATTGGCATTTTTCTTTCATTTTCTTAAGGTTGTCATACAACTAGCCCATAAACCCTAGCACTTAAAGTTATAAAAGCACGCGATTTCAATAAATTACTAAGACCTTGGATTCAAAGAAAATCACTAGAATTTTTATGGTGCACTAAGTGGTAGTCCATTTTCCATCGTAATAGAAAGAGTGTACTATGTGGGGAAAGCCCTCAGTTTTCAAGACTTGACACTCTTCTTAGGGCTTTCTACCCCTTAGGTAAGGACACTACGAAATTTGACGGCTTCATTTTAAACAATATGTAAGGGAATCGGCTTCATTTTATTAGTAAAAAAAGATGATTGGAATTGGTGCCTTATATGACTACACTAAAAAGGAGATACTAGGTTCGAATCTACCTACCTCCCAAGAATGGCTCCCAAGAAGGAGGTATAGGTGCACTAAGTGGTAGTCCATTTTCCATCGTAATAGAAAGAGCATACTATGTGGGGAAAGCCCTCGGTTTTCAAGACTTAACACTCTTCTTAGGGCTTTCTGCCCCTCAGGTAAGGACACTAAGAAATTTGACGCCTTCATTTTAAACAATGTGTAAAGGAATCGGCTTCATTTTATTAGTAAAAAATGATGATGAGAATTGGTGCCTTATATGACTACACTAAAAAGGAGATACTAGGTTCGAATCTACCTACCTCCCAAAAATGGCTCCCAAGAAGGAGGTATAGGCATCTCCTTTTAATACCCACTCTAAAGAAAAAAAGTTGCAAAATATCCATTTTCAAAAGGGTGTCTTGCTAGTTTTTATTGTAAACTTACAAAAACAATAAATACTAATCAAACATACTTACACCAAATCTAAAAATTTCAAATCTAAAAATTACAAAAATAAACTTCAACCCTTGCTTTGCTTAATGATTGACTTCTTATTGAAAATGGCCAAGAGATTCTTCTTTTCGAAATCGTTAGAGAAAAAACATACTAGCCTTTTCTAAATTGTGTAATAATGTATAGCTTTTCAACTCATAAGGGTTTGTTCATGCTAAGGCAAATAACCATTGATCTTTTGGTTATTGAGGCAAATACTTGTGCATCTTTTGGCTATTCAGTCATACTCCCGTATTCATTAATTAGTGCCTCGCAAGTGCAAACGGGCACTAACTAATGAATGGAGTAAGGTTTAGACTAAGGTTACAACCTTAGTCTAAATGTAAAAAAAACACACACACTATGAACGCTCAATCGCTCTCTCTTTCTCTCTCTTTGATTTTTTTAAAAAAATAAGGTGATTGTGGAAATCCTAGAACGCGAACACCCTTTAAAAAAATGTTTTTTTTATCTCTCTCTGTTTCGCTCTATTTCGTGAGATCAATAAAGTTTATTTTAAATGTCAGCGATTGCCTTCTCTCTCTCTCTCTCTCTCTCTCTCTCTCTCTCTCTCTCTCTCTCTCGCACGCGCACGCATTGAAGGCCACGGCCTTGAATGGCTTCAACTATTGTCCACCTTTTATCTACATCTTGAGGCGGTTACAAAGAAGCATCGGGAGATAGACTTGAAAATTCGATAATTATTTTTATAACGTCACATCACACGTAAGGTCCTAAGATCAAGTCATTTTTCTTCATCATTAAGGTGCCATCCCCTCACTCATAAGGATTCTCCATTCACCAAACTAATCAATGTAAGAAAAAGTTTGGGACCCATATATTAACTTATTATTGAGAACAATAACTTTGCTTACACAAGTGATAAATATTACTCAAGCATATCTACACCAAAACTAAACTTTGCAAAAAATAGATAGAATTTCCTCCATCGTTACAATGATGATTTACTCAGAGAAGTTTTGACTAATCCTCCACAGAGAAGTTTAGTTTTGAGTGATCCTCCACAATAATGTGTTGCATTTGGAAAGAATCAAACTATAAGTAAAAAATGCTAGTTTAAATCTCACATTAGTGGGGTCGCCCTTCAAAGGACCCCAATTGTAACTCTGGTTATGGTTATGGTTATGGTTAGGTGGGCTAAAACCCGAAGGTTTCCTACGCAGGGTTTTTGGTGTGATTCTTGGATTTGTTGAGAGAGAGTAGCTGCTGCGCGATGGCGATGGCTGCTGCTGCAACTGTTTGCAAGTCGTCTCGAGCTTCCCGTCTTCTTCTACAGTGTCGCCTTTCTTCGGCGAATGGTTTCTCCACCATCGGCACTCCGTGCTCCGACCATTTCTGCCACAGCAGCAGGAGCACCAAAAATGCCTCGTGGGAGGACAAGCTCCCCCTACTGGGACCCTCCTGCTGGAGGCGCGGCATGGCTACCTTTGCCCGCACGTAAGTACCCATGCACCTTCTGCTTCCCATAGATCGCTGTTTCACCAATTGACCTAAGTCCAATTCCGTGCAGAAATTGATGCTGAAACCAGCTTAGACGTCATTAACATTCAGTCTTTCTAACCCTTCTTTCCCCGACCGACCCACATCATTGCTAAGTGTGTTCATCCACCATTAGATGCATTTTTTGCCCTTGTATGTATGTGAAATGGCCGAAAACTGTGGCTTTTAGGGCTTTTTTTGCATCTAGGGATGAGAGGCTCCCTTGTGCCTATGTAGCTCAGTAACTTCAAATTTGCATTCCTTTTTTGTTGAATGTACATGGCCTTCTTACTTGTCCTCCTGGATAGCTAAGGTTCTCTAGACTTCCGGCTGATGGGTGGGTAGAGCCTTGTCCATGCACTATCAACCTTTGCCCATCACAGGGTGGCGCTGGTTTTTCGATTGGCGGTGTGTGTGCGCGTGCGTGCGGGTGTGTGTAAAGATCCTTGGTAACTTTGATAAATGGTCAAACTTTCATTTTGGGATTGTAGTATCCATATGCCAAACATTACAACATTATAACCTGCCTCTGCCTACTCACATGTGCATGCTGGGTTTTTGATCTCCTCTTGTCTATTGTGTCATGTGTCATGCTTCTTCTACATGATTCATACAGGTTTTCATGTTGTTGTTTTGACTTTCTATGGCAGTTGGCCATGCGACATAAGGTAAGTACTGAGGACTTTCTCTTTGGTATTAGAGAGATGTGCAAGTTTGTATATTGATCATTTGGATTGGCTTAGTGACTTGAACCATCTTTTGGTTGTGAATGGGGTTTATGTGTTCTTTAAATGCATGTGGATAACACATACCTGGTGTGAGATGAATTCATCAATCAATTTAATATGCAAAAAAGGAGGTATTTGCATTCATCTCTTGTGGTGTTGATTGAATCTTAATGTTGATATGTGTTTTCGGTAAATGAAACTCATGCCAAAGTTTGACCTAGTTTAATCTACTAATTGGTGGGTTCTTGCACAAGCGAAAGGGCATGAATTTGTAAGCATAGGTGCCTGAATGAGCTTGCATGTTAGATAAAGTGAAATACTCTAGCTAAACCTACACAAAGGCACCTTTGAATGCTTGTTGTCTTGCATTGACTTTGTAAGGTGGTTGGTGGTTGGTTAGGCGGTGATGAACGCCAATTTGCCATGCCAATTGGATGGACTTGAAGTCTTTGAGGAGGCAATTTTTCTGGCAGAGAATCTAGGAAAATAATATCGACTTGACTTAGGAAAGGAATTCTCTTTTGAGTAAACAACTTATCAATAGGAGTCTCTCTCTTCTCATCCATAAACACCAAGTATGAAGATACCTAATTCCTTATTGCATTTTGTGATTTGAATGCAAATCACAATGTGATAAGTGTCTCCCCTTTTCCCTTGAGAGGCTTATATTTTTGACGATGTCTTTTCCTTCGTGTGTGAGTGATATTCTGTGTGGTGTAATCTTTGTTAGGATTTGAGTGCATGGGTGAGGGCAATTTTAGGATCACATCACAAGTTATGCTTTTTTATAAGTTGTATTTCCTCGTACTCATAAGCTTAACATATCTACAGAAAGCCACATATGAATATTGGAACTATCGGGCATGTTGATCACGGAAAAACCACACTAACTGCTGCAATTACAAAGGTGAGCTCTTTACTATAAAATGTTAGATGTGTATTTTTTCATAAGAAATCTTTTCTAGGTTTTCTTATTGGTGTTTGAATAATTACTAGTCCTCACACATGTTTTCCACATTTGTTCTAGCCTTGATCATGGCTGAGTCTGCCCTTCACCTCAAAAGAAGTGATAGAAATTCAGTTTGATGGTTTAACGGTGAAGATTTGTCTACTGCCGTGACATATCTCTGAAGATAGAAACTTGTTTCGATGGTTTATCTATGAAGATTTGTCTACTACATTGACATCTCTTTATGCATGAACTTGCACTGATGACAGGAATGGGGATGTCATGGCATGTAGTCTATGCTATACATGATGGAGTTGATGATTTGAAGCTTTGTGAGTAGACTCTCATGGAGTCAAAGATCGCACTTTGGTTTTCGTTAAGTTCATGTTTTCCACATTTGGCATAGGTTCTTGCAGAAGAAGGCAAAGCAAAGGCAGTTGCTTTTGATGAGATAGACAAAGCTCCGGAGGAAAAGGCTCGAGGCATCACAATCGCTACAGTTAGTACTTCTCTTAATATTTGCTTTACACTCATAGTCACTAGAAATGTTTCAGGGGTTTTTGACGTTTCGAGGTTTTTGAGGTTTCGGGGCAAAACGTTTCGACCTTCGGCTAAGAAACACCAATCGTCTAGCAGTGTTGAGTTTAAAAATTTGTGGTTGTGGACAGGCTCATGTGGAGTATGAGACAGAAAAGCGGCATTATGCCCATGTTGACTGTCCTGGGCATGCGGACTATGTTAAGGTGAGCTAATATGTATCCACTTTTGGGTGTAGATGACATGGCATTTGGAAAAAAATTACGATGAGTTTAGATGTGAAACATGCGAACTAAGACTTAAGATGAGATTAATGCAATTAATCATAGATTAACTTAAAGATGCTTGACTTAATGAACTTAGACAGACATAGATTGCCCTAATCTACTATGCATGGATATACATACGAATGTAAGTTACTATGAATAAAAATGCAAACCCTAGAGTGGGGGTGCTTGTGCTTATGGTATGTTGGGGAGCCCTTAAGTCTGCTGGTTTCCCAACCTCCTGTGCGCTGCTGGGCATTACAACTGCCTGTGCAGCACCTCATGACCTCCTGAGTGCTGCTGAACCCTACAGCCACCTATGCGCTGCTACTGTATCCCTTGATAGAACCTGTGCGGTGCCTTTGACAACTACCTTGTCTACCCAAGGTTGACTTCACACAAATGACCTGCTGTACAGCCTCAACGATCTGCCAGTGAAAATAGCTCTGATATCACTTGTAGTGATTGTAATGGCTAAAGCAAAGGCATAAACACAAGCAAAACACACACGAACTGTACAGAATGAAACGAGCAGGGGCCGGGTGATGAGAAACTTACAAAAACCTGTATATTCACCTTCAATCCGTCATTTTCTATTGTGCGTTTCTTACAATAAATAACATCATGCATAGTAGGTGTACCAACCTTAGCCGAGTGTCACAACTTCTAAAATTGCCCACACTAAGGTTATAAGCATATAACATAAAATGCTAAAACTCTAATGTCCCTAGGCATTTTATTCCCCTAGCACCTATACACTTTTTCACTACCCAAATTGCGTAATCTCCTACACTCTTGACCACTTGGATCTTGTCTTGAAAACCTTTTGTAGCAACCTTGGATTGCTCCAATCTCTAATGCACTGTTCTACGTTGAGAAATGTGCACATGTTCTTCTCCCCTCCTTGGATTGAATCCTTGTACTTTTCTTGGATTGAGAGTTAGATCCCTTCTTGGAAACCTGCAACTCCTTGTTCCTCGCTTGTTAAGTACCTAATGCTAATCCTCGAGATTAGTGGCCTAATCGGTAGTGCTAGGAGATCCCTGGGATTAGGAAAAATATGCCGATATAGGCCGCTAAGGCTCATGGTTAATAATAGCAAGTATACTGGTTATTTATAATTGGACAATTATTTATAGCAGCAGTAGCTACTATATAAGTGAGACTTGGGTTATTATTTTCATAGAGAGTTATTCACTCTGTGGTCGGTGATGGACCAGGATTACCGTCAAGAACTCGATTGGATTCAACATATCACAGACGGTCATGCCGAAGGCCTCAGTAGGCAATCGTTGGTGGTATACCAGTGCTGACTTGCATGGTTCGTGGGATTGGAGCCTTAGCCTTCGGCTTAGGGCTGATTTTGGATAGAATCTACGGTTGGGAGGTGAGCTAGTTTGCACCCCTTCTATTTGGTCCTAATTTGGTTGTTTGTGTTTCATAAATAGCCAATATACTTGGTATTATTAACCATGAGCCTTAGCCGCTTATATCAGTCTGCTTTCTCTAATCCAAGAATTTTTACTAACCCTATAGGATTAGGTTGCTAATGTTGAGGATTAGCATTAGGTACGTAACATCCCCTTATCCTTGTAGCGTGGGTTGTCGGGTTGAACATCTTGGGAATCCACGATACCCACTTGGGGGCTCTATACCTCATGGTTGCTCTCATTCTAGCACCACCGGGATACTTGATGTTGAAGAACCACTTGGCTGTGTTTTCTTGTTTGAACCAAAAAGAACCACCTTTGTACTATGTGTTTTCCATAGCTGCACCAATTCAGCACCTTTGTGACTTCCACTAATAGTATAGAAACATAAAGATGAACTGAGAGAAGAGAGAGATATGTTGCTTAAACCGTGTTTTATGTATATATGTATTAAGATGTACATAGATCCTAGCCAATTCTGGTATCTAAAAGGTAACATCTATGCCTATGACTATTGGTATTAGGGTTAGAGAGCTGCACAGGCAGGTTACGGGGGATCAAATAGATCCATGGTTGTGAGGGACTCCTTCTAAGGATCAACTGATATATAGGCATCAATTAGATTAGAGAAACCAAACAAAAGGGGTGCAGGCAAGCCATAGTTACTAGGAGTTTTAGAAACGCCTAATTTGAAATGGGTTTTAGAAACGTTTTAGGAGTTTCATATGTTTTTGAAACGCCAAAAAAAAGTTTTATATAAAAACAGCAAAAAAGAGTATTTTTCAGTATATAATATACATGAGAATATACATGATATTATGTATTTAGGCCTTGGTCTATTCCTGCTGGCTGAATACTTGAAAACGTGAGAATTCAATGTAAAAGACGATACAATGCTAGAAAACATCATCCATATTTATCAATAATCAATGATCAATCATCATATAGATTCCAATCTCTAGCATCCATAGGCAACCAAGAGTCTTATACTTCACTTAACAAAAAGACAAAAAACAACCTAATATAAATAGATAATGATGACTCATGACTCATGAGTCATGACTCATAAAACAAAGTTCCATTGGTGACTAATCTCAAAAAAGTACATACTACATGGCTATACTATATAGCTAAATGACTAGAGAGTTAAAGACTCATCCTCTTGCTTATCATCCTTAGTATCCTCTCCATCATGAATATCCTCAATACCACGGAATGAGTCCTCAAATGCCACATCCTCATGATCTGTTGGTGTGGCATTGGTACTAGCGGGATTACCACGCGATGGAGCTATATCTCCTCATACAATCTTGAGGAGTGTCGGGATTCTCCTTGCACTTTGTGATATTAATCTTGTCAGGATTGACTTGGCGAGGCTAGATGGGGTTGCCTTCTTGCTCTATCAATCGCAGGTTGCAATGGCAAAATACAAGCCTCTCCAACTGTGGAGTTGAGCGCATGTTCCTCTTCTTGGTGTGGAAAAGTACCCATGTACTTCAGTTTCTCTCACAATGTCGTGAACTATAGTCTTGTGAGAGAACTCTCATTGCAATGCTCTCTGCAAATAAAAATCAACAAGTTTTATCATTGAATAGAAGTGTAAGCTATGATCACGATTCACAATTCATAGTGGACTGTCAATATTCTTACTACTTACTACTTAGTAACCCACCAAGTTTGGAATACCATTGCCATATTTCTCCCACCAAGACACAGGCTCCAATTGTGTGTCTCTCAGTTTTGCTGTTGCTCGTCCAAACTTGTGGCTGCTGTTCGCATATATGAGAAGCTCATTCTCTAGCTTTCTCATAAGCTCCACATCACCATCCACCAGCCTGGAAATGTAAGAGTTCCATCCCGACCATAGTTACTAGGTGTTTCAGAAACGCGTGATTTGAAACATGTTTTAGAAACATTTTAGGAGTTTCATATGTTTTTGAAATGCCAAAAATAAGTTTCATATAAAAACTTCTTAAAATATATATTTTTCAGTATAGAGTATACATGAAATTATGTATTTAGGCCTTGGTCTATTCTTGTAGGCAGAATACTTGAAGACATGAGAATTCAACGTAGAAGACGATACAATGCTAGAAAACATCATCCATATTCATCAATAATTAATAATCAATTATCATATAGATTCCAATCTCTAGCATCCATAGGCAACCAAGAGTTTTATACTTCACTTAACAAAAAGACAAAAAAACATCCTAATATAAATAGATAATACTTATGACTCATAAAACAAAGTTCCATTGGTGGTTGAATAATCTCCAAAAAGTACATACTATGTGGCTGTACTATATAGCTAAATGACTAGAGAGTTCAAGACTCATTCTCTTGCTCATCATCCTCAACATCCTCTCCATCATGAATATCCTCACTCTCAGTCGGTAGTACCACCGACTAAGTCCTCAAATGCCTCATCCTCATGATCTGCCGGTGTCGCACTGGTACTAGCTTGTGTCTGGGATCATGTACCACGGAATGGAGTTGTCATCTCCTCATACAACATGTAGTAGATGCCTCTCCTCATGAGGAATGTTGGAAATCTCCTTGCACTTTGTGATATCAATCTTGTTAGGATTGACTTGGTGAGGTTCAATGGGGTTGCCTTTTTGCTCTATCAATCGCAAGTTGCAATGGCAAAATACAAGCCTTTCAGCTGTTTAGTTGAGAGCCTGTTCTTCTTCTCGGTGTGGACAAGTACACATGTACTCCAATTTCTCTCACAAGATCGTGAACTACAGTCTTGTGAGAGAACTCTCATGGCACCAAACCTCCAATTGTTTTGGGAAGATAGTATGTTTCCCATTTTGACTTTTGCAGCCCTCTTGCAATTATGCCTCTCCTACATCAGTTGGATATTAAGATTTCCTTCTTGAATGGTAATTTGCATGAGGTATCCCAACCGGGGAATGAGTCTAAAGTATACAGGTTAAGAAAAGCTTTATATAGCCTTAAGCAAGCTCCCAAAGCATGCTAAATGATACTTGGTTGCAAATGGTTTTTGTAGGGATATTTGTGTCATTGTTTTGTATGTTGATGATCTCATCCTTTCTAGCTCAGATACTGAGTTGGTCACATAGGTTCAGTACAAGCTTTCAGAGACATTTGAGATGACTAATCTTGGCCTTCTTCACTATATTCTTGGGCTGGAGGTTTGGCAGAGTTTAACACGCGGAAGCTCTGATAGTCTTCTTTCAGTCCTAAACACTCCTGGAAAACATCTGATGCAAAACGCAGATATGGAGAGAGAGTAGAGAGAGAGAGATGCGCTGGAAAATTCAGTATATTTCATATAGTACAAAAAGGATACTCTAGTTCTACAGCCAGAGAGGCTGCCTTATAAAAGGTGAACATCACCAAAATCTAGCCTAATACTTGATCCACTCCATAGGGGAGAGAATGATTCTAATAATGAGCACACTCTTCCTTTTATAGTAGTCTTGGACACTTTGGTGTACTGGCCGACTGCAAGTCGGCCAGTCTTATATGCTTTAAATGCCCTTTTTCAGCGCTGCCCGACTGGTGGTCTTCTTCGATCCTTAGTCGCCACTGCCGCCTTGTCCTCTGGAGCGCTTGCAGCCGCCTTGCCCCCTCTGGTATAGCCGACAACACCAAGTCATGCAGCCGACAGGGTTTTTCCCCTTGCTCATCATGCGCCGGCTCCTGCCTTCCTTTGGTTCAGCGGACCAGTGCTGGTTCAGCCGACCCCATGTCCTGGCTCCTAACGCATGGTTATGAAACTCCTCCAGGCCATGCTCTGAATCCACCTTTGTCCTCTTGTGCTCCTATCTGGTTCATAGTCTTTATCTGGCTACCTTTTCTGGATCAGCGTCTGAAGTTTGTCCATGGCATTGATCATGCACATGACACAGAGAGATGAAGAAGCTACTCTCACTTTATGGGTTGTCAGAATGTACATCTCTTTCTTGTCCCATGGATCCCAATGCCAAGTTATCCAAGGAGGATGTTACACCCTTAGTGGATTCCACAGAGTACCGGCAGGTTGTTGGCTCATTGCTTTACCTTGCCAACACCCGTCCAAATATCTCCTATGCTATGAGTGTTCTTAACTAGTTCTCATCAGCCGCTTGAAGGTCTCATTAGTAGGCAGCCTTGAGAGTTCTTCATTATCTTCGAGGTACTTCAGATTATAGCATCACCTATTCCAATGGTGCTGATTTGGTTGGTTTTACGTATTCTGATTGGGTAGGTTGTAGTGATACTTGGAGGTCTACATCTCGATATGACTTCATGCTTGGTACAAGATTGGTTTCTTGGAAGTCTTAGAAGCAGAGGATTGTTGCTGCTTCTTCCACCGAGGCTGAGTACAAATCCTACTTTCTCTCCTCCACTGAGGCACTTTGGATTCATCAGATTCTGGAGCATTTGTGTTGTGCCGACACTTCCTCGGTTACCATCTTCTCGGATTCTCAGGGTGCTGTTGCTCTAGCTTGGAATCGTGTGATACGGGGACTATCCAAGCATATAGAGGTGCATTATCATTTTGTACATGACTGGATCGAGCTGGGACTTCTTCGGCTGCCCTACTGTTCTACCAAGGACAATGTGGCTGATCTCTTCACCAAACCACTTCCGAGAGCTACTTTGGAGGTGTTACTTCAGTGTGCTGGTATTGCACCGCCCCTTTGGCATTGAAGAGGAGGTGTTGGAAAATATATTTATCATCTCCAGATGGTCTACATGAACCCTAGCATGCTTGTACTGGTCATTTCTACGAGGCCCTGCATTAACATAAGTAGTAGAGATCATTTAGGTTTTTCCTAGCATTTGTATGAGTCTTTTAGGCTATTTATGGCTCATGACTGCTATCAGCCTGCTGGCAGGAAGATATAAGGGTTCTTACCCTTCTCATTTCTATCTCACTTATGCATATCTGCCAGAGTTCATTGGCTGTTGCAACAGTCTCTTATGCTTGTAAGCACCTACGGGCTTCCCTCGTACTCATTTTCAGCAATAAACGTCTGTCTACAACTTTCTATAGTTTGTACTTGGGCCTACAACCTGTGTTTTCTCTTTTTTTTTTTTTTTTCAAAATGGCCTGGATATGGGTGCGAACAAAGACGGCCAGTCCATTGCAACTCACGCATTTCGATAATGTTTTTTTGGGGCCAAAAAAACATGTTGAATAAAAAATGCATTTCACAATACGAAATGTTTAGTTCGCTTCATATCTTTTGAAATGCGTTTCGGAGCTACTATGAGGCAAGCTCACCACCCAACCGTGGGTTCGCGTTCGCAAGCCTCCCTTGAGTCAGGAACTAAGGTTCTTCCACTCCCTTGAGTCCATGCCGGTCAGCCCTGGCGTCCCATACCACCAATGCTTGCCCACAGGGACCTTGAGCAAGACTATCCGTGACCCGCCATGTCCATGGCATGAGTAAGCCTCTTGGTCCAGGTCCACACTAGATGAATCAATAACAATCCAAAAATCGTTTATATAGTGCTTATTGCTGCTATAAATAAAAGTATAATCATAAATAGCCAGTAACCTTGGATTTATTAAACCTGAACCTTAGCCACCTAAATCCTCTTGCTTTTCCTAATCCCAAGGCTCTCCTAATTGTTTTGGATTAGTATCTAATCTTAAGGGTTAGTGCTAGGTACATAACAATCCTCCCCACTTAGGATATTTCCACTCTTGGAAATAAATGAAGAAGAATCTAGCTACGTGCATCAACTATGTCCGAAATCAGGTTTATACCTGTCTATCAAATCCATGTAGCCATCTACCAAGGAACTAGCTCAACTGAAGCTATTGATCCTCCAGCATATATGACCATGGGAACAAGACAAAAAAGTAGAATCGTAGTAGGTCCTTAAGAACATAAACCATCCTTCAATCCTCCAACTCCTCATGGAATTGGAAACCTGAAATCGAGATAACTATTTGCTAGCTGTAACATAATACCCATCCTTTTGAGGGTTTGGTAAATCCTTGTACCTAAGGGATATCATACCTCCCTTTCAAAGACTCCTAATTATCAGGCAACTCAACCATGTCTCCTTCAAGCTATTAAAGTCCGAGGGAATCTAGGGCTTAACCTAACTCCTACCAAACATATTTGAGCTATTGTCAGAACTATATTCTCAGCAGTATCATAGGTAACTCTCCCAATCAAATGGTCGTGTAGAGCTCCCATCGAATTGAGGATGATAAGAAAAACGCAAGTTCATCAAATCTCCAGATGACCTACTGTAGGAGAGTCATGACATTCATAAAGGATCCTTTTCGTGATCTCAGTACAATTCGGCGCATAGACTGAATCATCACGAACGATTGGTTACAAATACGATATGGACTACCTTCCACCATAACAAGTGGAATGATCCCTGAGTCTTGATCAATGGAGCTCCCCGCTTAGACCTATTGTCAATATCGATTGAAATTCCCATCGGCCTGACATAGCCCTCTCAAGTAATCATACAAGTCAGTGCAAAATTGGGTAAAAGATTCACCCATCCAATCCTAGCAACCCCATCCAAATTACCCTTTCGATTTCCTTGTCAAGTCTTGTGTAACTGTCTACCGTAGGGAAAATACCCCGTATAAGGATAGGATATAGCAAGGTTAGAACACAGAAACTCTATATGTTGCAGATCCTAGTGTTCCATACCACTAGGATACACACCGTATAAAATTTCCTTGAGACTTTTAAAGCTGAGTTAGGGTGATCAATCCTTTCCCAACTAAGTCTTGATGTCCTCGGGCTGGTGTTTTACTCTCAAAGATAGCTTCACAAATGCCTAAAGCCTATGCATAGTTTTGCCCAGCGTTTGGTCGCTTTGTCCTTGCGTTTGGCGATCAGTCAGTCAGTTTGTCCGCTCAGTCTTGTGGACACAGTTCAGCTTATTTACAGTTCTCTAGCAGAAGAAATAAAGCAAATACTCCTGCTTGTAGGAGGGGGCCCCTTAGTGGGTAATTCGGGACCCCATGTGGTGTCGACGCTACTACATCTATATTCAGTTTCATGTATGCTGTTTTAAAGGATTGCTAAACTCACTAAACTCAGATTTAAAGAAAAGGCCCCGTTGTTTCACACGGTCCTAGCTCAGTGCATGCTACAGAATAGGGTTCCTAAAGCTGGAATTGGAAAAGCACCAGTCTTGGTCAAAAAGCAAGAAAAAGCAAAAAGTCAAACTATGTTGACCAAAAGCTGAGGACACCATTGGAAAGAGGACATCGAACTGGATCAAAAAGCTAAAAGCTGCTTTTTCAAAAAGTAGCTCCAGGGCCAAAAAGCAAGGCCTTGAGGTTGTAAAAGCACAAATCAAGAACTTTGGTTATAATTAATAATGTTTAAAGAGAGAAGCAAAAGCCAAGAGATAAAGCAAAAGCAAGGCAAAACAAAACCAGGGACCTCCCATCTAGTATATAAGAAGCTTGTACCCTCATGGAGGAGCATAGAAATTCTTGGAGCTTAACTTTGTGGAAAGCAAGACTAGTCTTGAGCATCATCACCTTCCCTCTCTAGCTCCTCCACCTTCCCTCTCTAGCTCCGTACGACACCTAGCTCCTCCACCTCCGCCGGTGGTAGCGCCCACTTCCTGGCTGGGCCGCCTCTTGCTGCCGCCTTAGTGCCGCCATCCCTGTGCCCTCTTTGTGAGCTGTGCCACCTGCACCTCCATCTACCGCCGTGCGCCGCCTCAGCCTTGTGCAGTATTTCTGTCTCTTGCCACCGCCCTTGCGCTGCCCTGAGAAGAAGCGACACCTCTGTACCGCCTGTAGCCACCTTTGCTGTTGGAGCTTGCTACTGCCTTCAGTCCTCGCTAGCAGCCTCTATGGCTCCCGGCATCGCCATCCCCGTCTGTTGCCCCTGTGCAGAGACTCCAGCCCCACCTGCGCCACCCTGTGCAACATCGCAACGCTGCCGCTCACTGCAGCTGTTGAAGATCACCACCGGCGCCAACAGCATTGCCTTGTTCTGCCTGCACAGCCTTGAAGCGCCGCCCTGCACTCTACTGTGCTGCCATCTCTTGCTGCTCAGGCGCCCACAACGGTACATTCAGCCATCCACCCCTGTCGTGCCTAGCAGTCACCACCTTCGTGTTTGTCCTTTTGGGATTCCTTTCCATATTGGGTGCAGAGTTCTTGTGGGTGTTGGAGAGCCTGAGAATTTGGTTCATGCATTGGATATTGGTACTAGACCGGTATAAGACTCTTGTGGGTCTTCCCCGTGGTGAGCTCGGCATTAGATATCTTGTGCCTCCACACCGACTTCAGCCCGACCTCGACATCGGCACTCTTGTTTGATATTGTATTCATTTGTTGTATTGGTCCTAGCTTGGAAAAGCCCGTGGATTGTTCCTGAAATAAATTCTTGGAAAGGGGGCGGGGCCTGTTCTCCGCTCAGCGTGGTGTATTGCGTGAAACCCCTATACCCATCTTCCTCTCCCCCTTCTCTCTCTCTCTATATCTCTTGTACACGTGGTTGAGTTTGTCACTGCACGCTCTGTTGGGCTTACAGTGGTATCATAGCAGGATTTCTCTTGAAGAAATCTTTTCTGGGGTGACAGAATCATGTCAAGAGTTGAGGGAGACCAAGGGCCTTAAGAAGGTATTAACTATGAAGCCAACCCAAAACATCAAGGAGGGATCCAAGGCCGCCAATCTGTCTCTCATGAGACCGCAGCCATGACATCAACAGAATATCGGGATTTTTAAAATTTCAGACAATATCTTCTGGATGAAGAGTTCCTAGCTTGGAGAGTCAAGAAGAAACAAGATTACAGAAGACTTTATCAAAGACCAAGCCATTGAAGCTGAAGGAGTGGAAGCCGCCAAAGCTTACTTACAAGCTAAAGGAGTTACCATTTGAGAGAACCCAAAGTTTCCCAATCCATCACTCATGGAGGACAGAGAGAAGTTACCCCTAGACCTGCTCTATCTGATGTACCTTCCTCAGGCCTAGCTAAAGAGAAGGTGGCAAAGGAGCCTTCAACCGGCAAAGTGGACTTCAAGCTGGGAGAGAAAAGCGTAAAGTTTGATACCTTTTACGGAAAGCGAGACACCGAGAAAGCCTTATCTTTCATTAAACAGTTTGATGCCGCCTTTGGAGGCGAGGACTTCTCGGAAATATCCAAACTCTGCATGGTCCTTATGCATTTAAAAGATGCCGCCTTGAATTGGTGGCTAAAAGTGGTACAAGATGGGACCGAGCCTGCATCATGGACTGATTTTAAAACCATGTTTAACAAAAAGTTCGTTCCTGCAAACTTTCAGGCAGATGTGCAGAAGGAATGGAATGAGATAAAGCAAAAGGCCGAAGAAAGTGTGGCAACATATCTTAATAAATTTTCAGTCGTCTCATTGAAGTGATGGTTCTTGGCGTATGTCTATTGATTACAGGGCTCTTAATTAGATCACTGTAAAGAACAAGTTTCCTGTTCCTAGGATTGATGACATCTTGGATAGATTGGATGGAGCCACTATCTTTAGCAGAATCGACTTGAGGAGTGGTTACCATCAAGTCAAGATTGTTCCAGAGGACATTCACAAGACCGCATTCAGGACTACCTTTGGACTCTATGAGTATTTGGTGATGCCTTTTGGTCTTACCAATGCTCGACAACTTTCAAGCGAATGATGGAAAGAATATTTCGAGCACATAGAAAGTTTGCAACTACTTTCTTTGATGACATTATTGTGCATTCAAAGAATGAAGAGGAGCATCGAAAGCACTTGGATATGGTATTTCAGGAATTGTGAAAGCACAAGTTGTATGTGAATGGCAAGAAGAGTGAGTTCTTTTTATCAGAGATTCACTACTTGGGCCATATAGTGTCCAAGGAAGGGGTCAGGATGGACCCAGATAAGGTCAAGGCTATTATGGAATGGACAAAGTTGACTAGTGTGCATGCAGTTCGAAGTTTCCTTGGCTTATGCTCTTATCACAGAAAGTTCATTAAGTGGTTTGTCGTGGTAGCAAGTCCATTGCATGATTTGACAAAGAAAGCCGTGGGCCAAAATTGAAAACTAATTCTTTGAAGCACTAAAGTTTTATGCTAGCAAAGGACCAGTATTGATTATTCTAGATTTATCAAAACCATTTATGGTAGTGTGATGCTTCAGGAGATTGCATTGGAACAGTCTTGAACCAAGAGGGCCATGTCGTGGCCTATGAGAGTCGAAGACTTCAAGGAGCTGAAAAGACCGCACCCACATACGAGAAAGAATTGATGGCTATCATTCATGCTTTAAAGATTTGGAAGCACTATCTTATGGGTGTTGAGTTTGTTATCAAGACGGATCATCAAAGTCTTAGGTATTTTATGTCTCAACCTAAGATATCAGAAAAGCATATAAGATGGGCCAGTTATTTGGCCTAATTTTATTTTCAGATTATGCATACCCATGGTAAAGACAACAAAGTAGCAGATGCTCTATCTCGAAGATCCATGACCCATGTAGTTTGTATGGGATATTGAAACCGGCCTTTGGTAGAAACCAAAGTGCGGTAGACTAGCAGTCACCCTTCCACTTGTAGTCCAGATATGAAAACAAAAATGATTGGAGCTAGAGTGCCCCAAATTTGAAAATTAAATCAGCGATGACTTTCCTCGAGGCAACCACGAGCTCACCCCCTTTAGAAAGTTGATGATTGGTCCCGGCAACGGAACCTTGAAACCGGCCTCTGGTAGAAACCAAAGTGCGGTAGACTAGCAGTCACCCTTCCACTTGTAGTCCAGATATGAAAACAAAAATGATTGGAGCTAGAGTGCCCCAAATCTGAAAATAAAAAGACACCTGTTGGCCCCAAAGCTTAGCGCCCCTTGCGGTATTTCTTTATTCAATTTCAAAAATATGTAAGGCTGAGTACAACAAAATCAGCCAAGAGAATACACCTATATGTCCAATCTGACAGCCCACAATACCTCTTAGCACAGAGGATTCACACACACAGATCTGTGTCTCAAAGCAACACTCTGTGCCTCCCTCTGATCAGCCAAGACCATTTAGCAGGGCAGCCATGAGCATACATCTGGCATATCTCATGCACATGATTCAACATCTCAGCACAAACATACATTCACTGTTCAATCTCTGTCTCCACCCTTTTCAATCTGCCATACCCCTCCTCTCACAAGGGGCCAGATAGGTCAAATCTGCAACAGACATAAGCCAATGGAAAGAGAGATAGATGAACAAATTCAGAGCTTACCAAAATCAGCTCGTGGATGTGCATCGGAGGAAGTGGTTGTACCAGTCTGTACTTGCACACTTGTTTCAACAACTCTGCTTCACACGTGTGGGTGTACCTGTCTGTACCTTCCTCTCTGCATCCACCTCAGTGCTGTACCTGTCTGTACAGATCAGATAATCTGTACTGTACTAGTCCGTACAGCTTCTGCACACGTGTCAGAGTCTGTTCGTACAGAACTGTACGGACAGTTCTGCTCTGTCGCCTGAGTGTACTGGTGCGCCTGCTCCTGCTCCTGCTGTACCTGACTGTACCTGATGGTACAGTTCTGTACCTGCAGTACAGCCACCTGTCAGCAGTCGTACAGGTATTTGTACCTGCTGTCCGTACAGTTGTACATGCAGTACAGCCTCAGCAGTACCCACAGCGCCGCCTGTACGTGCTCAACCCCTGTCTACGCTGCCTGTACCAGCAAAGCATGCAGCAGAGAAGACAGCTGCCTGTCCTGCAGCAGTCGTACACTTGCACACGTGGACTGTACGGGCAGGTGTGCACAGTAAACAGCAGCAAAAACTAGCAAAACAGCAGTCGCCTAGCTTCCTTCTTCTCTCCACGCTTGAGCATACACGCATGTCTCCCAAAAGCAAGAGCGAGAGAGAAGAGAGAGAGGCATGCACTCCAAAAGTGGAGTTGCCCCCTCCCCAAACTTGTCCTAGGGCCCCAACTTTAATAATTATTAAAGTTCCCTAGGGGCCACTAAGGCCTAGGGGCAACCACACATATAACATTAAAATATTAATGTTCCTAGTTCCCCCCTTCAGACCTAGGGATGTCCATACATCATTCTCTCTGTCCGGGCACCCCAAGTGTGAATCATTTAATATTTTGACTCAGCAACCACCATGCCCACACTTGTGCTGTTCCATTTTCACAGGGCCATGACATACCCCCCTCTTGAAAAATGGCACATTCTGGTGATACAGTAAAATATCCAAAGTGAAATATACAATATGGCAAGATCAGCGTCCCAATCTCTCTAAGCCATGCACATGTATCAATATCATTCACTGCAAACCAATGGCGTAGTAGTAGTCCAAGTTGTATACCAATGTGAACCATACACAACCACAATATCCCATGTGACTAGTACACATATATCGTAGAAATCCCATAAACAGATGTACTGTCAGCCTCAGTACCTTCGGGTGAGATAAAAACTGCACCAAGCGACCTCTAGATGTCATCTGAGCGTGTTTGTATCAAGGGAGTGGAGGTGCTACCCCCCTCTTGAGCATCAGGTAATGCTCCAGACCCATGCTCTGCTGAACCTAAATGAGCCACAACAAGAGTCGGCTCTAACTCAAAGGCATCGAGATAAAGCTGCAAAACCTGAGGTGAATCTGTTAAGTCACCTTCCTCCATCCACTTCGCATCCATCGGTGAATAGTTCTTGAACTTCACAAGATAGCGACGGGAAACTTTACCTCGTACCTTCCTTTCCTTATGTGCCAGTATCTGCTCTGGAATCAGAACCTCATCAAGTTCCTCAACTTCCGGCTGAGCCTCATCTGATACATCCTCAGGCACATCCCCACGGAAAGGTCTAAGGAGACTCACGTGAAAAGCATTGTGAATCCTCCAGTGATTTGGTAGCTTCAAGCGATAGGCTACCTCACCAATCTTTTCCAATACCTGAAAAGGCCCATAATAACGCATGCTCAACTTAGGGAATAAGCGCTCTTTACCCTTTGAGTCGAGCCTTTTCAAAGCGCAAAAGAACCCAATCACCCAATGCAAACTCTAAAGCACGTCTTTGACGGTCTGCGGCTTTCCTTTGCTTCTGCTGAGTTTTCTGGAGTGCCAACTTAACTCTCCGATAAGCTTCATCCATACTCTCCACATACTGATCAACCTCAAAAATCTTATCTTTTGTATGCAAAATGGGTGGTACCTTCTTCCCTCCTTCCACAATCTCAAAAGGCGCCTTGCCTGTCGAGGTATGTACAGTGTTGTTATATGCAAACTCCACCAAAGGAAGATACTTTTCCCATTGTTGCTTGTGCTCTGACACATAACACTTAAGAAGATCCAACACTGTAGAGTTAGCCTTTTCTGACTGACCATCTGTTTGTGGATGAAATGACGATAAAAACTTGAGTGTTGTACCCATGTTGTCAAACAACCCTCTCTAGAACAAACTCGTCATCCGTGGATCACGGTCACTAATGATAGACGTAGGCAAGCCATGATACTTGAAGATGTTCGCCATGAACAACTTCACCATATGATCCACTTTGATCGTCTTACGCACGGGAATGAAATGAGCCTGCTTACTGAACCTGCATATGATAGTCCAAATGCCATCATTGCCCGTTTGTGTCCGTGGAAGATCAAATATAAAATCCATGGCAATGCTCTCCCAAGGTCTATCTGGAATAGGTAAAGGCTGTAGTAACCCTGGTGTCTTTTGACGGTCAAACTTTACCTTTTGACAAAGGCATCAACATCTCTTCTCAAGGTTGGCCAATAAAAGAAAGTCTCCACTGCTTTTACCGTGGCGTCAATACCTCTATGACCTGCATACGGTGGAGCATGACTTTCAATCATAACCTTGAGGCGCAATGGCCTGGTAACACACAGTTTGCCATGCATCAATAGAAACCCATCTCTGAGAGTGTAATGCTCATGCCTCTGACCCTCAGATATCTGATCATACAACCTTTCAAAGTCCTCATCATGGACATACTGCTCTTTCATTTCATCAAGCTCATGATAAGCAAGTAGAAACTGCTGAGACCTGTGGCTTGCGTGACAAAGCATCTGCCATTACATTCTTTTTGCCTTCCACATGCACAATCTGGAAGTGAAACATAGACAAAAGGTTTGCCCAACGCATATGCTTCTCTGAAAGCTTAGTTTGCGTGAGGAAATAACGCAAGGTCTGATGATCTGTCTGCACAGTGAAATCAGCCCCAAGCAAGTAGTGTTTCCATGTAGAAAGAGCTTGAATTACAGCTAACATCTCTTTCTCATAAACCTGTAAATGCTTCTCGGCATCTTGCAATATTCTACTCTCATAGGCTATCACATGTTCCTCTTGCATGAGAACTGCACCAATGCTACTTCCGCATGCATCACACTGGACAACAAAAGCCTTTCGGAGGTCCGGTAACACCAATACTGGATCCGAAGTTTGCTTTTCTTTGAGCTTTTTGAATGCTGTAATTTCCCGATCAGCCCATCTAAACGGAGTTGCCTTTTTTGTCAAGGCATGAAGAGGCGAAGCAATTTCAGCAAAGTACCGTATGTACCGCCTGTAATAGGAACACAATCCTAGAAAGCTGCGTACATCATGCACGGTTCTCAAATCTGGCCAATTAAGAATTGCTTCCACCTTTGCTGGATCCATACGGACTCCATGCGTAGACACAATATGCCCCAAGAAATGTATCTCTTGCAAGAAAAACTCACTCTTCTTGCCATTAACAACCAGCCTATGGTTCGTGAGTTCTGCAAACACAATGGCCAAATGCCTTCTATGCTCTTCCTCAGTTTGTGAATGCACAATCATATCATCAAAGAATGTGCCCACAAATGCTCTATGAGGTCTGAAAATCCTGTCCATCATTCTGTTAAATGTGGTAGGTGCATTTGTCAAATCAAAGGGCATAACCAACAACTCATACAACCCAAACGTGGTTCGGAATGCTGTCTTATGCACATCCTCGGGTCTAATACGTATTTGATGATACCCGCTTTTCAAGTCAATGCGACTAAAGACTGTGGAGCCCTGTAAGCGGTCCAAAATGTCATCGATCCTCGGTATGGGGAATCGATTCTTGATGGTATTCTTGTTCAGCGCCCTATAGTCAATACACATGCGCCAAGAACCATCCTTCTTTTGCACTAAGAGTACAGGTGAGCAAAAGAGTGATGAGCTCATAACCTTGCAAATGAAGCCGAAGCTTCCCAATGATAGGAGTAACGGGTCTGCATACCCTGGACAAGCCATGTTGGCCTCATATACTGGCCCCATCTCCTCTGCACGAATCCCCAATCGGCCAGCCAAATCTGGTGAAATAAAGTTGGCTCTAGCACCTGTGCCAAAGAATATCAAGGCATTCTGATCTCTCACTTTGCCCCATACCCTGCACAACTCTGTTTCTTCACCACCTGGCTGTTCCCCCACAAGATCAGGAACTAACCTTGGAGAAGGTTTTGGTTTCTTTGACTTGGGCTCTTCTTTATTGTCAGTGTCCTTTTGGGACTTTCTCTTGGGACAATTGAATGACAGATGTCCCTCTTCAGTACAGTAAAAACATTTCCGAGCATCTCTCAAAGCCTGTCTTTCCTCAGAAGTTCTCTTGGGCATTGGCAACTTCTTATACCGTGTCTCTGAAGACCCTTTAGCATCACGTGAAGCATGCCCAGATTTATCAGCTTTCTTGCTCAAGTTCTTACTGCCTTTAAACCCAGATGATCCTCCAGTGAGTAACGCATTAGCTGTTATAGCATTTTCAATCATCTGTGACATGTTCGTTACTCAAGTCTTGATACAATAATCTCGCACCTCCTTGGGCAGTCCACAACAATACCTCTACCTGCTCAGACAAAGGCACTGCACGGTAAGAAGTCACTGGGAGTAAAGCTTCCCAAAACTTCTTGTTATAATCTTCCAAATTTTCACATTTTGAAGCATCCAACTTGTGCCATGCAGTCATAACATCCACCTAAAATGTAGATGTGAGCCATACGGAAGAGAAAACCTGTTTAAATTGTACCCAAGTAGTGGGTGCTTTGCCCTGCAAAAGAAGAGTAGACCACCACTGCAAAGCATTGTCCTTGAGAAAAGTGGCAGCTTTCCTCACCTTAGAGGACTCTGTGTAATTCCCACCAGAAAAAGCAGCATCAAACTGTTGTAAAAAGGTAAGTGCTTTCAATTTATCCTTGGCTCCACTGAATGTATCAAACTTCATTGCAGCTCCCCCTTCCTTATAATCTTTCGCCTTACCCATAGGCGTTAGATTATCATATGGAAGTGGCTTCGCAAGATTGCTGCCCCCAACATTCATGCCCATCATAGGGTCAACATTTCCCATTCCCACACCTGGCATACCATACATTCCAGCCATGTTTCCAAACATTCCATTATGCATACCTGGCTGCATGCCACCATACATATTTGCTTGCATTCCAGGTTGCATGCCCCCAAACATATTTCCTTGCATACCGGACTGCATACCACCATACATATTCCCCTGCATACCAGGCTGAAAATTAGCTCCAAAAGGCCTTGGCATACCCATGCCTCCCTGAGGATAATCCCCAGTCATAGATTGGAACACCGAGCCACCATTGAAATAACGTGGATGCATAGTCTGCTGAGGAATAGATGGCTGTCCAAAGAAGGAACTATGTGAATTTGCACCATAAGCATGCTGCATGTTCGGAAACTGGCCAAAAGATGGATCCTGTGGGATGGCACCACTATGACCCTGAGGAAGATTCTTAGAATGAACCTTCTTCTTCTTTTCGGGCTCTGAACGGGATCTCATAAATTCAGCAAACCTCTCACTTTGAGTGAGCTGCATAAATACATCCATAACACTAGCCAAACGATCTTTAAACCGAGCATCATCATCCTCTTTACCAAGTACATTTTCTGACTGTGTTACATCCTCATAATGCTCAACATTTGCAGCCTGTTCTCCTGCAAAAATATCTTCAGATGCATTTCTCTCAGGAGAGGTCTCTTGCTCTTCCTCTTCATGATAGAAGTACTCATCTTCTGTATCAGACATGCTTGCTGAATTTTTCAGCGATGACTTTCCTCGAGGCAACCACGAGCTCACCCCCTTTAGAAAGTTGATGATTGGTCCCGGCAACGGAACCTTGAAACCGGCCTCTGGTAGAAACCAAAGTGCGGTAGACTAGCAGTCACCCTTCCACTTGTAGTCCAGATATGAAAACAAAAATGATTGGAGCTAGAGTGCCCCAAATCTGAAAATAAAAAGACACCTGTTGGCCCCAAAGCTTGGCGCCCCTTGCGGTATTTCTTTATTCAATTTCAAAAATATGTAAGGCTGAGTACAACAAAATCAGCCAAGAGAATACACCTGTATGTCCAATCTGACAGCCCACAATACCTCTTAGCACAGAGGATTCACACACAGATCTGTGTCTCAAAGCAACACTGTGTGCCTCCCTCCGATCAGCCAAGACCATTTAGCAGGGCAGCCATGAGCATACATCTGGCATATCTCATGCACATGATTCAACATCTCAGCACAAACATACATTCACTGTTCAATCTCTGTCTCCACCCTTTTCAATCTGCCATACCCCTCCTCTCACAAGGGGCCAGATAGGTCAAATCTGCAACAGACATAAGCCAATGGAAAGAGAGATAGATGGACAAATTCAGAGCTTACCAAAATCAGCTCGTGGATGTGCATCGGAGGAAGTGGTTGTACCAGTCTGTACTTGCACACTTGTTTCAACAACTCTGCTTCACACGTGTGGGTGTACCTGTCTGTACCTTCCTCTCTGCATCCACCTCAGTGCTGTACCTGTCTGTACAGATCAGATAATCTGCATTGTACTAGTCCGTACAGCTTCTGCACACCTGTCAGAGTCTGTCCGTACAGAACTGTACGGACAGTTCTGCTCTGTCGCCTGAGTGTACTGGTGCGTCTGCTCCTGCTGTACCCGACTGTACCCGATGGTATAGTTCTGTACCTGCAGTACAGCCACCTGTCAACAGTCGTACAGGTATCTGTACTTGCTATACCCGACTGTACCGGATGGTACAGTTCTGTACCTGCAGTACAGCCACCTGTCAGCAGTTGTACAGGTATCTGTACCTGTTGTCCGTACAGTTGTACATGCAGTACAGCCTCAGCAGTACCCACAGCGCCGCCTGTACGTGCTCAACCCCTGTCTACGCCGCCTGTACCAGCAAAGCATGCAGCAGAGAAGACAGCCGCCTGTCCTGCAGTCGTACACTCGCACACGTGGACTGTACGGGCAGGTGTGCACAGTAAACAGCAGCAAAAACCAGCAAAACAGCAGTCGACTAGCTTCCTTCTTCTGTCCACGCTTGAGCATACACGCATGTCTCCCAAAAGCAAGAGAGAGAGAGAGAAGAGAGAGAGGCATGCACTCCAAAAGTGGAGTTGCCCCCTCCCCAAACTTGTCCTAGGACCCCAACTTTAATAATTATTAAAGTTCCCTAGGGGCCACTGAGGCCTAGGGGCAACCACACATATAACATTAAAATATTAATGTTCTAGTTCCCCCCTTCACACCTAGGGATGTCCATACATCATTCTCTCTGTCCGGGCACCCCAAGTGTGAATTATTTAATATTTTGACTCAGCAACCACCATGCCCACACTTGTGCTGTTCGATTTTCACAGGGCCATGATAGATATCATTTGGACTTCACTATGATGAAAGATCTTTATGCTATAGATGAAGATTTCAAGGACATTTGGGACAAGTTGTAGAATGGAGACTTGGTGACCTCTTATGTCATCAAGGAAGAGTTCCTTATGATGCAAACCCGTTTATGTGACTAAGGATTTGAGACCAAATATAATGGAAGAATGCCATGCTCCACCTTATATGGGATAGAGGAATCATGACAACAACTTAGGCATTAGAGAGTTATTTCTATTGGCCTAGCATGAGAGGGACATCGATCAATATGTTCGAGAATGTTTGGTTTGTCAGAAGGTCAAGTTTGATTGACAAAAATCCGCAGGATTATTATACCTTTGCCAATTCCCAATATTTCATGGGAAAGTATTGCTATGGACTTCATCTTTGGGTTGCCAAAGTCAAGATTTGAAAATGATGGAATATGGACTATTATTGACAGGTTCTGTAAGCAAGCCCACTTCATTCCAATGAAGAAGACCATCTGCACAGATCATATGGCGAGATTATTTATTCAGCAGATTTTCAAGTATCATAGATTACCCAAATCCATTGTAGGGGATAGAGATTCTCGAACTACCAGTTTCTTTTGGAGACCACTTTTTGACAACATGGGGACAAAGCTGGATTTCTCTTCGGATTATCATCCTCAAATAGATGGACAAAGTGAGATTGCAAAGCTCACTATTTTGGATATGCTAAAGTGTTATGCTCTCGAAGCCAAAGATCAATGAGAGAAGTACTTGCCATTGGTTGAGTTTGCCTACAACAACACTGTTCACTCTTCGATAGGCAATGCTCCTTTTGAGATTATTTATGGCAAACTATTGTTGTTGCCTATTCTAAAGGCCAAAGAAGAAATCTTTCATGCGGACGAGTTTGTTCGAGATTTGGATATGGCCTTTGCACAGGTTCGAAAGGCTATTGAGACATCTCAAGCCAAGCAAAAGAAAGATGCAGATAAGCACAAAAGGAAGGTCACTTTTGAAGAAGGGGATTGGGTCTTATTGCGATTTGAAAAAGCAAGACTTAGAGAGTCAAAAGCTAAGAAGCACAAAGAACCCAAGCTAGTCCCTAGATAGTATGGACCTTTTTAGATTACCAAGAAGATCAACGATGTATGTTATCGATTGGACCTTCCAGATCATTGCAGGATACATAATGCCTTTCATGTCAGCTTATTGAAGCCATATATAGGACTACCCCGAGAGGAGCTTGTATTAGAGGATCCACCAGAAGTGGAAGAATAGGAAGAAATCTTACAGCCGGAACATATTGTATTCCATTCCGTCAGAAAAAGAAGAAAGACACTGGTCAGGAAATTCCTCTTGAAGTTTAAGAACTATTTGCCTATGGATGTGAAATGGATGCCGGAAGAGTATTTCAAGGACTACCCAGATATTCTTCGAGCTTATGGAGAAGCAGTTGGTCCAGATGTATTTGAAGTATAGGCTTGAAGTGTCTTGTGATCAAGACAGATTTAAGAGGGAGGGATTGTACATGTAGTCCTCTTTCTTCATTATATATATTTATATTGAAATGGAATTGATCATTATCTTGCTTATGTAATGGTCTTGATTGGATATGCTCTAGTTTGGGTGGCAACGATGCCCGAAAGCCCAAGGAGCAACATTTGTATATGGGAGGCAAAGATGTGAGAAGATCCATTGGATGGCAACGATGCCATATATTTTGGACTTCGCAGTCAGGTGGTCATTGCGACCAGATGGCCCAGATGACTATATTGGACTTTGCAATCAGGCGGTCATTGTGACTAGATGGTCCAGATGACTGTATTGGGTTTCACAGTCGGGCGGTCATTGCGACCAGATGGCCCAGATGACTGTATTGGATTTCATAGTCGGGCGGTCAATGTGACCAGATGGCCAAGGTGACTATGAAAGACTTCTCGGGCGGTCCTAGTGACCAGATGGCCTTGAGGATAGTCTAAGTGTTTCCCTCGAGAGCCAGATGGCTTAGCACGATTTTGATGAAACCAGATAGGACAATCCATGAATAGGAGGATCATTACTTGTGCATTGCATACTGATGTATGTTTGAAATTCTTTGACTTTGTGTGTTGTTTTTGATGTGTGGATTTATGGCAAGTGATAGTCCACTGGGCTCCAGAGTACTCGGCCAATACCTGGACTACCCAGTAGACACGAATGATGCATACTTGTTTGTTGACCAGCATCTGTCTAGTTTTTGCAGAAGGTGAGTATGCATTTATTAGATGATATATCTAACGCATGTGATAGGCTATCAAGAACATGTATTATCTAGAATAAGGACATCGGTCAAACAAAGGCACAAAGTGTTGCGAGAGGAGCAAGAGTCACCACATATATGAGGAAAGACCAGATGCACAAGAGCACCAAATGGGGTACCATGATCGTATCACATATTTGTATCCCACAGTTGAGGACAACTGTGATATAAGAGGGAGGGAATGTAACTACTTGGTCCTCCAAGGCCTTTTCACATGATGGAACTCATGCCTGGACACTTGGACATTTTGATGGACACATGGAAACATGGTTCCTAAAGGTGGAACTGTAAAAAGCACTAGTCTTGGTCAAAAAGCAGGAAAAAGCAAAAAGTCAAACTATGTTGACCAAACGTTGAGGGCACCATTGGAAAGAAGACATGGAACTGGCTAGCACCCTGTACGGCTCCCGACATCGCCATCTCCGTCTGTTGCCCCTGTGCAGAGACTCCAGTCCCAAGAGTGCAGGGTTGTGCAAGCAGATTAGGGCAGTGTTGTTGGCGCCGGTGGTGATATTCAAGGGCAATAGTGGGCGGCAGCATTGCGTTGTTGCAAAGGGTGGTGTAGGTGGGGCTGGAGTCTCTGCACATGGTGGCGCAGGACTATGTTGCCATCTCTTGCTGCTCAAGCGCCCACAATGGTACAGTCATCTACCACCTTGAACGGCCTCCTGTCCTGCCTAGCAGTCACCACCTTGGTGTTTGTCCTTTTGGGATTCCTTTCCATATTGGGTGCAGAGTTCTTGTGGGTGTTTGAGAGCTTGAGAATTCGGTTCAAGCATTGGATATTGGTACTAGTCCGGTAGAAGACTCTTGCGGGTCTTCCTCGTGGTGAGCTCGGCATTAGATATTTGTGCCTCGTCATTGACTTCAGCCCGACCTCAACATTGGCACTCTTGTTTGATATTGTATTTATTTGTTGTATTGGTCCTGGCTTGGAAAAGCGCGTGGATTGTTCTTGAAATAAATTCTTGGAAAGGGGGTGGGTCTGTTCTCCGCTCAGCGTGGTGTATTGTGTGAAACTCCTATACCCAACTTCCTCTCCCCCTTCTCTCTCTCTATCTATATCTCTTGTACACGTGGTTGAGTCTGTCACTGCACGCTTTGTTGGGCTTACAGAAATAATTCACACATGTCTACATACCCAACACCTCTCGTCCTAATGGAGCTCCCACAAGGAAATATACCATGCGATCTATCCCAATCTTGAGATATTTCGACTATTGTTAAACAATCTTATCCTCCCCTAGTTGGCTCAGCCTCATAGGCCCAGGGATTCAAACAATCTTCTGATCATCCAATCGTCCATCTAGAAGACCAGAAACGAACTTAGCAGAGAAAACATATGCAAACCCTCACAATGATGCTTTCTAATCAAGTGTTTCCCAAACATATAACTGAAGTGTTATAAATCACAATGAACATCAGATGAATGGCCTCATCAGTGTGGTGTACTATGTGAAACTCCTATACCCATCTTCCTCTCCCCCTTCTCTCTCTCTCTCTATATATATATATATCTCTTGTACACGTGGTTGAGTCTGTCACTGCACGCTCCATTGGGCTTATAGAAATAATTCACACATGTCTACACACCCAACAACTCTCATCCTAATGGAGCTCCCACAAGGAAATATACCATGCGATCTGTCCCAATCTTGAGATATTTTGACTATTGTCAAACAATCTTATCCTCCCCTAGCTGGCTCATCCTCATAGGTTGAGACCCAGAGATTCAAACAATCTTCTGATCATCCAATCGTCCATCTAGAAGACCAAAAACGAACTTAGTAGAGAAAACATACGCAAACCCTCGCAGTGATGCTTTCTGATCGAGTGTTTCCCAAACATATAACTGAAGTGTTATAAACCACAATTAACATCAGATGAACGGCCTCATCAGTGTGGTGTACTGTGTGAAACTCCTATACCCATCTTCCTCTCCCCCTTCTCTCTCTCTATCTATATCTCTTGTACACATGGTTGAGTCTGTCACTGCACGCTCCGTTGGGCTTACAGAAATAATTCACACATGTCTACACACCGAACAACTCTCATCCTAATGGAGCTCCCACTAGGAAATATACCATGTGATCTGTCCGAATCTTGAGATATTTTGACTATTGTCAAACAATCTTATCCTCCCCTAGTTGGCTCATCCTCATAGGTTGAGACCCAGGGATTCAAACAATCTTCTGATCATCCAATCGTCCATCTAGAAGACCAGAAACTAACTTAGCAGAGAAAACATCCGCAAACCCTCGCAGTGATGCTTTCTAATCGAGTGTTTCCCAAACATATAACTTAAGTGTTATAAACCACAATTAACATCAGATGAAAGGGTACCAACACATTCAAACACTTCATAACAAATATACATTATATTACGAAGTCTCGCTGAGTTGCAAAAATAGAGGGTGGGACCGTAAAATCTCCCTTCAACATACTGGTACATCTTGCATTACAAAGGACAAAACAAGACCCTTCCAATCCACATGCCTATTCCAAATCTGTCCATGTTTCGCCACCACCTTCACACGATACATGTTGGGCATTTAGAGCCGTGTGTGCGTGTCATGTATGAGTCATCTTGTGTGTGTGTTCATGTGTATGTGTGTGTGAACACCGACTTTTTTTTTTTCCAAGATCCTTCTATTAGTTACTAAAAAAAAAGCCATGAAGGGCTAGATACAAACCATAGTTGAGGGGAACGGAAACGAAAATGGAAACACAAACGGAAATGGAAACGAAAACGAAAATCTCAAGGAGAGCTGAAATGGAAACAGAAATGCCACGTCAGCAAGGAGGGCTAAGGGAGGGGAGGGGTTGAAAGTTCATGAATGTTTGTATGCACATGCGATCCCGTTATAACATGAATTTTATGGTCTATAAGAAGAAAAGGGGAATAAAATGGATATCAGTTGTAGTAGTACTAGTTCACATTGATTTGGGTCGAAAGATCTTTGAAACGTGTGGTGTTGTGGGAAACGGCAAGCTGAAACGTTTCCCCTATTAGCTGAGACGTTTCGGTGACTGAAATGCGTTTCAATCCCCTACCTACCCCGAAACACTTTGCGCCCTCAAAAACAGTCGTTTCGGGCCATTTCCCGTAACTATTTTACAAACTTGCCTCATGTATAGGGTGGGGATCAAGTAATCAAAAGAGGGGAAAGAGACGCTTCTCCTCCGGCTGGCCGCTTTATGAGGAGAAGGCTATCTCATAAGGGGGGGAGAGGGAGACAACCACACAGGTGGTCTGTAATGCCAAGTGGGGTCACCACCTCTATCAATAAGGGAAGAGCCAGGCCGCTAGAGCCTCAAGAAAGCTTCCCGCCGCTTCTGCATGCGGTCAGATCCACCCTGCAACTTCCCTCATCACGGAGGGTGTATGATATCGAGCCAAATGCTCCTAATAGACTCTGCTGGCGGAGTGTTGTTACCCTCAATGGCTTTGTTGCATTTAGCTCGCCATATGTGCCAGGTTGCAATGCTACTGCAAATCTCCCATCTCTGGCATGAGCTTGGTCACCAATAGTCTGTAGGTGGGGCTGATTGGTACTGCCAAAATGCGGTGGTGAGAGACCCGAAGGGCTAGCCCTCTCCCATCCTCGTAAGCCCTAACCACCTTAGCCTCTGTGGCCCAAGCAACAGTGTCTCATGTAATGATCCGCGTCAAGGCCCTGTCCATAGTGAAGATGTGGAGAATCCGTTGCCAAACCTACTGAGCCTTCAAGCAATCCCAGATGAGACTCCTGAGGGTGGCCACACCTTGGACAAGCTGTTGGCTGTCACCGACTGCCAGCCAAGTGCCGATCACCAAGCTCCTGTGTGCCATCAGCCAAAGAAAGAGAGTGATCTTTCTAGGCTGAAAATTGTCCCAAAGCCTCTTTCAAAAATCTTAGGGAGGTAATGCTGTGAGAGGCCTTGTGACTGCCAATGTATTGCTGGTGTCGGGGTGCCATCAATCTCTCGCATCTGGATCCTGCTGTCTAGCTGCGCGGTATATGCAAAGAAAGGGGCATCCAAAGTCTCCTCGGATCAACAGGGTCATGCCAAGTCCACTCGCCTGGGTCGCATTGAAGGTGTGTGAGAGGTTGGCACTTCCATATCCATAGCCGCCATAATCTCTCCCTAGCCACCTTGGCCAGTGGTGGGTCTATGTGCCGGTGGTGGGTCTATGTGCCACTCCCGTGCTTGAAATCCAATCACCCTCACCCTCTGTAAGGTGCAGCCACTGAAATCCTCTAAGGGGAGCTCGGATCTCTCTAATCTGCCATGGGATCCAATAGAAAAAGTAAGCAGCTTCTCTTGAGTGCGGAGGGGGAGACAATCCTTGAAGCCCGGTCTCTTGGGGTGAGAGAAAACTACTCATGGCCTCGGCGACAAATAGGAAGAGGTAGGACAGCCCTGCTGTACCGAGTGGGAAAGGGGGAATCTGTCGCCACGGGCTCCCTGAATGAGAACCTGGCTTTGCGAGGCTGAGTAGAGTCCTGAAACCCCACGAATCCACTCGATGGGAAATCCCATTCGGCTCATCATGCCCTCCTGAAAGCTCCAATCCATCCTATCATAAGCTTTCTCAAAGTCTAGGAGTAGCACTATGAGGTCCTGCTGTTCCATCCTGGTCCAAGCTATCACCTCCTTGAAGGTGAAGATG
Organism: Cibotium barometz; assembly: GCF_041138505.1. Lineage (NCBI taxonomy): Eukaryota > Viridiplantae > Streptophyta > Polypodiopsida > Cyatheales > Cibotiaceae > Cibotium > Cibotium barometz. Next base: position 13,970,855 of record NC_141099.1, read on the forward strand.
TTGTCCATAATGCTCCGATCTTGAACAAAGCCGGTCTGAGTGTAATGAATTAAGTCAGGGAGGAAAGGCCGTCTCCTGCTAATGACCTTGGCCAAGATCTTATAGGCGGTCCCTAGAAGAGTGATGGATCTCCACTGCTGGATTTCCAATCTGTCACCACCCTCCGTAGGAATCAAGTGTATCAAACCCTCTGAGAGCCTCTTTGGCATGGCACCTGTGGGCATAATCTCGTTAAAGGCAGCTTGACGGCCGCCTTCCATGAGGTCCAAGTGATGAAGAAAGAAAGAGATTGGAAGCCCGTCCATCGCCGTCAATGCCTCCACCAGCTTCTCAGCAGTAAATGGAGTCAATAAGGACCAACGTGTAACTTGGTTGAACGCAATGCTAATCAATACATTTAAATGAACTAAGATTTGATGGACACTTGCGCAAATACAACAAGTAAATTGCTGAATTGACAAGAGACACACAATGAGCCAGAACGGCTGGCCCCTCCCTCAAATAAAGTATATTGATCTTGGGAGAATCAAGTACATAGTGTCATGGGCATTTCTGACCAGATTTTCATACCAATGCATATGAATACAGTATTGCAAACAAGTGGTTGTCGTTGTAGACTTGCAATCCACACTACCCTCTCAAGTGCCCATGTTCCCTACCATCTGTTCTCTATTGTTCTACCAACACATGGTAGCAACAATCTAGAGCACGTAGGACAAGAGAACACTACACAGGGTATGTGATCTTGTACGTAAGACAAGAGAACACTACACAGGGTATGTGATCTTGTAATCCGGTTCCTCCCTCCTGCTACTTGCTTCCATATTTAAGCGTAAAAGCTTACCAATAGCAAGTAGAGTCGATGACAGTGGAAGTCTTCGCGATGGAAGTCCTTGGAGTGTTGAGATCTTCGATTTGTCGCCTTTCTTCACGACAAAAGTCTTCAAGAGGATGAAGGGAACCTTGGGAAAGCTTCCCCTATGGTTCAACTTGAGAAAGGAGGGCTGAAATTAGGGTTTTCAGCAAAAAGACCAGAAATTACAGCAATAAAGAGAGCTATTTTGCTGAATTTCAGTCATTGGGAGTGTGTAGGAGAGTGATTAGCATCCGGAATCACTCTTGGAAGCTTGAAAATCACCTTAGCAAGCTTGGAAATGGAGTTGGGAAGGAGAATGTGTAGAAAATGCAGCTCAACAGTCCTCATGGAGGAGGCGCTAATCTCTAGAGAGAGGAAGAGGAGTGAGGTGGTGAGTTGTCCAGTGTAGGTGGCAGGCAGGTGCTTTGTGGAGCAAGCTAGAGTGGACACATGGCTGGTTACTTCCTTTGTACAAAGGGGATAAGGTCTGGGCGGTGGACATTGGGTTATGTCCACCTCGGGACATCAGTGTGTGTGAACACAGAGCTGGTCATAATTTACAAGTGAGTTTTGGTCGCCCAAAACTTAATGAAGTGTGTACACACTCATTTATAAATTAGTGCTAACTCCTAAGGCTAGGTTTATGACCAATACTTACCACTTGTCACATGCCACATAACCATGTCAGCAGACAGTTTCACACGCACGGTTCGCGGGCGGGCGTCCCCTTACCCGGAACTACACATTGGTCAAGCAAGCATGAAAACAGCATGTAATTTCAATTGCAAGCGAGCACATAAAGATGCTATGCAATGCAGCATTGGTATGGAGAATCCTCGTTCATGAGACTCTACCAAAATAGACGTGCTCCAGGCAAGTACACGAGGTACCAGACCCAATGGAACACCAATCCACCAAGCATTTTCGGACATGTACACGGAGGCTCAAGTCCCAACGGAAAGCCAAGTCCACAATATCACATGAGAGGCATCAATCCCCGGTATATACAACTGCCATGCACACTAGTCCAATGTACATACATGATAAGAAAGCACGGGTGGACCAATTGGGTGGCCAAATGGTGACATCCTTCCCGGCTTCTAAACAGTTGTCCGCAACTGAAAAGTATCCAAATATGTCTGAAGCACATGCGGGTAATCTTTGAAGAACTCTTCATCTACCCATTTAGTATCAACGGGAAGATAGTTCTTAAACTTCACAAGGTAACGTCTCACAACTTTGCCTGCACAGCAAGCTTGCATTCCTTGTGATACACAATCTGCTCTGGCTGTAAGATCTCCTCAAGCTCATCCACTTTTTGTGGATTCTCGATGACCGTTTCACTGGGCTCTTGCCCTTCATACTTGCGAAGGAGACTCACATGAAAAGCATTGTGTATGTGCCAATGACTAGGTAATGCCAATCTGAAAGCCACTTCATTGATCTTCTCGATCACTCGAAAAGGCCCATAGTACTTGGTTGTAAGCTTAGGATATGCACCCTCTTTGCTAGGCCTCTTTGCAAGTCTTGCTTTGCAAATTTCATTAATACCCAATGTTCCGCGGAAACACTCACGGGAACACGGATTATGGAAGGAGGCCGGAAGTAATTAATGCGAGAGAGCGGGATTGTAGTCATGGGAACATAAAGACGCACATAATTTTTTCATATTTTTGTGCCGAAGTGCAATGTAAATCGTTTTAGCCCAATGTGGGTTCTAAATGAGAGTTCTAAGTGTATTAAGCAAGGCTCACTTATGGGGTTGTCCGCCCATGTGTGAAAGAGGCCTAGGGTTAGTGACATGTCTATAAAAGAGATGTTAGCTAAAGAAAGAGGACGTTTTTGGCCATTCTCATAAGCTATCGAGTGAATCTCTTGAGCTCTCAAGCTATGGCAACTCTCTAACTCTCTCTATTGTACTCTAATGAGCATCAAGCTCCAATGAGTATAGCTCCACTTCTTTCTCTTAATCTGTTTTAGCATCATTGAAGTAGATTAATCTATGATTAGTTGAATGCTTCTTTCTTTCTCTTGTGTATGCATGCTTGTAGTGTGTGTGTGTGTAGTCTCCATTGATGCAAGCTCTTGCCTACTTCATTGGCAATGAGTTATTCATGGATAGACTCTCTCTATGAGCTTGTGGGTTTGTGAATGTTACATTCTATGCTTGCTTAAGCTTGTGGGTTAATAGATGCACGCTTATGGGTTTGCTTGCATTAGGAAAAGCTAAGATTTAATCAATGTTTGAATGGGATTAAGAGATTGCCATGCATTGCCTGTTCTCTTGATTAGTGTAGTGGGTTTAAGGGATCGAGAGATTGATTGAGGTGTTGAATGGTTGAATCGTCAAGTGGTGGTTCGTGTATGTGAGCTCTCCCGCAAGGGATAAGCCTTCATGCACTAATCGGGTCGAGTCCTCGGATTGACATCGTGTTTCTCAACACATTTGTTGATCGGTAGTACTCTATGAGCACTATATTGCACGGTAGAGAGAACCGCTCTTCAATGGCGCCGCTGCCGGGGAGCGAGTGCCTACATTAGTTGAGCACCATACACATACTACCACTCCTTGTTAAGCTCCAATCGGTTGCAAAACCGTTGGATAGGAGAGCAGGCTTTGGGACTAATTTTGGTACTTATTTAAGACTAATCTTTTATTAAATGCTCTTTATTGTCTTGCAATTTGAGTGCAATTGGCTAGCTACGCCTCTCCCTTGAGGTCAGGACAAGGATTCAACACACGGGAAGGATTGGAGGTAGGCGCTAAACCTGCCAATTTCAATTTGTGTGCGAAAGAGAGAGGCCTGATTTGCATTTTTGTCATTCTGTTTTAGGATAATTTTTGCTGTCTGAGGTTAATTTTTATAGTTTCAATTTTCTGCATGTTCGTTTTATTTTCTGTTCTTAGCCTAGTTTTCTGCATCTTTAATTTTGTGCATTGTAGTTCTCTGTTAAACCTGCACCTGTAGAGAAACTGAAATCTATACACACACATGAAGATTGAACATTTCGAATTCCCTGCAAATCTCACACCTGCACACTCATTGAGTTTCCTGCCACACGCATTGAATTCGCTGCAAATCTCACAGTTGCACACGCATTGATTTCACTGCACACGCATTGAGCACGCACTTCAAAAAAGAAAGAAATAATAATAAAAGAAGGCGACTGTGCGTGAACAGCGCACCGCGCGGAGAGACCCACACACCGCACCATAAAGATCGCCACCGCACCGGATAAAGGGGTGTAAAACAAAAAAAAGAGTCTGGAAAAATTTTCATTTTCTGTCGCAAAAAATTAGGAGGTTTTCTAACTTTCCGAGAGGAGTTAGAAAACACCCATGGTCGAAATTTTGGTCCCAGAATCATTTTTCCATAGTGAGTTCAGTATGGGAAACTGGTAAATTTTAGGCGATTTTTGATCTTGAAAAATAGGCTATTTTTTTGGCCTAATGTGTTCGAGGGGGTTCAAAATGGGTTCAGACAAAGTTTGAGCCAACTTGAAAATTTTTAGATTTTTTTGAAAAAAAAAAAACCTTAAAATTTGACCTTATGTACTTGCAGTCGGGACGTCATATAGACACTGCCATAGGGTCTAGGGCACCTTCTAGAGTACCTACGCAGGAAAGTGGGACCCAATCGGTAGGAAATTTGGCAAATATTGTTGAAACCTTTTCCGAATCCCAATCTGATACCCTTTCCAGGACAACTAGCTCATTGTCTATGGATAATCTAGGGCCGTGAAATAGTCATCCCTTAGCCCCAAATAGGACACCCACAAGATCTTTTAATCCATTTGAAGCCGACATCATGGGGTTACTACTCAATGTGAGACTTCAATATGTCTACACGAATGCTCAAGGAGGTGAGATCTTTAGGGATCCACAGCAACGGTATCTCGTTAAGATTGGAAACCTTTTCTCAGAGCTTGATAGAGCACCTCTAGTCAATGAGCAGGGTAACATGTACATGGGTGGAGACGGCGTTCGCTACGAAGTCACCTATCATCCAGAGAATGTAGACAAATTAGGAGAGCTCTCTAAGAGTGAGTTCCTAGATTTATCAAAGCCTTTCGGAGCAAGGGAGTCTAGAAATGATTGGCTCATTGAGCCAGATCTGGACCATTCAATGCCCAGTCCTCAAAGCCATCCATAGATGATTTACTTTTTGTAGATCTAAATTTGGAAAGGGACAGGAAAGGCAAGAGCAAAATGGATCAGGGGGCTGAGAACCAATGGGAGTTTGTACGACAAATTCCAGTGACAAAGGTCTTTCAGGATGACCTACTTCAAGAGGTCTATAAGGACTCTTTAGAAGGATATTATGCCGTAACTAGATTACCAGAGCTAGATCTTCCTCTAGCACTTGTGGTGGTAGTCGAGAAGCTTGTAGGATACAAGATCCGAATCGTTGATAAATGGGCCAATGAATACCGAACCTTAGATTGGAATGAGATTCGTGAGCTCACGTGGAGAGGACAACCATTATTCATGGAAGTGTTATCAACTAATACAGCTAAACCAGGAGAGACAGCCTTTCTTGGAGAAACTGTTGCTCCTCCCCTACGAGAGTTCACTAGAGAGGGACCCTCAACATCAAAGTGGACCACTGCAAGTAGCCCAACTCTAGCACCAAGATATTATCCTACACCAAAAGTGCGACCACAGATCACACCACAACAACGTTTCTCTCACTATGACAATCGGAGGGTAGGGGAGCCAACTCGGTCTACCATAAATGCACCTCCTGAAATGCGGGTCACAAGATCTTTGGAGTGGGTTGTTGAGGCAGGTAATAGGGGACCCACACCAATTTGGGATGCATATGGACCATCTTACCAAAGAGAGGAACCACTGAGAGTGAGAGGCCGTAGACCTGATGATGAGTATTCAAGACGAGCAAGGCCAGGAACTCTTCAGAAACTGGTAAAGAAGTACGAAGGGTCGGGAGATCCATATGACCATGTAGCAGCATTTAGGCAAGCAGTTCGAGCTGAGCAAGTGACTGACAAGCATACGCAAATTGAAGGATTTGGGCTCACTCTTGAGGGAAAGGTCCTTGCTTGGTTTCAGGCACTAGAGGCTTCAGACAAATCTTCTTTACGAGTTTTGGAAGAGAGATTCATTGCTGCTTTTTCCTTGATGGGGATTCAGCATGACACAGTAGGAAACATCTACTCTTTCAAGCAAGGCGAGACTGAGAGTGTTAGAGACTGTGTAAATAGGATGAAGCAGTACATTAATCGTTGCCTAGAAGATGAGAAGTCCACCCAGAGTTGATTAATTTCTCTCTTCTTAAAAGGACTCAAAAATTCAACACTGCACACACATCTCTATGCAAAGAAGCATACAAATTTCAACGAGTGTTGCCATGATGCTATGGATTTCACAGATAACTTCAAATTCCAAGATGGTACTGGCCCTGAGGTGCAACCTAGAGATCAGTGGGGTGATGACCAAAGTTCAGGGTCTAGTGCACTAGTAAATCCAGACCAGATAGCTAACCTAGTACTAAGGAGATTGGGACAACCTATCGTCCACCCATGCAGCCACAACAACAGCAGCGAATGAGGAGTGTACTACCTACAGGTCCTCATCTTTGTGGAGCATGTGGCGATAACCATAAAACCGAAGAATGTAATACCTTTTCTCCTCTAGTCACAAACCAACCCACAAAGAAGTAATGCCAGGCCTGTGCTTGGAATTATACCCACACCACATAGGAATGTACTCGCATTGCAAGAATGAGACAAGAGCGTGAGCAGCAAAGGGGTGCAGTGGCTCCACAAATGCATCAGCAGTATACTGATTTTGAACGTAAGCCACCAATGGCACAAGAGCAAGCACTACCTGTACTTGGAGCTCAACCTCCTGCTCCTCGGATTGCTCCTGTGAGGTTTGTTGACTACGACAATTCAAATATGTGTAGAGACTTGGTAAACTCAAGCTATGTGGAGGAGGTATATGCATCATATTTATCCAAGGAAAATCTCTTTGAAAGTCCCGCATATCCAAGCCAAGCACTGGAGCCTCAACCGGGGGAACAAAATTCTTTGATGTTGCTAGGCGGCTACCAACCTAGGACTTCAGGCCCTTCAAGTCAATGGCAGCAAAGGAAAGTAGAAGCCAAACTAATGGGCCCCTGTTATGAGTGCAGAGAACCCCATTGGGCTCGTGATTGTCCACATCGCCAAAGGCAAGCAGCTCGATCCAATACAACAGTACCACAGTTTCCACCAATTGAAAGATATTGTCTAGGGTATTGTGTAGAACACTTTCCAAAGGATTGTTTGCTGAAACCACATGAGGAAGGCACCTCTCAACCAAAGGTCTCACTCAACTTTGTAGAGGCAGTTCCATCTCCACCTTCATCAAAGAATGAGGATGTCCTGCCACTTAGAGTCATGACTAGATCACAGACACGAAATGCCGAAATGCAGACTCATGAGACACCTCGAACTAGGGATGCAAAGGCAAATCTAGTGGACAAGACCCTACATTCCAATAGAAAAAGGACCACTAGGAAGAAAAAGAACCGCAACAAGCAAACTAAGAGTGCATCCACTAGTTCTCAAGAAGTCTCTAAACAAAACATGAAGGATCAAGCTTTTACATCCCAAGAAGTGCATGAGGAGCATCAACCTCAACCTGGGCCTAGTGCTAAACAAGATGAGGCTATTACAACCAAGGATAGTTCAGGGGGTTCTGTTTTTGTGGATAAGGGGAACGAGACTCTAGATGCCATGATTGATGTTCATAGAAGTCGCAGCATTGCAGCTTTATCTGAGCTACCCAAGAAGCTTCAAGAATACCCAAACCCTCGTGAGGAGAAGATCAATCTAGCTGGACATCAGCAACTCATTAGGGAAGCTCAATCAATACTTGAGGGCCCACCTCCACCTATCCCTCGGGGCCCCACCTCTCTTAAGCCAACATTAGAAACCATACCAGAAGTGTCATCAAGTTGGGAAATGAAAAGTGAGCTGATCTCACAAGCTCATAGCGAGAAGTCTGCACCAATTGACACCCCATTGAAAGAAGGCATTTTACCACCACCTAGTCTTGCCTTCCCATGTAATGATGGAGTTATTGATGCTAACCAGGACATGGCAAATGAGATGTGGGCAACAGTTCATGAGAAAGTTAATGAGAATATGTTCTCTATTATTTCACCTCCATTCTCTGAAGTGGATTTTACCAGGGGCACAGAAAACAACTTTAGACGCCCAAGCATCCAGGAGGAAGTTCAAACAATTGTTTCTCCTAGAAGTAAGCATACAATGAAAACCTTACCATCTAATTTCGGAGAATATGAGAACTGTTCTCAAACCTTGAGGATACCCTCCATGCATAGAAGGTTGACAAAGGAGATGGATATGGGTATCGTGCAAGCTATTTTGTCAGCACCAGTGGCTTGTACCTTACCTTTGCTTCATTTGATAAAGCTTCGACCAAAGTTGTGGAATGATATTGCCACATGTTTGTCAGAGCAGGTATTGCTACAAAAGGGTCACCATCAATGTACTATACACCCTGAGACAAAGCATGTTATGTCAATTCCTATCAACAAAGTAGGAAAATTTTGTGAGGACGATCAGGGAAATGCTACCCTCCCATTAGAAGTGCGAAAAGTAGCTTCAACTGCAATACTTGATAGTGGTGCAGCAGGAGTGGGCATTGTGACAAGGTCCATTTGGGAAAAGTGGGGCAAACCAGCTATTAGGAGTACAAGGATGCACTTGCAGCTAGCAGATGGAAGCTTAGAATATTCCATTGGACTGCTAGAGAACATATTGGTCACCACATGTGGGATTGAATATGAGCACACATTTGCAGTAGTGGATTTTGGAAAGCATCCAAACTATGAAGTGATATTGGGTAGACCATTCATGCGACAATTTCAAATGATTCAAGATTGGGGGTACAATTATTTGTACCTCCGACATGATTCTGTCGTCACAAGGGTCAACCTAAAGAATCACTCATATCGTGATGTAACAAGGTCTCCAATAGATGAGTTTGATTCTGCTTCATCTGAGGGCTCAAGAGTTACATTGACAGATGGGCGAGAAGATCTGTGGATGTGTGGAGCCTCATGTAAGGATTTCAACACTGAGAGACTTAAGGGTAATCGAAGTGTATCAGATGAGGCATACATTCCACAACCCTTCCTTGAGCACTTAATTGATCCCCTAGAATGGAGTCATGTCCTTGCAACATTATCGACATGTGCTTTACCTAAGCCAATTCAATTTTGTGACTCAGATACATATGACATTATTCCTATACGAATGGTACAACCACGTGACCTTCTAGATGATCTATACTATGTCCAAGCACAAGATAGTATCAAAGACCAAGTAAAACGATCGGATGGATTCCAACCAGGAGAAAAGCTAAAAATTGTTAGAAAAAATCGCAAAAAAACAAAGAGACCAAAACAAAAACTCAAGTCTCAAACCGATTCAAATGAGAGTGTCGGAAGTGCAAAGATTAAGGTTGAACGAAAAACTCTGATGCAAGATTGCAAAAGAGAGCTCAAAACTGCATGGTCTTCAATTAGTGATGACTCAAGTGGACAAGAACAAGGTCTCAATGTTCCCCCCAACTTCACACAGTACACTCTTCAAGATCGGAAGATTGTCCTTCAACAGCCCATGCGACAAAAGCCAAGCATGCTAGGGGTTTCATATGATGGTCGAGAAGATGCAAAAAAAAATTGATATCGCTGAGCCAAGAGAAGAACCTCGCTATGTGTGGATTGCCACAGACCTGTCCTTAGATGAGTAGAAGTTATTAATTCAAACAATAAAGGAGTATCGCGATGTTTTTGCTTGGAGTTATAAAGACCTCAAAGGAGTTGATCCAAGCATATGTCAGCATACAATTCCATTGCGAGAGGATGCAAAGCCTTCCAAGCAACATCCTTATACTTACAATGAAGATAAAAGAAGAAATAGACAAGCTCTTAGAGGCAAAATTTATCTATGAGATTGAACACACTGAATGGGTCTCCCCTATTGTAGTGGTGCCCAAGAAAAATGGAAAACTTCGAGTATGTGTAAACCTCAAGAAGGTAAATGCAGCTACTGTACGTGATCATTACCCACTTCCAATCACGGATCATGTTTTGGAACGTGTTGCAGGGAAAAAGGCATATAGTTCCTTGGATGGATTCTCCGGTTACAATCAAGTGTCAATTGATCCGAAGGATCAACACGAGACAGCCTTTGCTACTGAAGATGGCATCTTTGCCTATCGTGTTATGCCATTTGGTCTAACAAATGCACCTGCAACCTTTCAGCAGTTAATGAGTCATGTATTCAAGGAGTACCTTAGGCTATTTCTTGAGATCTTTATGGATGATTTATGTGTTCACTCACAAGAGCGTGATGATCATATAGAACACCTCAGACTTGTGTTTCAAAATTGTCAAGTTTATCGTATATGCTTGAATGTTGACAAGTGCAAATTCATGGTAAGACAAGGGAAGATTTTGGGCCATATTGTTTCTCGCAATGGTATTTCAACAGATATGGATAAAATTGATGTCATTGTCTCATTACCTCGGCCTATCATCCCTAAAGGGGTACAAATATTCATGGAACATTGTGGCTATTATCGTCGATTCATCTACATGTACGTTGTCCTAGCCAGACCATTATATGCTCTTCTTGTAAAGTTTAATTGGACTGACGAGTGTGAGGAATCCTTTGAAAAGTTGAAGCAAGCATTAGTGTCTGCACCCATCTTACGGGCACCAGATTGGAACCAAATCTTTCATGTCCATATTGATGCTTCAAACTTTGCAATTGGATGTATTTTGGCTCAATCGGGAGAACATAATAAGGATTTCCCAATCTCATATGCTAGTCGACAGTTGAACAATGCTGAGAAGAATTATACCACAACAGAAAGAGAAGATTTGTCCATGATATATGCAGTGAAAAAGTTTCACCATTACCTTTTGGCAAACAAATTTATATTTTTTGTGGACCATCAAGCACTGCTATATTTGGTGAATAAGCCTTGTGCAACTGGAAGGATTGTGAGGTGGTTTGTCATCCTTCTTGAGTTTGATTTTGAAGTGGCAGTCCGAAAAGGAACAACTCATCTTAGGGCAGATCATTTGTCTCGAATCACCTCTGGAGAAGCTCCTGTGGGTGTGGATGATGATATGTTAGATTCAACACTTTTCCTTGTAGAGACAGCTCCTAAATGGTCTGAACCCATCTTAGAAATTTTGACAAGTGGGCAGATACAACTAGCGGGTCCTAATGTGGACCTATGGCGACCATTCAAGTTAATCTCAGGGAGATTATATCGTCAGGGTAATGATGGAGTGTTGCGGCTTATACCTAACCCTGACCAATATGAGGACCCGCTTATTGGCGGTAATGGAGATGTATGCCGAGAAGAGGAGACAGAAGCAATGGTATGATCGAAATGTAACAACTGGCCGATTAAAAAAAGGGGACCTTGTGCTCTTGTACACACTTAAGAAGCATAAGCGAAAGCTCAAGAAACGTGGCCTTGTGATTAATGAGCTTACTCCTAGTGGTACAGTGCGTTTAGAGACACTAGAAGGTGAGCAAATGCCTAACTTCATTAATGGAAGTCTTCTGAAGAAATACAATGAACCATTAACAGAAGCCATGCTTCAACAAATGCATGCTGTCCACACACGGAAAGAAGCACATGACCTACTTAAACGTCAGGCTCAAGAAGAAGCTAAAGCTAGAGTTGTGCTTGAACCTCCTCAGGTAATCTACGTTGATTTGGTCTTCGGTCTGGTACTCTCACATCAAGAAGGTTATGGCGTTGGGGTGTAATTCCCACAATTTGTTTCATTAAGCCCGTGTCATATCGTCGAAAGTAAGAGCGGCATAGCCAACAAATGTGTGAAGCTTCCCCTAATACGAGTCGTGCACACTGTTGACAATGTAGAAATGGATGATGCTGTTGATAGAATAAAGTGACAAAGTGATGCCCACAGCAAATTTTACCTAAGAGAGCATAAAAGTACCTAGAATGAGTTTGAAAAGGAGGAGCACTATAACCCCCGCGAAGTTCAGGTTGAGTACTATCAGGGTTTATGCATGGTGGACATGTATCTCGCCAAGTATCCATCGGGAGGTATCTGGACGTAGAACAATGAAATTTAGAAACTTCAAACTTTATACACTCATATCCATCATTACAATCCCTATCAAAAACAATGTAGATAAGATCATCTTAAAAAGAACACAATCCTGTAAAGGCAGAAGGAACCACATTAGTAAAAGTGAGACTATTCAAACACTGATCTACCAAAGAGCTTCAATTGTAGTCTTAATGCCTTACCTTTGGTTTTGGGTATGTCCTTCTTAAGAGGTGGGAAGGATAGCAATTGTTGAGGAATTTGAGCAAGATAAGAGGATTTAGGCAGTGAAGCGCTAGAATCTATGCTCAAAGAAGACCCATGTAAAGTTGGATTCGTCTTAGGTACACAAGTTGATGGTGGAAGTGTGTAACAAGGAGAAGTTGGGACAACTGGTGATTCAATACATGTTTGGGGAAGGTCAACACAAGGAGATTTGTAGATGCTATCACAACCACCTATCCTATCTTGAAGAGGTTGTGTTGATTTCCTTTGCACCCACTGATATGAAAAACCAAGAGTGGCTTTTGGAATCTTATTGATACACTCTTCTGGCTCTAGCAAACCATGGCATTTGGGAAGCCAAAGTGTTGTTGCACCCTCATTATAGCCTTGTGCTTTAAGAACGTGCTTTAGAAAAGATATGCTTTTTAGGAGGTTTAGCAACTAGGCTAGATGGTACAAGTTTGCACGCATCTTTGGGTAGCCAAATTAACAATTCCTTCTTGCCTGGCCTTCTTTGAGCAGTGACTAGAGTAGTTGGAACATGCCAGCCATGGCCCTCACTTGAGGACTCATCGATCATCCACATCATTTGTCTTGGGGCTAAAAGAGCAGATGTTGAAAGTGGGTTGTGTAAGGTAGAACTACCATCCTTTTGACATGATAAAACTCGTGGAGCAGCAGATCCCAAGATGCAATCAGAATCAATTTGCAATTTGTATCGTCTATTCTTCCAATCTAATGAACAATTCGTAGCACTTAACCATGATCGACCAAGAACAACCTCTACCACTGCCTTGGACTTACTAGCCACATAAAATGGAACTGACATATGGTGATCCTGAATGGACATCATAATGACACATTTTCCCTCTATAGGGTTATCTTCACCTGAGAAGCTTCGTAAGTCAATAGGAATGTGCACAAGTGTTGGTTGTCCCAAGGCTACCCATGTGTTAAATGAGAGAACATTATAATCTGCACTAGAGTCAATTAAGGTAGAGACAAAGTAGGTAGTCTCATGAAGATGAAGACACACGTGAATATTGAAAGGATCAACATATTGTTCATCAGTAGCCAATTGTAAGGTCAAAACAGAAGCCTTGCGACACTCCTTGGCTTTTGCAACTCTAGCTTTAGCTTCTTCTTGAGCCTGACGTTTAAGTAGGTCATGTGCTTCTTTCCGTGTGTGGACAGCATGCATTTGTTGAAGCATGGCTTCTGTTAATGGTTCATTGTATTTCTTAAGAAGACTTCCATTAATGAAGTTAGGCATTTGCTCACCTTCTAGTGTCTCTAAACGCACTGTACCACTAGGAGTAAGCTCATTAATCACAAGGCCACGTTTCTTGAGCTTTCGCTTATGCTTCTTAAGTGTGTACAAGAGCACAAGGTCCCCTTTTTTGAATCGGCCAGTTGTTACATTTCGATCATACCATTGCTTCTGTCTCCTCTTCTCGGCATACATCTCCATTACCGCCAATAAGCGGGTCCTCATATTGGTCAGGGTTAGGTATAAGCCGCAACACTCCATCGTTACCCTGACGATATAATCTCCCTGAGATTAACTTGAATGGTCGCCATAGGTCCACATTAGGACCCGCTAGTTGTATCTGCCCACTTGTCAAAATTTCTAAGATGGGTTCAGACCATTTAGGAGCTGTCTCTACAAGGAAAAGTGTTGAATCTAACATATCATCATCCACACCCACAGGAGCTTCTCCAGAGGTGATTCGAGACAAATGATCTGCCCTAAGATGAGTTGTTCCTTTTCGGACTGCCACTTCAAAATCAAACTCAAGAAGGATGACAAACCACCTCACAATCCTTCCAGTTGCACAAGGCTTATTCACCAAATATAGCAGTGCTTGATGGTCCACAAAAAATATAAATTTGTTTGCCAAAAGGTAATGGTGAAACTTTTTCACTGCATATATCATGGACAAATCTTCTCTTTCTGTTGTGGTATAATTCTTCTCAGCATTGTTCAACTGTCGACTAGCATATGAGATTGGAAAATCCTTATTATGTTCTCCCGATTGAGCCAAAATACATCCAATTGCAAAGTTTGAAGCATCAATATGGACATGAAAGATTTGGTTCCAATCTGGTGCCCGTAAGATGGGTGCAGACACTAATGCTTGCTTCAACTTTTCAAAGGATTCCTCACACTCGTCAGTCCAATTAAACTTTACAAGAAGAGCATATAATGGTCTGGCTAGGACAACGTACATGTAGATGAATCGACGATAATAGCCACAATGTTCCATGAATATTTGTACCCCTTTAGGGATGATAGGCCGAGGTAATGAGACAATGACATCAATTTTATCCATATCTGTTGAAATACCATTGCGAGAAACAATATGGCCCAAAATCTTCCCTTGTCTTACCATGAATTTGCACTTGTCAACATTCAAGCATATACGATAAACTTGACAATTTTGAAACACAAGTCTGAGGTGTTCTATATGATCATCACGCTCTTGTGAGTGAACACATAAATCATCCATAAAGATCTCAAGAAATAGCCTAAGGTACTCCTTGAATACATGACTCATTAACCGCTGAAAGGTTGCAGGTGCATTTGTTAGACCAAATGGCATAACACGATAGGCAAAGATGCCATCTTCAGTAGCAAAGGCTGTCTCGTGTTGATCCTTCGGATCAATTGACACTTGATTGTAACCGGAGAATCCATCCAAGGAACTATATGCCTTTTTCCCTGCAACACGTTCCAAAACATGATCCGTGATTGGAAGTGGGTAATGATCACGTACAGTAGCTGCATTTACCTTCTTGAGGTTTACACATACTCGAAAGTTTTCCATTTTTCTTGGGCACCACTACAATAGGGGAGACCCATTCAGTGTGTTCAATCTCATAGATAAATTTTGCCTCTAAGAGCTTGTCTATTTCTTCTTTTATCTTTCGTGCAAAATTCTCATTGTAAGTATAAGGATGTTGCTTGGAAGGCTTTGCATCCTCTCGCAATGGAATTGTATGCTGACATATGCTTGGATCAACTCCTTTGAGGTCTTTATAACTCCAAGCAAAAACATCGCGATACTCCTTTATTGTTTGAATTAATAACTTCTACTCATCTAAGGACAGGTCTGTGGCAATCCACACATAGCGAGGTTCTTCTCTTGGCTCAGCGATATCAATTTTTTTTTTGCATCTTCTCGACCATCATATGAAATCCCTAGCATGCTTGGCTTTTGTCGCATGGGCTGTTGAAGGACAATCTTCCGATCTTGAAGAGTGTACTGTGTGAAGTTGGGGGGAACATTGAGACCTTGTTCTTGTCCACTTGAGTCATCACTAATTGAAGACCATGCAGTTTTGAGCTCTCTTTTGCAATCTTGCATCAGAGTTTTTCGTTCAACCTTTATCTTTGCACTCGCGACACTCTCATTTGAATCGGTTTGAGACTTGAGTTTTTGTTTTGGTCTCTTTGTTTTTTTGCGATTTTTGCTAACAATTTTTAGCTTTTCTCCTGGTTGGAATCCATCCGATCGTTTTACTTGGTCTTTGATACTATCTTGTGCTTGGACATAGTATAGATCATCTAGAAGGTCACGTGGTTGTACCATTCGTATAGGAATAATGTCATATGTATCTGAGTCACAAAATTGAATTGGCTTAGGTAAAGCACATGTCGATAATGTTGCAAGGACATGACTCCATTCTAGGGGATCAATTAAGTGCTCAAGGAAGGGTTGTGGAATGTATGCCTCATCTGATACACTTCGATTACCCTTAAGTCTCTCAGTGTTGAAATCCTTACATGAGGCTCCACACATCCACAGATCTTCTCGCCCATCTGTCAATGTAACTCTTGAGCCCTCAGATGAAGCAGAATCAAACTCATCTATTGGAGACCTTGTTACATCACGATATGAGTGATTCTTTAGGTTGACCCTTGTGACGACAGAATCATGTCGGAGGTACAAATAATTGTACCCCCAATCTTGAATCATTTGAAATTGTCGCATGAATGGTCTATCCAATATCACTTCATAGTTTGGATGCTTTCCAAAATCCACTACTGCAAATGTGTGCTCATATTCAATCCCACATGTGGTGAATAATATGTTCTCTAGCAGTCCAATGGAATATTCTAAGCTTCCATCTGCTAGCTGCAAGTGCATCCTTGTACTCCTAATAGCTGGTTTGCCCCACTTTTCCCAAATGGACCTTGTCACAATGCCCACTCCTGCTGCACCACTATCAAGTATTGCAGTTGAAGCTACTTTTCGCACTTCTAATGGGAGGGTAGCATTTCCCTGATCGTCCTCACAAAATTTTCCTACTTTGTTGATAGGAACTGACATAACATGCTTTGTCTCAGGGTGTATAGTACATTGATGGTGACCCTTTTGTAGCAATACCTGCTCTGACAAACATGTGGCAATATCATTCCACAACTTTGGTCGAAGCTTTATCAAATGAAGCAAAGGTAAGGTACAAGCCACTGGTGCTGACAAAATAGCTTGCACGATACCCATATCCATCTCCTTTGTCAACCTTCTATGCATGGAGGGTATCCTCAAGGTTTGAGAACAGTTCTCATATTCTCCGAAATAAGATGGTAAGGTTTTCATTGTATGCTTACTTCTAGGAGAAACAATTGTTTGAACTTCCTCTTGGATGCTTGGGCGTGTAAAGTTGTTTTCTGTGCCCCTGGTAAAATCCACTTCAGAGAATGGAGGTGAAATAATAGAGGACATATTCTCATTAACTTTCTCATGAACTGCTGCCCACATCTCATTTGCCATGTCCTCGTTAGCATCAATAACTTCATCATTGCATGGGAAGGCAAGACTAGGTGGTGGCAGAATGCCTTCTTTCAATGGGGTGTCAATTGGTGCAGACTTTTGTCCCAATCTCCTTAGTACTAGGTTAGCTATCTGGTCTGGATTTACTAGTGCGCTCCACTGATCTCTAGGTTGCACCTCAGGGCCAATACCATCTTGGAATTTGAAGTTATCTGTGAAATCCATAGCATCATGGCAACACTCATTGAAATTTGTATGCTTCTTTGCATAGAGATGTGTGTGCAGTGTTGAATTTTTGAGTCCTTTTAAGAAGATAGAAATTAATCGACTTTGGGTGGGCTTCTCATCTTCTGGGCAACGATTAATGTTCTGCTTCATTCTATTTAGACAGTCTCTAACACTCTTAGTCTCGCCTTGCTTGAAAGAGTAGATGTTTGCTACTGTGTCATGCTGAATCCCCATCAAGGAAAAAGCAACAATGAATCTCTCTTTCAAAACTCGTAAAGAAGATTTGCCTGAAGCCTCTAGTGTTTGAAACCAAGCAAGGGCCTTTCCCTCAAGAGTGAGTCCAAATCCTTTAATTTACGTATGCTTGTCAGTCACTTGCGCAGCTCGAACCGCTTGCCTAAATGCTGCTACATGGTCATATGGATCTCCCGACCGTTCGTACTTCTTTACCAGTTTCTGAAGAGTTGATGGCCTTACTCGTTTTGAATACTCATCATCAGGCCTACGGCCTCTCACTCTCAGTGGTTCCTGTCTTTGGTAAGATGGTCCATATGCATCCCAAATTGGTGTGTTGTCCCTATTACCCGCCTCACCAACCCTCTCCAAAGATCTTGTTACCCGCATTTCTGGAGGTGCATTTATGGGAGGCCGAGTTGGCTCCCCTACCCTCCGATTGTCATAGTGAGAGGAACGTTGTTGTGGTGTGATCTGTGGTCGCACTTTTGGTGTAGGATAATATCTTGGTGCTAGAGTTGGGCTACTTGCAGTGGTCCACTTTGATGTTGAGGGTCCCTCTCTAATGAACTCTCTTAGGGGAGGAGCAACAGTTTCTCCAAGAAAGGCTCTCTCTCCTGGTTTAGCTGTATTAGTTGAGAACACTTCCATGAATAATGGTTGTCCTCTCCACGTGAGCTCACGAATCTCCTTCCAATCTAAGTTTCGGTATTCATTGGCCCATTTATCAACGATTCGGTTCTTGTATCCTGCAAGCTTCTCGACTACCACCACAAGTGCTAGAGGAAGATCTAGCTCTGGCAATCTAGTTATGGCATAATATCCTTCTAAAGAGTCCTTATAGACCTCTTGAAGTGGGTCATCCTGAAAGACCTTTGTCATTGGAATTTGTCGTACAAACTCCCATTGGTTCTCAGTCCCCTGATCCATTTTGCTCTTGCCTTTCCTGTCCTTTTCCAAATTTAGATCTACAAAAAGTAAATCATCTATGGATGGCTTTGAGGACTGGGCATTGAATGGTCCAGATCTGGCTTAATGAGCCAATCATCTCTAGACTCCCTTGCTCCGGAAGGCTTTGATAAATCTAGGAACTCACTCTTAGAGAGCTCTCCTAATTTGTCTACATTCTCTGGATGATAGGTGACTTCGTAGCGAACACCGTCTCCACCCATGTACATGTTACCCTGGTCATTGACTAGAGGTGCTCTATAAAGCTCTTAGAAAAAGTCTCCAATCTTAACGAGATACCGTTGTTGTGGATCTCTAAAGATCTCAGCTCCTTGAGCATTCGTGTAGACATATTGAAGTCTCACATTGAGTGGTAACCCCATGATGTCGGCTTCAAATGGATTAAAAGATCTTGTGGGTGTTCTATTTGGGGCTAAGGGATGACTATTTCACGGCCCTAGATTGTCCATAGACAATGAGCTAGTTGTCCTGGAAAGGGTATCAGATTTGTTGGGTTTTATGCTGTGTATGCACCCAGAGGAGTGCTAGTGATCATCAGTAGATTACTGGGGCACTTTTTACTTCAGTTAGTGGAGGTTTTTCCCCCCAGTTTAGCTCAGTTTCACTTATATGCAGTTTATAGGTGTTTTGGTCCTCCCGGCACATTTTATGGCCGGACATGTGAACACATCTCTTTAGGTCACTATTATGTGGCTATTGTACTTCACTTTTCTATTTAGCATATACACTGAAGTCGTGTTCTCTCTCTAAGTTGGCTTCCACGCATGTTTGAAGCTTTTCTAAACCCTAACCCTAACACCTCTGTTGCCTTCATTTGGTATCAGAGCTTTGAAGGCTTGCCTTGCCCTGCCCGTACACTGCCAGGTTATTATTGCTGCTGCCCGTACAACCCGTACATTATTGTTGCTGCCCGTACACTGTGCGCCGATTGCAAATCGTACAGCTGTCGACTGTACTTGTTCGCCTACAGCAACTGCCGTAACTGTGCGCCGCTGTCAGCATCTGTACCTAGTCGCCTCAACGCTGGTCGTCTTGCTCTTGTCAACGCTGGTCGTCTGTCGACTGTGCTCAGTCGACTGCTGCAGCCCGTATACTGTACCTGGTTGCCTCAACGTTGCAGCACCGTACTGTACCTGCCAGCCTGTTTACAGTACCTAGTCGCCTTGCTCAACACTGTGCAGCTTCCGTACCTGTCAGAGCCGACCACAGTACCTGCACAGAACCAGCCTGCAGTCGCCATCAGTACTGTGTAGTACAAGTCGACTGTACGTGCACAGTACAGTCAACTGTACTTGCTCTTTGGTGGACTGTACCTGCGTAAGTACCACAAGCTACTCAGACAATCTGTGGTAAGCATTAAAAATTCAGTTTTTGGAAAATATACAGGCACAACAGGCAGACTTTCTAGGAAAGAAGTCTACAGTCTTTTTTGCACAGTTTTGCGTGCAGCAAATTTGGGCATTTTTGGGGCATTTTGGCATTGTGTACTCCATTTGCTGCTCTACTCAGTCATTGGTGCTTTGAGCTGCACATTCAGAGGATTAAGAGTGCAGGCATAATTGGGTGAACTGTATTCAGTGGAGTACATTTATTTTCAGGGTTTTTGCTATTGGGTTTTTTGATAAACAGGTACAACATTGTGCGTAAGCATAATGGCAAATCAACAGCAGAGTGATGTATTCACGTATTTGTCTAAGGAAGACAAATTGGACGGCACGAACTACTCCTTGTGGAGTTTTATGCTGAAAAATGTGCTTGTGGCAAAAGGTCTTTGGGATTTTGTTAGTGGTGATGAACCACGTCGAGGTCCATTAGCTCCAGAGACTCCTCCCCAAGGGGGTGCTCGTGGACGAGGACAACAGGTACAGGCTCCAGGGCTGCCATTGCCTGTTCAAAGAACAAATGCTCAAAAGACATGGGATGCCAGGGATGCACAAGCTTTGTCACTCATTGCATTGTCAGTACAGAGGTCCATTATACCTCATATTCGTTCAGCTGGCTCTTCACAGAATGCATGGGTGACTTTGGAGCAGATGTATGCTGCTCGTAATGAGGCTAGGATCTCATTTTTGAAAAGAGAGCTGGAAAATCAGAAAATGAATGAAGGAGATGATATGTCTAGCCACTTAAACAAGCTGCAGGATTTGAGAGAGCAACTCATCAATGTGGATGAGATTATTCCTGAGACACAGCTTGTGTCCACCATCTTGCACTCTTTGCCAAGATCTTACTTGGCTTTTCATACCTCTTTGAACCTCAGCATGAGGAATGCTGTTGAACCCCTCAAGTATCAGGAACTTGTTGCTCTCTTACTACAAGAGGAGCAAATGAGGAAGAATATGAATATGAACACAAATGCTGAACAAGCATTTACTACAGGTCAAAAGGGGAAAGGAAAAACTCAGCCAAAGAGTTCAAATCAAAATTCAGGTGATGGTGGTTCTTCACAGGATACCAAGAAAGGTGATGGACAGCCCAAGAAGAAGGGCAAATGTCATTACTGTAAGAAGCCAGGTCACTACATCACGGAATGTAGGAAGAGGATTGCCAAAGAGAAGGCAAAGGAAGCTGGGATGTCTGTTAATGATGCTTCTAAAGCTCCTCCAGAGACTGCTTCTTTTGTTGAGGACAGGGATTATTGTTTTTATACATGCAGCTATGATGCCTCTTGGTCACAGGCACTCAGTATGACAGAGCATGCATGTACTTGGTATTTTGATAGTGGTGCCTCAAAGCATATCACATCTCGCAGGGATTTGTTTAGTCATGTTGGCCTTGCCCCTGTTGGCAAAACTGTTCAGTGTGCCAACAATGCTTCATATCCAGTTCGTGGCATTGGGGAGATTCAGCTTACAGCCATTGATGGCTCCATTCTCCGCCTTACAGATGCCTTATATGTACCAGGGATAAAGAAGAATTTGTTGTCCATTTCTTCTTTAGCACATTGTGGTATGCAAGTCCACTTTGATGATGATAAATGCATGGTCAGAGACAAAGCTAATGCCTTGACCTTGATGCTTACTGGTACATTATGTCATGGACTTTATCAGTTGGATGCATTTCAGCCAGTGGATCAGTCTGCTTATAATGCATTCACTCTTACTCCAGCTATGGTTGATGCGGAGTTATGGCATGCTCGCATGGGGCATGTAAATTTTGGTAGTCTTATGCTTATGCAGCGACATAACATGTTTACAGATCTACCTCTCATGGAGAAGCCTCCAGATCACATTTGTGAAGCATGTATTTTGGGAAAAATGCATAGGTTTTCCTTCCCACGTGATGAGGCTCTAAGAGCAACTGCAAAGTTGCAGCTTATACACAGTGATCTTTGTGGTCCCATGCAGACGAAGTCATTAGGTGGTTGCTTCTATTTTGCAACATTTATTGATGACTTCTCTCGTATATGCTGGGTCTATCCTTTGACACAGAAATCACAGGTATATGATGCATTTTTGGCCTTTGTAGCACTTGCTGAGACAGAGTCAGGATGCAAGGTCAAGACTCTCCGTTCTGACTGAGGGAGGGAATATATGTCACATATGCTGAATTCCTTTCTTGGGAGTAGAGGTATAACACATCAGTATACTACTCCTTACACTCCACAGCAGAATGGGGTTGCAGAAAGGAAGAATCAGTCACTCATGGAGATGGCCAGATGTATGCTAAAGGCAAAAAGGCTACCACATATCTTTTGGGTGGAAGCTGTCATGTGTGCTTGTCATATTTTGAATCGATGTCCCACAAAGGCATTGGTTTCTATTATTCCTTTTGAGGCTTGGCATGGCCGCAAGCCTTCTGTATCGCATTTTCGTATCTTTGGGTGTCTTGCATATGCACACATACCCAAAGAGTTGAGGAAGAAGCTAGATGATAAAGCCACAAAATGCATTTTTGTTGGGTATAGCCGTGAGAGCAAGGGCTACCGGTTATATGACCCACTATCCAGGAAGATATTCACTAGTCGGGATGTGATTTTTGATGAAAAATCAGAAATATCCATGGCTGGTTATGAGGCAAATCAGGCTGAAAATGATGTGTTTGAAGGTCTACTACCTATGGAATTTCATTCCACAGTTGGTGATCCAACTAATGAGGGTACAGGACAGCCAGCAAATGATGTAGGTGGTGCAGAAATTCAGCAGCAAAATGAGCCAGAAGCTGAACCAAATATGGGGCAGCAGGCACCACAGGTCAGACATATACCTAGATGGTATTTGAGGACATTACAGGACAGCCATTTAGAGGGTCCTCTTGCTGGTCGTACTCGTAGGGAGACAAGGACCAATGAGCATGCACACATCATGGATTTGAATCTGGTTATGGCAGCCAGTTTACAGGATGATGATGAGCCTGATTCATTTGTGGATGCACGAGATAATGTGCATTGGAACAAAGCCATGCAGGATGAGCTTGATTCTATTAAAAGGAATCAAACATGGGATTTGGTTGATCTGCCCAAAGGCAAGAAAGCAATTGGTACTAAATGGGTCTATAAGTTGAAAAGACATGCAGATGGATCCATTGACAGGTACAAAGCCCGTCTAGTTGCAAAGGGCTATGCACAGAAGAAGGGCATTGATTATGAGGAGACATTTGCTCCTACATCCCGTATGTCGACACTTAGGTGTGTTTGCATTGGCTGCACATCGTGGTTGGGTTGTTCACCAGTTGGACATAAAGACTGCATTCCTACATGGGGACCTCGAGGAGGAAGTTTATGTATTTCAGCCCATGGGATTTGGAGAACATGGTCATGAGGGGAAAGTTTGCAGGCTGAAAAAGGCCTTGTATGGTTTGAAACAAGCTCCATGAGCTTGGTATGCAAAAATAGATGCTTTCCTACTCACTCAGGGATTTGTGAACAGTCCATCGGAAGCCACTCTGTATGTAAAGAAAGAAGAGACAGATCTGCTGGTCATCAGTCTTTATGTGGATGATCTCTTGCTCATGGGATCAAATGATGACAAAATTGCAGCTTTTAAGGAGATACTGCAATAGACATTTGACATGTCTGACTTGGGGCTTGTACATTACTATTTGGGCATACAGTTTGTGCAGGATAACAAAGGCATTGGGTTGTTGCAATCACGGTATGTTGCTAAACTTCTGGAGAAGTTTAAATTTCAGGATTGCAAACCTATTAGTACTCCTATGGAGCCTGGGATGAAACTGTCACTACAAGATGACAGTATTTCCTTTGATGCCACTACATATGCTCAGGCTGTTGGGTGCCTCATTTACTTGTGTAATACAAGGCCAGATATTCAGTATGCAGTCTCTCAGTTGAGCAGATTCATGCACAGCCCGCGGTTGTCACATTGGCAAGCTGTGAAGCGTGTATTCCGTTATTTGCAGGGTACCTTGTCTCTTGGATTGCTTTATCCTGAGGGGGGTGACATGCAGTTATACGCTTACAGTGATTCAGATTGGGCTGGTGATTTTGATACTAGACATTCCACTAGTGGAAATTGTTTCTTTCTTGGCTCGTCATGCATTTCTTGGCTAAGCAAGAAACAGACCACAGTGGCCACTTCGTCTTGTGAGGCAGAGTACAGAGCAGCCTACACTACTACTGTTGAGTGTGTTTGGCTGCGTCGTCTCATGACTGATATGGATATTTCAGTGGAGGAGCCTACACCTATCTATACTGATAGTCAGAGTGCCATTGCTGTGGCCAAGAATCCTGTGTTTCATGCTCGCACGAAACACATTGAGATTCACTATCATTTTGTTCGGGAGAGACTCCAGGCAGGAGATATCAGTTTGATCTACTGTCCTACAGATCAGAATGTGGCAGACATCTTCACCAAGGCATTACCACATCCGAAATTTGAAGCATTCCGTAGTGCTTTGAATTTGTTTCCTTTTGGTGAAGATGTACAGTGATCACATATCACTCCAGGGGGGTTTGTTGGGTTTTATGCTGTGTATGTACCCAGAGGAGTGCTAGTGATCATCAGTAGATTACTGCGACACTTTTTACTTCAGTTAGTGGAGTTTTTTTCCCCCAGTTTAGCTCAGTTTCACTTATATGCAGTTTATAGGTGTTTTGGTCCACCCGGCACATTTTAGGGCCGGACATGTGAACACATCTCTTTAGGTCACTATTATGTGGCTATTGTACTTCACTTTTCTATTGAGCATATACATTGAAGTCGTGTTCTCTCTCTAAGTTGGCTTCCACGCCTGTTTGAAGCTTTTCTAAACCCTAACCCTAACACCTCTGTTGCCTTCAAGATTGGGATTCGGAAAAGGTTTCAGCGATATCTGCCAAATTTCCTACCGATTGGGTCCCACTTTCCTGCGTAGGTACTCTAGAAGGTGCCCTAGACCTTATGGCAGTGTCTATATGACGTCCCGACTGCAAGTGTATAAGGTCAAATTTTAAGCTTTTTTTTCCCCCCCAAAAAAATCCAAAAATTTTCAAGCTGGCTCAAACTTTGCTAGAACCCATTTTTGAACCCCCTCGAACACATTAGGTCAAAAAAATAGCGTATTTTTCAGGATAAAAAATCGCCTAAAATTTACCAGTTTTCCATACTGAACTCACTATGGGAAAATGGTTCCGGGACCAAAATTTCGACGATGGGTGTTTTCTAACTCCTCTCGGAAAGTTAGAAAACCTTCCATTTTTTTGCGGCAGAAAATAAAAAAATTTTCACTCTTTTTTTTTTTATAATATCCCTTTATCCGGTACAGTGGCGGTCTTTATGGTGCGGTGTGTGGGTCTCTCCGCGCGGTGCGCTGTTCACGCACAGTCGCCTTCTTTTATTATTATTATTTCCTTTTTTGAAGTGCGTGCTCAATGCGCGTGCAGTGAACTCAATGCATGTGCAGCTGCTGTGAGATTTGGAGCGAATTCAATGCGTGTGGCAGGAAACTCAATGAGTGTGCAGCTGTGAGATTTGCAGGGAATTCGAAATGTTCAATCTTCATGTGTGTACAGATTTCAGTTTCTCTACAGGTGCAGGTTTAACAGAGAACTAAAATGCACAAAATTAAAGATGCAGAAAACTAGGCTAAGAACAGAAAATAAAACGAACATGCAGAAAATTGAAACTATAAAAATTAACCTTAGACAGCAAAAATATCCTCAAACAGAATGACAGAAATGCAAATCAGGCCTCTCTCTTTCGCGCACAAATTGAAGTTGGCAGGTTTAGCGCCTACCTCCAATCCTTCCCGTGTGTTGAATCCTTGTCCTGACCTCAAGGGAGAGGCGTAGCTAGCCAATCGCACTCAAATTGCAAGACAATAAAGAGAATTTAACAAAAGATTAGTCTTAAATAAGTAATAGTCCCAAAGCCTGCTCTCCTATCCAACAGTTTTGCAACCGATTGGAGCTTAACAAGGAGTGATAGTGTGTGTATGGTGCTCAACTAATGTAGGCACTCGCTCCGCGGCAGCGGCGCCATTGAAGAGCGGTTCTCTCTACCGTGCAATATAGTGCTCATAGAGTACTACCGATCAACAAATGTGTTGAGAAACACAATGAATCTGAGGACTCGACCCGATTAGTGGATGAAGGCTTATCCCTTGCGGGAGAGCTCACATACACGAACCACCACTTGACGATTCAACCATTCAACACCTCAATCAATCTCTCGATCCCTTAAACCCACTACACTAATAAAGAGAACAAGCAATGCATGGCAATCTCTTAATCCCATTCAAACATTGATTAAATCTTAGCTTTTCCTAATGCAAGCAAACCCATAAGCGTGCATCTACTAACCCACAAGCTTAAGCAAGCATAGAATGTAACATTCACAAACCCACAAGCTCATAGAGAGAGTCAATCCATGAATAACTCATTGCCAATGAAGTGGGCAAGAGCTTGCATCAATGGAGACTACACACACACACACACTACAAGCATGCATACACAAGACAAAGAAAGAAGCATTCAACTAATCATAGATTAATCTACTTCAATGATGCTAAAACAGATTAAGAGAAAGAAGTGGAGCTATACTCATTGGAGCTTGATGCTCATTAGAACCCAATTATTCTCTTTAACATCCAATTGCCTTCTATGCTTGTCGGTAGCCCTTTTATGCTTGTCTTGTGACCTTGCAATGGCTGTCCGCACCTGAGCAAAAGCAATATCCAAGTCTCTTACATACTCATCAGCTACAAATATTTCATCCTTTGTGCGAAGGATGGGTGGCAAAACCACCTTACCATAAACAATCTCAAACGGGGCCTTTCGCGTAGATGCATGCACCGTGTTGTTGTATGCAAATTCCACAAGCGGTAAGTACTTCTCCCGCATGCACCGTGTTGTTGTATGCAAATTCCACAAGCGGTAAGTACTTCTCCCAAGAAGACTTCTAATCCGCCACATAACATTTCAAGAGATCCAACACGGCTGAATTCGCAGTCTCACTTTGCCCATCCGTTTGAGGGTGATAAGCTGATGAGAAATCCAATTTAGTGCCCATATTATTAAATAAGGCCCGCCAAAAGAGACTTGTAGTCCTGGGATCTCTATCCCCCACAATGGACTTCGGCATTCCATGATGTTTGAACACTTGTGCAAGATATATTTTAACCATATGCTCAGCTTTGATGGTCTTTTTGATTGGCAAGAAATGAGCTTGTTTGCTAAACCTGTCCACAATTGTCCAAATTGCATCATTACGGCCACTACATTCTTCTTCTCATAAATGCCAAGAGAGAGCTCTGCATCATGCAATCTACGGCTTTTATAAGCCACGGCATGTCCCTCTTGATTAAGGACAGCTCCTATGCATAATCCAAGAAAACTACGGATCTCATGCACCGAACTCAATTTGGGCCAATTCTGAATTGCATCAATCTTTGCAGGATCCATCCACACTTCATCTTTGGACACAATATGTCCAAGATAATGTATCCGTGACAAGAAGAACTCACTTTTCTTTGCATTTATGAAGAGTTTATGCTTACGGAGTTCTTCAAAAACAATGGCCAAATGAGCTCTATGCTCTTCTTCGATCTTCGAGAAGACTAGGATGTCATCAAAGAAGATACCTGTAAATTTCCTGTACCCATGGAATATGCGATCTATCATTCTATTGAATGTAGCTGGAGCATTTGTAAGACCAAAAGGCATAACAAGATACTCATAAAGCCCAAATGCTATCCTGAAAGCAGTTTTGTGTACATCCTCAGGCACTACACGCACTTGATGATATCCACTCTTGAGATCAATTCGGCTAAAGCATGCCGATCCATCCAACTTGTCAAGGATGTCGTCTATGCGTGGAATCGGAAACCGATTCTTGATGGTAAGCTTATTCAAAGCTCTATAATCCACACACATACGAAAGGATCCATCCTTCTTTTGAACCAAGAGGACGAGTGAACAATATAGGGAAGAGCTTGGCTGAACCAAACCCTTCTCAAGAAGCTCCTTCACCTGCTTCATGATCTCCTCTTTTTGGGATGCACTTACACGATAGGCTGGCCTATTAGGTGGTGAGCTACCCGGCACAAGATCAATGCGATGATCTTCCGGTCGTACGGGTGGCAACTCATTTGGTAACTCATCAGTAAAACAATCATTGTGCTCTTGCAAAAATTTCAGCCTATTATATTATTTTCCTCAACATGATCTTGTACAAAAATCAAGTACGCAAAAACACTCTTTTTCATTACTTTCTTAATTTGTACATGAGATACAAGGGGAATGGTATCACCCTCTTCACTAGCATCAATTACATGCTCTCGGCCTTTATGCATGAAGGTGA
Source organism: Cibotium barometz (assembly GCF_041138505.1). NCBI lineage: Eukaryota > Viridiplantae > Streptophyta > Polypodiopsida > Cyatheales > Cibotiaceae > Cibotium > Cibotium barometz. Next base: position 13,999,020 of record NC_141099.1, read on the forward strand.
TCCTGTTGGTCTTGTAAGCCTTGCACGGATCATTACGTGTATGCCAAGGCTTTCCAAGCAATACATCACAGCCATTCAAAGGTGCCACAAGAAAATTCTCATGATCCACATAGCCTTGAATGTGTATGCGCAACTTGCCAAAAATAGGCATGACCTGTACTTCTCTACCAACAAAGGCAGCCCTTGCTTCAATTTGAGGACCCATGTCCTCCACTTCAATACCCAAAGCAGCTGCCATCTGTGTGGATATGAAATTTTCAGATGCACAATCATCAAACATGAACAAAGCGGGCTGATCCTTGAGCTGTCCCCAAGCTTTACATACAACCCTGTCTTTGCTATCATGTGAAGTGTTGTCTTGCACATCCGGAACCATATGCACAATTAGGCTTTGATGCATTTGCATTATCACGCTTCTTCTTGTTTGGGCATGCCTTTGCAATATGCTCGGTGCTACCACAAGTAAAGCATTTCCCCTCACTCATATATTGCTTTTTCTGCTCCGGAGTGAGACCATAGTCTCTCTGTTTGAAGGGATGCTTCTTGATAGTGTTATTTTCAGTCTTTGAACCATTTTTATCTTGGTTTTGGTCCTTTTTAGGTGGCTGTCTATCATTTTGCAGGATTTGGACAGCCCTCTTTTTGCCTTGAAATGAGGGTTCAGCCTTATTGGATCGACTCAATTTGAGTTCCAATTGCTCAGTGGCGGTGGCGGCAGCGACTGCGATTAGTTGGTGTAAGGTATGACCAGGATACATTTGTAGTCCCGCTTTGTACACAGGTTGCAATCTCGATTGAAACCTTCTCTTCCTTTTTGCCTCGGTGACATGCATAAATGGAGACACCTCGAAAAGCACTTTCCAAAACTTTTGTACATATGCATTTACCGATTCCTTCTCATTTTGCTTCACCCAATCCCACTTCATTGTTATCTCATTCAATGCATTGGGGAGGCAAGAATTGACCATAGAACCTCTCCTTGAACTCTACCCATGATCTAACAGGATTTGGTGAGAGCTTCTCCGTGAGCCACCAATGGACAGCAGTGCCTTTTATAAACATGCTTACATGCCGGATCATGGATTTCCGAGTGAAATCCTCATCACTGAAAGTAATATCAAACTGGGCAATAAAAGCAAGTGTCTTTGATGCATCATATTTCTCCATGATGTGTTAAACTTCACAGATTTGTCTCCGACTTGACTTTGATGCATGTACCTACATCTCAACATGTTTTCCCCCATGTTTGTCCATTGGGATAGCCCCTGTGAATGACTGGCATCATTTTTGGACCAAAAGGTGATGCATAAGGCATAGATACATGTGCCCTGTAAGCATGAGGCATGGCTGGCCCCTCAACATGCATTGATACATTTTCAGCCGTACCTTCTCCCTCACGAGCACACTGGAAGGCATGAGTGGCATGAGAGATACGCGGAATACCTGCACCAAAAGAAAATTGCAGCCCATGTTGCATGTGCTTTGCATGCACATTTTCAGCCGGCAATGGCATTTGACATACATTTTGACCACTGCCATAAACATTGTTTTCTTCACGGGCTACATAAGGTATTCCTGCATGGCGTGAAGTCATTGATTGTTCCTCTCCCATAGCATGGAGATTCGTCCTCTTAGACATAAGTTCTTGTTCGGGCACCTGTGGGGATTCCAAGACATGTGGGATGGTTGCCTTTTCTGCATAGGCATCCTCGGTACGAGCCAAGTATGCACGTGCTGCATCCCTCGGTTGCATGTGCAACTCTTGAGCAATCATTGCCATTGCATGATCCATATAAGATTCAGCTTTCTTGGTCTCCAAACGGTTATGTACCAATGGATTCTCGCGACGGTAGAGATTCAATTCTTCTTGTTGTGCATGGAGAAGAGCCTGCATACGAGTAAGTTCAATCCTCAAGACTAGGGACTTTTCTTTCTTCATCTTCTCTTTGCCACGGGATGGCTGTCCCACATATTCATGTTCCCTATTGTGCACCACATGAGTTTGCTCATCTTGTAAAGCATTGGAAGAATGCATTTCATTGTCCCCGCCTCTTGTGTTAGCATCTCCAACATTCATTGTATGGCTATCCATAATGTTGTAAGTGTAGAGATAGCTAGTGTTCACGATGATCGTCTCTCACGATTGAAGTGAAAGAGAACCGTATGCTCTGATACCAATGTAACTTCGTTGAACACAATGCTAATCAATACACTTAAATACACTAAGATTTGATGGACACTTGCTCAAATACAAGAAGTAAATTGCTGAATTGACAAGAGACACACAATGAGCCGGAACGGCCGACCTCTCCCTCAAATAAAGTATATTGATCTTGGGAGAATCAAGTACATAGTGTCATGGGCATTTCTGACGAGATTTCCATACCAATGCATATGAATACATCATTGCAAACAAGTGGTTGTCGTTGTAGACTTGCAATCCACACTACTCTCTCAAGTGTCCATGTTCCCTACCATCTGTTCTCTATTGTTCCACCAACACATGGTAGCAATAATCTACAAGAGAGCACGTAGGACAAGAGAACACTACACAGGGTATGTGATCTTGTAATCCGGTTCTTCCCTCCTGCTACTTGCTTCCATATTTAAGCGTAAAAGCTTACCAATAGCAAGTAGAGTCGATGACAGTGGAAGTCTTCGCGATGGAAGTCCTTGGAGTGTTGAGATCTTCGATTTGTCATCTTTCTTCGCGACAAAAGTCTTCAAGAGGATGAAGGGAACCTTGGGAAAGCTTCCCCTATGGTTCAACTTGAGAAAGGAGGGCTGAAATTAGGGTTTTCAGCAAAAGACCAGAAATTACAGCAATAAAGAGAGCTGTTTTGCTGAATTTCAGTCATTGGGAGTGTGTAGAAGAGTGATTAGCATCCGGAATCACTCTTGGAAGCTTGAAAATCACCTTAGCAAGCTTGGAAATGGAGTTGGGAAGGAGAATGTGTAGAAAATGCAGCCCAACAGTCCTCATGGAGAAGGCACCAATCTCTAGAGAGAGGAAGAGGAGTGAGGTGGTGAGTTGTCCAGTGTAGGTGGCAGGCAGGTGCTTTGTGGAGCAAGCTAGACTGGACACATGGCTGGTTACTTCCTTTGTACAAAGGGGATAAGGTCTGGGCGGTGGACATTGGGTTATGTCCACCTCGGGACATCAGTGTGTGTGAACACCGAGCTGGTCATAATTTATAAGTGAGTTTTGGTCGCCCAAAACTTAATGAAGTGTGTACACACTCACTTATAAATTAGTGCTAACTCCTAAGGCTAGGTTTATGACCAATACTTACCACCTATCACATGCCACATAACCATGTCAGCAGACAGTTTCACACGCACGGTTCGCGGCGGGCGGACATCCCCTTACCCGGAACTACACATTGGTCAAGTAAGCATGAAAACAGCATGCAATTTCAATTGCAAGCAAGCACATAAAGATGCTATGCAATGCAGCGTTGGTATGGACATTCCCCGTTCATGAGACTATACCAAAATAGACGTGCTCCAGGCAAGTATACGAGGTACCAGACTCAATGGAACACCAATCCACCAAGCATTTCCGGGCATGTACACGGAGGCACAAGTCCGAACGGAAAGCCAACTCCATAGTATCACATGAGTGGCATCGATCCCTGGCATATACAACTGCCATGGACACCAGTCCAATGTACATACATGATAAGAAAGCACGGGTGGTCCAATTGGGTGGCCAAATGGTGAAATCAATGAGAGGGGGGAACCACCTCCAGCCAGACCCTCTCGCGTGCGTCCTTCACCTCTGGGGATAATGGAGCACTAGTGAGAAGAGATCAGAAAAAATCTGTGGCAATGGGTACACGGGGGGGATTAGAAACAATAGCTCCGTCTTGGCCACACAACTTGCGAATGCCATCTCTCCTCTTGTGGGGACCGGCTATCTCAAAGAAATCCCTTGTAACTCTGTTGACGGCCTGGGTCCAGAAGGAAGCTCTGGCATGGTACCTGTACTCCACCCCCCTGTCCTCTATGGCTCTAATCTCCGTGTGGGCGGCAACAAGCTGACTCTCAATCCATGGGCTATATGGGAAACTGTCCTGAAGCCGCTGTAAAGAAGGTAGACTCCTCCTCAGACTCCTCTTCTGCGCATGAAATCCCTCCAATCTGCATTGGGCTGCCTCCTGTAAGAATTGTTGATCTCCGCAAGCCCACATCCAATGTGCATGCAACAAAGCCTGAAATAAAGCCTAGTCCCGTCCATATCTGCTCTATCTTGCCGCTGATCTTGGGGTCCTGAATGAGGTTGTCTGGAATCCTAGAGCCTGCACGCCTGTCTTGCCTGTAGGGGTCTTCTAAGGATAGAATAATCGGAGTGTGATTTGAAAAAGTAGTGCATGCCAAGATAATAATCATGCCTCCACGGCCGCAAGCCCACTCATTAGCGGACATGCAGATTTCACATTGTGAAGTTTTCATGCGAGTTGCGGCCAGTTGATATTGTGCTAATTCTTTCTATCTTTAGCGGTGCATTTGCCCTATCAACTACTTATTTGCTGTACTAATTCTTTCTATTTGCTACTTTCATTAGTGCTAGGCTTCATTATGGCTGAGTCTGCCATGCATCTCCGGAGATTTGACAGAAACTCAGTACGAAGGGCTTTGTGTGAACATATGCTCTTATGTGTGTGTGTGTGTGTGTGGAGTGCGTGTGTGAGAGCATATCTTGATACAGAGTTCTACACCCACTGTTTGGCACTGATGACGTTAGTGGAGATGTCGTAGTATCTAGTCCATACTATGCATAATGGAGTTGATAGTTATATAGTCTTGTGGGTTGACTACCATGAGTATATAACATGCACATTCCTAAACGGTGAATTTGGGCATGTTCCTCGATTCATCTAGGTATAGAATTCAACCGTATTAGCGAACATGCAGATTTCACATTGTGAAGTTTTCGTTCGAGTTGCGGCCAGCTGATATTGTGTTGATTCTTTCTATCTTTAGCAGTGCATTTACCCTATCAACTACTTATTTGCTGTACTAATTCTTTCTATTTGCTACTTTCCTTCGTGCTAGGCTTCATTATGGCTGAGTCTGCCCTGTAGCTCCAGAGGTTTGACAGAAACTCAGTACGAAGGGCTTTGTGTGAATATATGCTCTTATGTGTGTGTGTGTGCGTGGAGTGTGTGTGTGAGAGCATATCTTGATACAGAGTTCTACACCCACTATTGGGCATTGTCAACTGATGACGTTAGTGGGGATGTGGTAGTATCTAGTCCGTACTATGCAAAATGGAGTTGATAGTTATATAGTCTTGTGGATTGACTACCATGAGTGTATAACATGCACATTCCTAAAAGGTGAATTTGGGCATGTTCCTCGATTCATCTAGGTATACAATTCAACCGTATTAGCGGACATGCAGATTTCACATTGTGAAGTTTTCGTCCGAGTTGCGGCGAGTTGATATTGTGCTAATTCTTTCTATCTTTATAGGTGCATTTGCCCTATCAACTACTTATTTGCTGTACTAATTCTTTCTATTTGCTACTTTCCTTCGTAGTATCTAGTCCGTACTATGCATAATGGAGTTGATAGTTATATAGTCTTGTGGGTTGACTACCATGAGTGTATAACATGCATGTTCCTAAAACGTGAATTTGGGCATGTTCCTCGATTCATCTAGGTATATATATATAAAACTTGTCAAGTCTAGAGAGGTTGGGGCCGATGCTCCTCCTATCCGATCGTGAGAAGCTAAGGCTCCCAAGGATGCACCTAAACTTTGGAAGATGCCAAGGGTCATGTCCCCTAAGTGCCAGTATCGTCTCCTTCCAGGCAGAGTACTTTGCTCTTGAGACTGTGGCCGTGACTTGTCTGTGTATGTCCTCTGTTGTCGGCAAAAGCTGCCCATTGATAGAAATACAAACTCCTCCTTGCGTCCTTGAAGGGCCAAAGGATGGAGACCAGAAAGTGTGCTCTTGCCTGGTAAAATCTTCCCGCATCGGTGGGTGTGCCCCTTAGAAAGGTGATGCTCTTGGAGGAAAAGAATTTTGATAGGTCTCCCAAGTGTAGCTCTATGAAGCTCTCCTCTAAGGATGCCTACCTGTAAGAATGGGGGAGAGGTACTACGACCGAAGTATGCATGGACACAAAAAGCAGCACCTCCAGGCTGGAGGCCACCATCTCCCCGTCGTGGTCTTTGTGGCCTGAGCCTCCAAGCTCCATCCTAGCCAACGGCCATAGATGGGTGAGTACGTCAGTGATGCGAAGGTCGTGAAGATGATGGGAGAGAGTGAACATCTGCTTAGGTGTGAACACTTCCTTATACCTGGATAAGATAAGTGTGACATGTTTCATGTGTGTGTTTGTGAGCATGATTTGTTTGGGTCAAAAGATATGGTTTGTGAGCATGATTTGTTTGGGTCAAAAGATATGGTTGTAAGCCCCAAAATTCATGTACACGGTGTAAGAACATCTCAATCAAATCTTGTTCTCTCTCCTCTCTCCCATGGCTCACCATTTTCATCAATTGGTATTAGAGCTAGCTGTCCGACAGATCTCAATGCCACATCATGCTTTCAGCCCAACCGTCCACTGCCCATTATTTTCGTTGCCTTTGCCGACCATCTGTTTTCATCGCCGCTGCCCGTTTTCACCACCCACTAGGCGGAGTTTATGATAGCATGCTGGCCAAGCTGCTCAGTCGGTTGGGTGGACTAGGGGGGACGGACCTCAGTTGAGCCACCCATGTGCCGGGCGTCACTAGGCACTTAAGGGCCTTGCCTGGACCATACCATTTTTCGAGCCTGGAGTGCTGCTTCACCCCCGTGCCGATTGTTCTTTGCGGCCTGTGACCACGTCCTCTTCGTCAGCACTCACCTATTTCCGCCTTCGTGGCTTGCCGTTGTTACCTGTGACCCGTGTCCACTCGCTCCCTTTCTTTGCTCTTTGCCTGCTTGCACAGCTTCTTCATCCGCGTGTCCATGTGCCTCTTTGCTCTGTTCCTCATGCATCTTCTTCTCCCGCTTGCTCTTTGCATGTGCTACACCTGTGCCTTCGGCCGACAGCTCCATGTTAGATGGTATCTGTTACCACATGTCATCTACCACAATTGCTCTTTGAAGCTGGACACCTCCCACACTCAGAGATACCTACAATACCCCTCCCTCCATGCCATCATTTCTAGCCTTTGAGCTGCCGCTACTTCAACATCATGGCATCATCACTGGCAACAATCAACATTTTTTTTGTTGTTCGATTTCCTACCTAGCAAACCAAGATGCAGCTCCTGCTTATGTCAAAGGGAGTATGGTAGATTGTCTGTGAAGATGACGAAGATCTAGGAGATATTGCTCCAGAAAAACAAAAGGTGTGGCAACAAAGAAATGAGAAAGCCATCGATGCCACACAAGAAATGAGAAAGCCATCACCCTAATTTGCCTAAGGCTTGTAGATTCTTTGGTGCATCACATAGACTTCAAGTCAACAACCAAGCAGATCTAAGTAAAACTAGAAGGTATCTTCGGTAACAAAATCACTAACTCTAAGGTTTTCCTTAAGCTCAAGTTTTATGAAAATGAAGAGTTAAGTGATCTGGCCAAGTTTGAGTCAATGACCCAACAAGTTGCTAGCCTTAAATGTGAACACGAGGATGAAGACAAGGTGGCTGTACTCATTAAGTGTATGAGAGGGGTCACTCGATTTGAGCAGACTCTGGAAATCCTTTGTGTGGCAACAACAAGCTTTGAAGGCCTAGTGGCTTTGCTTCTCGAAACAGATAGAAGAAACAAAGAACAACAAGTGGGCTCGGGCAGCAGTCTTGACTATGACAAAGCTTTTGTAGGAGCACAGAAATGGAGGAGTAATAAGAAGGTTCAATGTAGGTACTACAAAAGGATGGGGCACAAGGAGGCCAACTGCATCAAAAAATTGGAAAAAGAGCAAGAAAAGCATCATGTAAATCTCATAGCTGAAGATGAGGAGGTACCAACTGAAGAAGAAGAAATAGTTGCAGCAACAGCCCAAGTCTCCCTCAATGAGGAAGACTATGACTGAGCATTCTAGTTGTAAGTAAAGGGTTTTGTGCCTTGGAGGTCTCCTCGAAAAAGATTTGTAATAAATGTTTGTGTGTTGTTTGCCTCACTCATAAAAGGCTCCATGTTATCCTTTATTCCTATTAAGAGCAAGGGGGGTGATGAGCAGCTAATTTTGCTACTTCGATCACTTGTTGATTGGAGGACTAGTATGGCATGGGAGGTGCTTATGCAGAGTCAAAAAGGATGTGCACAATCTCCCCCTAACACTGACCCATACATATATATCAAGTCGTTAGGACCGAAGACTACCATGCAGAAAACACATTCCATGCAAGCACTTTGACCTAAAACAATAATATCTATGGAAGAAATTTGAGGATTACTTGTTACTTCGATCAAATGAGATGTCTTGGCCTTGGCCGTCGGACAACTTGCCTTCATATGGCCCTTTTGACTGCAGGAAAACACCTGTCCTTCCTAATGTTTGGAAGGATTTGCTGATGCTGTTGATCCTTTTGTGGATTGGGTTAACCTGAAGACTAGGTTTGGCAAACTTAAACTTTCATTTATGCTTGGAAGCTTGCTTAGAAGTTTGTGTGGTTTGAGGTTTCTCAGAGATGTTCTTTTACGTTTGGCCAGCCATCATCTCTTCATAAATCCTAGCATACCGGATGGCATCCTCCAGTGTCTTGCTATGATTGTTCTTTACCTGGAGCTTGTGTCCTGGTGCCAACCCACGGATAAAAAACCCACACAATGTTGTGGCATCCATGTGTGCTGTATGGGACTGCAACTCTCTGAATCTCTAAATAGGTGTTGAAAGACATGTTCTTCATGTCCAAGTCGGTAAACTTGGCCACAAAATCAAACTCATCCTCCACCTGGAGGAAATCGTTTTCTAAAACAGTGTGTTAAACTTTGCCCAAGTACTTGGTTTATTCTTGAGTTCTCTCCACCATGTCAGGGGTTTCCCTTTTGGGACCCCTAACCATCTGAATCTTTCGAGCTTCTGGGAATGGGTGAAACTCAATGTGTATGTTCAACGGTTGAGCCAAGAGTCAACCACCTCCTTGGTCATCTCCTTTTTCTCACTGGCAAAAATCTCGGGTGCAAATGAAGGAGCTACTGCAGTCAGTCCTGTAGGAGCCGCCGCACCAATCATTGTTTGTTGAAGTACAACCATCGGATCCTGCAAAAGCTGGATCTCTTCTTGGAACTCTGCTCAGAGTTGTGCCATTTGCTCCTCGAAGTGGCACTCCAAGTAAGCTTTCTCAACCCCTTCTACCACCTCTTGCTGCACCTCCAAGTGTTCCGTTGACCCTTGAGGATGGTCCTCCTCATGGTCGGAAACATCATCACTGAAGTGGAGTTCTGCCGCCATGGTAAAAAGAGAAATAGAAAGAAAGAAAAGTTTGCTGTTGCAAGATACCTATGTGACCGATTCTGAAATTCAGAAAATCCGGGGAGAAAACATACGTTTGACTTGAGAAACTAGAGAAAAGCATGCAAAACAAGGTGACCCACCTGTACTCCACACACGAGATGAAGAACCGGCTGAGAATCTCACAACGGGCTGCCATCAGTCGATTTCATCACGGGCTGAGTACAAGTGGTCTAAGGCCTTACCTTTTATGGCCAAAAAAACACTTACGTGCTTTTTCCTCAAAAAAACTAGGCCTTCAATAATTGGGCGCTAAAAACTCCCCCCCTGCTCCTTTTTCTTTTTTATAACAAAAATATCATAACTGTTTATTTAAAATAAACATAATCCAATAGATGGCTTTAAAATATGGTTTTTCTGCCCAAAAAACAGCTCGCCACCTCCCTGCTTTCTCTCTCTCTGTGCCCTGCCCTGCCCTGCCGTCCGCCTGTTCTGTCCATATGCGTCAGCCCTTACGCCTGTCCGTTGGCCTGTACAGTCTATCCAGACTGTACGACCTGCTGGACAGCCTGTTCCCAGCGTTGTAGAGGCTGCTGTGCATCACCACTGGTTGCAACTTCTGCCCGGCTGCTGTCTGCGCATCTTCTGCTTGGCTGTTGGCACCCAGATCAGAGCAACATCTAGCCCTAGTAGACAGCCGCCTGCTGCACTCACGGAACCTGCACATGGTCGCTTTTTTTCTGCACGTCTGGCTGCAAGCGCTGACATAACAGAGAGAAAACCTAGGGTTTCCTTCCGAAAAACAGGGGTTTCCCGGGACAATTTCACCTACATGCATTCATACAAATCTCCCCTTTCTCCCTCCTCTCAGAATCCACATAAATCTTATCGTGCCAACAAAACCCTAAAAAACCACCGACTTGTTGCAGATTCACAATGCAGATATGCTGATCAAGATACTTGGCTCAGGCAACCTTGAAAAATACAAACGACACACAAACCTTGCTTTTTCCCGCCTTTGCGATTAGGCTTGCTCTGATACCGACTTGGAAGGACTTCTCCCAAGGATCTCCGATTAGAGAAACCAAATAAAAGGGGTGCAGGCAGGCTCACCACCCAAACAAAGGTTCGCGTCCGCAAACCTCCCCCAAGCTAGGGGCTAAGGCTCCACTCCCACGAGTCCATGCCAGTTAGCCCTGGCATCCCATACCACGAGTGCTTGCCCACATGGGTCCTCGGCAAGACTACCAGTGATCTGCCATGTCCATGGTAGGAGTAAGCCTCTTGGTCTAGGTCCACAATGAATCAATAATAACCCAAGACTCACTTATATAGTGCTTATTGTTGTGATAAATAACATTCTAATCATAAATAGCCAATAACATAACCTTGGATTTATTAAATTTGAACCTTAGCCACTTGGATCGGCTTGCTTTTCCTTTCCTAATCCCAGAGCTCACCTAACCTTGTTGGATTAGTTCCTAATCTCAAGGGTTAGTGCTAGGTACATACCATTGGTGGGCATGTGCATAGGGAGAGGTAGAGAGAGAAAAAACAAAACTTCAAAGAGAGTATATGCACGACTCAATGATGATTCTATTGATATGATTGAAGTGATTGTAGTTGACCAAGTACAATGCTTTTTGTAGGCTTGAGAGTAGCCTTATCTTTTGACACATACACATGACACATGTCAACACACACTTCTTTTTTTTTTTTGATGAAAACCATTGTTTCATTATAAATGCAATGTACATTCATAGCCGCCCCAACATGGAGCAGCTACTGCGGGAAAACTAGAAACAATGATAAAACACGTCACACACACACACACACACACTAATGACGTGTGACACACTTATCTTATCCACATATAAGGGGGTGTTCACACCTAAGTAGGTGTTTCACACACACATACATATGAATAAGGACTCTTACACACATAGGATGGTTACACATGAGATGACAAAGATGTGAAGCTCCGAAATACCCAACAAACCCCCCTTAGGAGCGACGGAGGTGAGATTCAAGTTTTCAACACACAAAGGAAGTAACTCTTCTAACTCCATCACGTGCTGCAAGGGAGCGATCTAGCCATGCACACCTCCCATGCCATGTTAATCCTCCAATTAACAAATGACCGAAGCAACAAGGCCAGCTCTTTGTCACCCCCCCCTAGCTCCTCACAAGGATTATAGATAAGAAACCTTACACAAGGTGGTGAAAACCCAAACACTGACATTGAACATTTATTGCAAATCATTTTTGGGGGACTACTTGGGCAGAATACCCATGACACTTACACACATAAATACAAAACATAGATAACGATGGGGATTTTAGACCCCCCTTTTCGGGAATGCTGGTGGAGACACTGATTTCTTGTGGTGATTCTAGTGCTGAAGCACCCTCCATGGTGTTGCGAGAACTTCAATCAGTGTGATAGGCTTTCAAATTGAAAAACCCCAAATTTTTGAATTTGTAGAAGCTTCAAGTTCGAAAATGCTGGAGTGTTTAATTAGAGAAAGATTACCTAATTTTTGGAAAAGCACTATTTTTTTTAAATGTTGCATAACACCTACAAGCTGTTGTGTGGTGGGGAGGCAGTGGGAGCAAGGTGTTGCACTAGGAGAAGGCGGGTAGTTCGGGTGGAATGAGCAATGGGCTGGTGTTGTCGAGTAAGTTGCTAATGGCGATGGGACTCTATAAGCGGCATTGGGGGACGTGTTTAAAAGCCTTTTATTAAGGCTTTTGGTAAGCCTTAAGCCTTTACGCCAATGTGGTTGGTCTCACAACAGCCAGTGCACAACATGCGACACACGCCCAACGACCGGTACACAACTCCAATAGCTGGCTCTGAGCTGGAGCAAGAGGCGGCACATGCCTTCCAACAATCAAGGGTGCACTCAAGTGGCCACTGTCAGACAAGCGCAGTAGGGACACACCAACCAACGAGCGAAAGTAGCAACGCAGAGGACCGTTGAGCTGAGATACCATTTTTTGGTATTAGGGTTAGAGAGTCGCATAGGTGAGTTACAAGGGATCAAACATATCCATGGTGGGCGTGTGTGTGTGTGTGTGTGTGAGAGAGAGAGAGAGAGAGAGAGAGAGAGAGAGAGAGAGAGAGAGAGAGAGAAGAAGAAGAAGAAGAAGAAGAAGAAGTAAGTTGTATTAACTTCTTCAAAAGGCCAAAATGACCTATGAGACCAAAAGGTTACATCATATCCATGAGGTACATCATCCTGGGTACAAAATAGTAGTAAAGAAAGATAACAAAAATCTAGAACTATAAAATCTGATCTAGGTACATGAGCAGAGAGCTCTCATATCACCCTAATACATCCCTCATGGGCCGCTGTGACATGGTGCTCAAGGTGGTAAAACTGAGCTAGCGCGAGAAGGTCTTGCGATGATGGGAGATGATGGCCCAGATCCTCTTGTGGTGGCATGGCCATGGGGTCAGGGGCGTCGATCTTTGCATAACTCAGTGGCTCTGTCGAGTGTCACACCTCTCTGTCAAGCTCCTGCACTAGGCTGTGGTTTGGGTGTGATGGGTGGATCGGCCCGCGGAGTGCTGGTATGGAAGAAGTCGGTGGGAGCTCTCTGTGCTGGTCCTCGAGCACGTACAACTGATCTGGATCTCACTAAGGACTCCTTGTGTCTATGGAACTCTAGAAGAAAAATTCCCAGGCATCTCTAATCCAGGAAGTCCATGATCCTCGAAAGTGGTCCGAACCCAGCTCGGAAGAGGTAGTGGAACCTCCCCCGAATCTCATAGTATACATGGCATCGGCATATATAATGATCCTCTGTCTCGGGTTCTGTGTGACAAAGCTGGCATATCCTGTCCTCTGGTGCGGTCGCCCTGGGCCCATATCTGGCAGTCTCCACTCTCAGCCGGTGGGACGAGGTGCGGAGCTGGCCGATCGTGCATCTCACCCCAAAGGATAGGTGTGTGTCCTTGTAGCATGGGCGGATGATGAAACCATCCTCTGCCAGCCATAGGAGGTGATCTCTGTAGAAGGCCATCTTCGTCCCCAGTGGACGACTAGGTGAACTCCATGTCCTCTAAGTATCCAGTATGACAATGTCCTTCTTGATAACCTTGTTCTGCTCTATGCGGCTTAGAGCATGGGCCTATGAGACCAAAGTGATACAATAATGTCCATGGCATATCTCATCATGGAATGGAAAATAAAATAGAAAGAAAACCTAAACATAGCTATCTCACTAGGGTGATACAAAACTGTCCATGGAAAATAAAATAGAAAGAAAACCTAAACATAGCTATCTCACTGGGGTGATACAAAACTGTCCATGGAAACTCATCATGGAATACTAAGAACATAAAAACATGAGAGCAGCATTAGCTCCGAATAGATGGTATACCACTCTCCAAAATATCAAGCATGGGGCTAATGAGTATGGCCGAGAGGTCTCCCTCAACTATGTCACGTGGAAAGGTAGCTCGATGGTGGTGGAGCATGTCTTGGATCTGGAGCTGATAAGGTGATCGTGGCCGATGGGGGGGCCGGGGCGTCGGGCACGCTGGAGTGCGGAGGCTTGGTCCGAGGCAACTCCTCTCGGGCGAGGTAGGTCCGGAGCAGCTCGTGGAGGGTCCACAAGATCCACTATATTGGTGTCCTCCACCTCTTGGGTCCGGAAGAAACTGGTGATGGTTGGCTGGCGAGGGAGGGGGCCGAAGCTCTCTCAAGAAGGTGTCCCTGTGTTTGTGGAGCTCAAGAAGGAAGAGGCCGAGGCAACGCTGGTCCTGGAAGTCAATGATCCTCGAGAGTGGACCAAATCCCTCACGAAATAGACAGTGAAACCTCCCGTGGATCTCATAGTATATTGGGCAGCGGTATATGTAATGCTCCTCTGTCTCGACCTCTGTGTGGCATAATCGGTAGATCCTCTCCTCTCTGGGTCTCCGTATGTGCTTCCTGGCTCTGAAGATGCGCTCATCTCTACCTGTCTCCACTCTGAGGAGGCAAGATAAAACCTGTATCTGACCAATGGCAATCCGCATGGCATGGGACATGTGAGCACTCAAGGAGCCTGGCTGCTAGATGAATCCATCCTTAGTGAGTGTGAGGAAGTGATCTCTGTAGAGGTGCATCTTTGTGGGGAGCTTTGAAGGTGTGATCCATGTGCAATGGGTATAGAGGCTGAGAAGATCTAACCGGATAACCCAGTTGGTATCCTCATGAAAGAGCTGGAGAAAAGGGGAGTCCAAACTGTACTGAAGGGGGGGTAGGCGGTCCATGCGGAGCCCATATACTGAGAACCAAGTGGAAACTAGTGCATACCATACTCCAGAGTAGCCCTCAAGTGCTAGCTGTCTTGAGGACTTGTAACTCGCGGCGAGCCACGTACTCCTCCTTATGTGCGGGTCTCGCCTGAGAAAGTTGACTCCCACTCATACTCGGCTATGTATGGTAAGCCCCTCTCAAGGCTCTGACGAGTCTCCAGCTCCTGTAGTCTGGTAGGGTCGTCTAGATCGAGTAGTGGGACTTGTTTCCTGTCTTGGCATTGAAATCCTCGAGCAGGAGGACTTCCCCCAGCTATGAGAACTCCATAATATCCCCATATAATGGTAAGTACGGTGACTGGCCATGCTGTGCGGCATAAGGGGAGTGGCGTGGTGCAAAATAACACATCAATGTGGATGACTATGTCACTGCTAAGCAGTAGCTGCACCCAAAGATACCGTGCATCCTCGTCCTTCTGGACGATGCTGAGAATCTGTCGAAGATGGGATCTAAAAAGGACAGCTATCCCTCCAGAGGCACGTACTCCTCCTGATGTGCGGGTCTCGCCTTAGAAAGTTGACTCACTCATACCTAGCTATGTATGGTAAGCCCCTCTCAAGGCTCTGATGAGTCTCGGCATAAAAAATGACATCCTTGCCTGCGAGAATCTCGCTCAAGCCTCTTGGATTCGACCACAACATGCCATTGCAGTTCCATACTGCCAACCTTAGATGTTTGGTCTCATAGACCCTGCGTCCCTATTTGGGATGGCGCTCAGTGTGATAATGACCCTACCATCTCTGTTGATAGCCCACTTGCCTTCTCTACGGGCCTCATGAATTGTCACCATCAGCTCACGCCAGTGTGCCACCTGTGGTGGGGTGAGATCATCTCCCATGTACACCTATTTGCCCGCACTTGAGGACAGCCCGCCTGTCTAAGGCGGCTTGTCTGCTAGTGGCATCAAGGAATCTAATGATGAGGGGCCGCTCTCGTGTCATATCCTTGCCTGCCCTCCATGTATCTGCAAAGGGGGGAGGGGGGGGTGAGGGGGGCGCGATCCCATCCACTCCTAGCATCTGGCAAAGCATCATGGCATCCTCCTTGGGGGAAGCCGCCCCTCCCCCTTGTAGCCCCTGCACTTGCACATGGAGGGCCCTATCCTTCATGCGTTTCTCCTGTATGATGCTCTGTGGGGGTTTGTGCTTCTTCACCACCTCCACCCAATCTTTCTTAGTGGTCTGTAGTGCTTCCCGCAGCTTATCACTCGCAGCTTTCAACTGTTCCAAGTCAGTCCTTAGACCCTCCTGAATATTCAGTTCCCACTGTATGGTCCTTGACCATAGCCTTTAGGGCTTCCATTTTTGCCTGGGGTTCCCCTATCACTGGGGCAGCCTCTGGCATTCCTTGTTGCAGCTGGGTCTTTTTTAACATCTGAATCACCTTGAGAAAACAATACTTCAAAGAGAGAGAGTAGATGCATGCCTCAATGATGATTCTATTGATATGATTGAAGTGATTGTAGCTCACCAAGTACAATGCTTTTTGTAGGCTTGAGAGTAGCCTTATCTTTTGACACATACACAGGACACATGTCAACACACAACACACACACACACTAATGACATGTGCCATACTTATCTTATCCACATATAAGTGGGTGTTCACACCTAAGTAAGTGTTCACACACACATACATACGAATAGGGACTCTTACACACATAGGATGGTTACACACGAGATGGATGATGATAAAGCGTGGTGCTCATGCTAGATCAAGTGTGTGGAGTGGAGAGACTCAAAAAGTACAAGAAAAAACTCTTGCTTATTAAGTTGCTTATGCATACAACTAGGCTTTGCTCTCATACAAAATGCCTCATGGCCTCACCTTTAAATAGGTGGGCAAGTGGACCTCAAGTCCATTCACACTCACACCCTTCTCTCACCCTTCTACATAACCTTAGTCTCTTAATACCCCCCCTCAATCCCAACTATGGAAGGATGGAATAGGTGGTATTGGACATAGGATGCCTTTATAACAATAGGCATACAAGGCTTGAATATAGGTGTGGTTATCTAGGAATTACAAAAGAGTTCCTAGAGCCTTAGAGGCTAATACATTGATGCCATCTAAGTCTTTATTTGTTGTCGATGAAGATGTACACCTCAATGATGGTGCACCCCACTCTTTGTGTTTGCTTGACTTCTTGTAGATGACATGCTTGAGAGATACATGCCATTGTTTCCACCATACCTTGACCATTCCCACACAATGATCATAAGCAGGCTGCCACCATTGCTTAAGTGGTTTTGCTCTAGATGGTCCTCCAACATGCTTTATGCTTCCTTGAATACCATATCTCCTCCATGGGTAATGAGGTAGATTTAAATCGGAAAGGGAAAGGGAGGGTCTTACCACTTGCCTTATGCATTGGTCAAGGGCAGTGTCTACTCCACAATTACAATAGCTTTTATGTATGTTGGTTAAATGATACCCTTTAGGGTTTGAAGTTACAAGCTTAATGAGTAATTGGTTGAGGTAAATACTCAAACAAATAAGGTTTATCATCTTTGGCTCAAGAAGGAGAGGGCATAGCTCATAATGTTGCCAATGCCTCTTACAAAAGTAATGCCAAAAGATGCTTAAAATCATGACAACCAATAAGGTAGAGCATTTAAGGATTCTATGCTCAACCTTACAACTCATCTTATACGATGAAAGTGCAGAATATACAGCGGAATAACATTCCTTGGGCTTGGGAAATGAGAACATATGACTTATGGCTTGCCTATGCCTCTTACAAACAAGGGCCTCAAGGATAATACACATAAACATTGAAGATGAGCACTTAATGTACATGTGCCCAACTTTAAGAACACTCAAAAATCTGAGTTTTATGATGAAAAACCAGAATTCTTCAACCTCTTTGGGTGATGGGATGAAGACACTTGGTTCATGGTTGCACCATTTCTCTTTGGAAGAAACGGGTTCACGACGATGAAGACTTGAAATGTAGCACTTATGGTGTGTGCTCGGCCTCCATGTTGATGAAGAAGAGTCTCCTTAATGTAAATGACCTCCTCCTTTGATGGTTAAGACCACCTTAGTGTTAAGCAACACTTTGGTTGATGATTAATATCACCATTAGTGTGTATAAAACACAATTAGTGCTAAAAAGTACATTTTTAGTATAAAATAACACTTATTTTGGTGATTAACTCACCATTAGTGTTTAATAACACTATTAGTGTTTAAGAACACTTTAAAATAACCTCCCTTTGCTGGATTAACAGATTAATTAGTGTTAAACAACACAATTAGTGCTTAAAAGCACACTTTGAAAGCTTTGAAAGCTTAAAGTTTGATGTTGATGTTGAAGCTTGACGGGCATGAGGCTTATGGCTACCTCATGTGGATGGAATCTCTTCAAAACCAAGAGAAATCTCAGCAACAAACATTTACTTCATCATATGATTGATTAGAGGGAAGGAGGAGATGATATGAGCAAGAAAAATCACCAAAAATCAAGCTTTAATGGAAGCTTGAGGGGAAGAAAAAATGGCGCCTGGTCTTTTGCTGATTGCCGGCGCGTTGCTGCGTGGTTGGAGCTCAAATCAGAGCTGTGAGTCCTCCATTCAATGGGCTACCATAGCCCTAATATGGCTTGGCTTATTGTGGCCCACACGCGTGGTATTACTGTACGACCAGCGCAAGAAGCAGAGAAAACGCCGATTTGCTGCAGAGATAATGCCGCGGCGGATACACGAGTAATCACCAAATTGGCTGTACGTTTAGAAGCGCCCACGAGTCCTCTTCATCTTGCATGTTGACATCTCCATGAGATTTTGTCTCCATAGGCTGCTGGAAGGCCTCCAATGGAAGAGGGTTGAGCTCCACACAAGAAAGATAAGCTAAAAGTGGATATTTTTGACCTATTCTACACCACAAGTGGTTCAAATCACCTAAGCTCTAGATACCATGATGATAAAACGTGGTGCTCATGCTAGATCAAGTGTGTGGAGTGGAGAGACTCAAAAAGTACAAGAAAAAACTCTTGCTTATTAAGTTGCTTATGCATACAACTAGGCTTTGCTCTCATACAAAATGCCTCATGGCCTCACCTTTAAATAGGTGAGCAAGTGGACCTCAAGTCCATTCACACTCACACCCTTCTCTCACCCTTCTACATAACCTTAGTCTCTTAATAATGGACACAGACGTGAAGCTCTGAAACACCCAACAATGACCTGTCCCACAAAAGTTGGGATCAAATGATTACAAAAGGAAGTGATCTTGCCTATTTGTAGGCTCCTAATTACGCGTATGTTGGAGTTGGCCAATGCAACAGTTGTCGACCAGGTCCTTGGACACATAAAATGCAAAAATAGGCATAAAATACTAAACTGCCAGTACATGTCCTCCATCTTCTTTCAAAACTGCCTTGGGTAAAATCCCTAACATTAATCTTGGCTGTTTTTTTCCCCAAAAGGTGCCTGAACACAGCCTAAAACTGGGGATTAGCATTTCCACATGTTGTGCATGTGACAAGGATGCTGAGCTCTGATACTAATTGTTGGTTGCCCAAGTGAGAGAGAGAGTCCACGAACAAGAGCACCCGCAGAATGGAAGAGAGGATGGCGTACAAAAAAGCACACATGCACATAGATAGTTGACAAAGAAGCCTCACGTATGTTTACATAATACAAGCTTTGGAGGTACATGCATGTATAAGCGACCTAACTTGTGCCAAGTGTCAACAATGCTAAGTGAGTGTGTACTAAGGTTATTAACCCTTTTATTGCTAACCCTATAAATGTGTGTGCCCCTAGCGCTAATTCCTAACTCCCTAACACATGTACCACTACTAAATGTGCATCTCTCTCACAATGGTGTCCGACCAAATGGTGACATATCTCTATATTTTAAATTAATATTATATGATATAATAATAATAATAATATATATATTTGTGTGTATGTGTGTGCGCGTGTGAAGAACTTGAGACACACACACACACATTCATATGTGTGTGTGCATGAAGGTAAACTTCTAAGTTTTAAACTTCATTGGACCTTGGTGAAGTAATTCAGCTTTTGTTTAGGCCCCTTTACACATGTATTCGTCCATCCAAAATCTGTCTACCCAGGCCCACGGTGGGTATTCTGTTGGCCTGGCAGGGCAGTGTTGCCCTATCTCATCAGAGATGCTGGGTGCCCAAGGATTTTGACGCTTGTTTTGTTTGTCAGCTATGCTGAGTTCCATGGTGAAAGCGTCCACTAGTCCACTAAGTAACTAGAAACGCTGTCTGATTAAGACCCTGACTTGATCATTGTCATCTGTCTTTTCAAGGAAAGGCTCTTTGTATTTTCTACTAATTGGTGTCTTTTTGCACTTGATTAAGAACATGATTACTGGAGCAGCACAAATGGATGGTGGTATTCTTGTTGTGTCTGCACCCGATGGGCCCATGCCCCAGACTAAAGAACACATTCTGCTTGCTCGCCAGGTATTTGCTGTTTTGATTCCTGTATACTGTCCCTTTGTATCAATATGCACAGCTTATGCTCGTTTTTGTGATTAACTGGCTCAGGTAGGTGTGCCATCATTGGTATGCTTTTTAAACAAAGTGGATGCAGTTGATGATGAGGAATTATTAGAACTTGTTGAAATGGAATTGAGAGGTATTCCTAGTTATCTGTGACTTCTGTCATCACATTGCTTGTTTTTTCTTTTTTTTGGGCTTAGAGGCATTGCTCA
Source organism: Cibotium barometz (assembly GCF_041138505.1). Classification (NCBI taxonomy): domain Eukaryota; kingdom Viridiplantae; phylum Streptophyta; class Polypodiopsida; order Cyatheales; family Cibotiaceae; genus Cibotium; species Cibotium barometz. The sequence goes on from NC_141099.1 coordinate 14,019,431, forward strand.
TTGTTTGGTGATGTTATTGGATTGGTACAGAGCTGCTTTCTTTTTACAAATTTCCTGGAGATGATATCCCTATAGTGAGGGGCTCTGCCTTGGCTGCCTTGAATGGCACAAATGAAGAGATAGGGAAGAATGCTATACTAAATTTGATGAAAGCTGTGGATGATTATATTCCAGAACCTAAGCGGGCACTGGACAAGCCTTTTCTCATGCCCATCGAGGATGTTTTTTCCATTCAGGTACTCAAGGGTTTGGACCTCAAAGGGTACAAACTTTTTGTGTGTGTGGAAAATGTCAATATAAGGTTTGCATGTGTTGAAGGATTTGTAATCACCATGGGGACGACCATTCATGTAAAAATACTTTCTGCTGTTATTTATGTCAGGGCCGTGGAACGGTTGTGACTGGACGTGTGGAGCAAGGTGTTATTAAACCTGGCGATGAGGTTGAAGTGGTTGGCTTGAAGGTAACCTAGTTGGAAACAAGTTTTTGCTTTTGTTAGATGTTTATAGGTCTATTCACTATGCTTGTACATCCCTTGCAGGCAAATCTAAAGTCGACTGTAACAGGCGTAGAAATGTTCAAGAAGAGTCTAGAAAATGGTCAGGTACTGTGTTTTCTTGCAAGTCACCACTTTGCCGTATTAACTGGTTTTGGTGATTTTGATGAGGTGTATCACACCATTTTGGGATTTTACACTCATTTAGCTTTATGGATAGCCACCTGGAATTGCAATGACACTTTATGGATGGATCCAAGAGGATTCTCGGAGACCTTTACATGGCGGGACATCATCTGCGACAGAGACACATACCAGAGCTGTGAGAGAGGTTTGCCATAGGTTATAGGGTATGTATGAGAGTCAGCATGCAGAGAGGATTCTAGGTCATGTGAAGTTGTCGAATGGTTTTGGGGGGGGGGGGGGGGGGGAGGGGTGCGTTGCGGCCCTCTTCAAGCCACATTCCTGCACCATACTTACATTGGTCCAGAAGAATGAGGAAGCCCGGTATATGTAGATGCATTTATGCTTGCTAGGGCTACACATAGTATGCTATTTTTGCCGGATACATATGTGTAGGCCACGTGCTGAAGCGAGAAAGCAAGAAAGCGAGAAAGCCTACACGTTTGAAGCGAGAAAGCCTACACGTTTGAAGCGAGAAAGCAACGGGACAAGTCATTGTGCACCAAGAAGAAGTTCCAATGCCTAACTCGTTGTAAAAAAGTGGGTGGTTTTGGTCAAGTGTGAGGATAACTTCTACCAATCTTTTTTGACTCGCAAGCGGCTTGGATGGAGAATAGTCCCCATCCGAGCGACTATGAATCTGCCCACCCGGCGTGCTGCAAGAATCTCGAATCAGGCGCCAGTGGCTGTCCCATGGCGACTGCCTCCCGCTCAGATCGAGCATCCTCGTGTATGCATACATATCCAGGGTCGCGTGCTAAGTCTGCCACTATGCGAACCACCAAATGTCGAATCCCGGAGGCATCCACACTCCCGGTATCAAAGAAAAAATGAGCCAACTCCCATAGTCGGCCTATCACGTTTGTCACCTCCAGATCGCTCACATGGTGAGAAAACTCAACTGCCTGAGTCTTCAAAATGCTAAGAGCGAGATCCAGAGTCCACTCCCAGTCGCTAGGGCCATAGAGAGGGAATGAGAAGGCCACCGCTGAATCAAGTGCCTCCTCCCCTCGGGCCGGAGGTATCACTACATGAACTCTGATGGGTGCTGACTCATGGGGGCCCTCCGTTTCAAAAAGCCGTGTGAAGGAGTAATCAAAAGCCTCCGAGCGCTGTCTAGTGTCGAGACGACTGAGCCGACTGGGGATAGAGGATATTCGTGAAGCCCGAATCGGCATGGTAAGTCTCCTCTGCGGTGCTCAAGCAAGGTCGGTGCTCATTGTCCGCCGGACTGCAGGTGACCGCCAGGGAACTGCCAGGGCCTCGTGGGGAGCTGAGGCGAGCGGGGGGGGGGGGGGGGGGGGGGGGAGGAGCGGGGGGAGAAGGGGGTGGAGAAGGAGCCGCTGCCAAAACCGGAGCAGGAACGGGAGGAGGCGAAGGTGGAAGCGAGGCGGGAGGGGAGGGTGGGGGCGAAGGAGGGGGTGCTGGCATCTCCTGGTCCTCAGTCGGCGCTGGGGTCTCCTCCTGGAGGGTAGCCAAGCTGTTCCTCATGGGAACCCAGTGATGCTGAGACTGTGGCTGCTGCTGCATCGGTCTCTGGGCGTGCTGCTGTGGCTGTCTCCCTCGACGGCGCCCCTGTCCAGGCTGCCACTCCGAGGTCTTTGTGGGCTGAGCAGGTGTCCCGGAGGTTGCTTGCCGAGCCGCATCTGTGGGCGGGCCATCGGGGGCCTGCTGCTGCGGTGAAGGTCGGGGTCTCCTGCGAGGGCAGCAGGCCTTGGCCATGTGGCCGACCTGCCTGCAGATAAAACACTGGTTCGGGAGCCCCGAAAACTCCACTCTCTGATCAATCCATCCCCCCCCTATCCTAGGTAGCCGAATGACCTTCGGAAGGGAGGAGATGTCAGGAACCAAAACTCTGACCGAAGGTAGCCCAGCTGCTCTAGCCACCACTGAAGCTGCTGTGGGGCCAGTCTCAAGCACCGAGCCCACCAATGCTCCTAGCCTAGAAAGGAGCGGAAGGTATTCACGGCGGAGTCCATGGAAGCAAACTGTAACATGAAATAGGCGCTCTCCCTGCTCGGCCGCTGCTGGGTCAAAGCCATGCTGCCAAGGTTTGAAGAATGCCCGAGCGCCCCTGATGTCAAGGGGACTCATGGCTAGGACCTGGGCCACGCTTTGGGTTGTCTCGAACTCAATCTGGTAGTGTCCACGGCCCAGTAACTGAACGTCCAGGATCTTGCCCACATCTGCAAGAAGGCGGGCCTGGAGAAGATCCCGGATCTCCCCTCTGCTGGGGCGAGTGCCGACTATACGGCAGATGGTGGAATGTGCCTGGAGGCGTTCCACCTCTGCGGCGAGGCTCCCTTCCTCTTCTGGCGAAAGAGAAAGCCTGATGGGGGTATCCTCAGGGGCGGGCGAGGGGGCTACGGAAGAGTCCCTCTGAGGTGGGGCGGGAGGAGCCTCCATCAGAGTCTGAAGCTATGTCGATTCGATGGGGCGGAGCGAATGTGGAGAGTCCTTCAAGAACCGAGCTGCACACAAAGGGCGGAGGGGGAAGGCAGAAGGCAGAAGGCAAAAAACCCCAGGGGGTGGAAAAAAAAAAGCAGAAAGAAGGGGGGGGGGGTAAGGCGGCGACAAAGAGAACCCGGGGGGGGGGGGGGGGGGGGGGGGGGGGGGGAGCAACGTGAAAGGGGGGTGGGGGGGAAGAGAGGGCGGAGGTTGGCGGAGGGGGGCGGGGCGTTGAAGAAGGGAGGGGGGCGCGAAGGAGAGGAGCAGGGGGCGGCGGGCGCAAGAAAACCGGGGGGGGGGGGGGGGGGGGGGGGGGGCATACGCGCGGGCGGTAGAAACACAGGGCAGGCGGGGTTTAGGGTGGGAAGGGGGGAGGGCGTGCAAGCAGCAGCACGAGCAGGGGGGGGGAGCGGAAGCTTCAGCGAGCTCTTTTTTTAGTGATACACATACATATATTGTTGAATCCAAAAAGTACAACTTTCAAACAAGGTAGTACTTAACCAAAAAGGAAGCATAGTCATTGGAGGATTTGTCAAAAAGCATAGCTCAAGCTATGGCAAAAGTATCCTCATGTAAAAGAATTACTCCACGAAAAATCGTCGATAATAATAGACGATCTCAAAGCTCCTAACTCTCCCTCATACTCATTTGGTTCGAAGCCAATGTACCTTGTTTGATTTCGTTGCTCAGACTCATCCTCCAAATCACTCAAAATTATCAATTTGTGCAGTGAAGTGACTCGTGGTCACACAGAGGCCACACTATCCACAAACAAGGAAAGACGGTAATTGCTCTGGGGTGTCGTGTAAAATGTGGGGACAAAGAACCTGATCAAGCTGAACCTTAACACCGTCTTTAACTCTGCACTTTGGTTTTGTTTCTTTCGAGGGCCATCCTCAAAGCTAGGAAGAAGATTAGGAATGCTCTCCAAATTCTCATGTCCAACCGGAGGTGTCACCGAAGAGAATCTAAAGCAGGAGTTTCTGCCCATTCTCCCAAAGATATCTGTAAGCTAGATCTCTGGGGTTTTCTGCATATACTTGAGCAAGATTCCCAAAGATGTCCATAACATCTCTAGCTTGAGTCACTTTGCCCTGGAGAAGCCTATTGACATAAGGATCCCGTCTATAGAGTGTTATTAAGGCTTTTTTGTCAGCCAATCACTTTGAAAACTTATCCAATACCTCACAAAAGAACTGCTGCTAGCTGTCAAGAGTCTTTTGGAAGTCAGCAAACATCTGCTCAAAAAGCTTGTATGGATCGTAACCCAACAAGGCTGACCTGTCCATGATATAGCTATCAAATCCGGTTTCCACCAAGATCTTTCCCTTTTTAAAGAGTTACTAACAAGCCTGCTCTGCTAGAAAGGTTGAGCTCTGATACCAATGAAACCTATCAGGGAAATTGAGGACAATAGATAGACACTTTAGTTCCAGACACAAATTTTGAAACACAACGGAAGAACCACAAACAACACCAAAACATAGCACTGTAGGAACTTCTTTATTCACAGTAGAAGCTTTTACAACAAACCAAGGTGTGGGTGCAAACTTGCACCGGATTTAAAACAACGCTTCAGCAAAGACTCTTGCTCAAGATAAAGATACAAACAACACACCAAGAAGCTTTCCAAAGGTTGCAGTCAGCGTTGCACGGCCAGAGAGAGGAAACGTGCAATCGGCTACTGCAGCAGCTGTGTACGGCCAACGCACAAAGGGAACTTGCATACGTTTATTGCAGCTGTGTACGACCAGCACACAGAGGAGAGAGAGAACCAGTCGGTTGCCCTGCTGTACGGCTAGAGAGAGGGATTCTGCAGTCGGCTACTGCAAGTGTGTATGACTAGCGCCCAGAGGTTGAAAGAAGAGGACTATTGTTGGCTGGGAGATGAAGGTGCTTGTTGATGATCCTCCCAAGAGGAACACCACCTAGCTTTTTATAAAATCGACCAACTCTACTTTTGGATGGTGTTTTTCCTTTCTGCTAAAAGTAGCTGGACCTGCCCAAAATATCAACTTTATGCTTTTCTCAACTTGCAGGACAAGTTTCCTCTAGGCACCTCCTTCTGTCCAGATATGCATGCCCGAAAAGTAATAAGTCCGGCCAAATTTTAATGGTGAGTGAACTTGTTGACTTATAAACCTTATAAGTCACACCAACAAATAAAATCCCATGTTGCTCATGCTCTTTAGCCATCTTTCAAGCCAAAATATGCCAGTGAATGCTTTAGCTTTCTTTTGTGGAAAATCCCCGTTCTCACGTTGGCTCTGCACTGTGTGTGAAACACTGGTCAAGACTGGTGAAGGGACCAAATAGTGACAACTAAGGCTATCCATAAACTGCAGCTTGACAGGAAGGCCAAGACTTACCAGTTGAGCATCTCGCTCATGCCTGTGACACTCCGGCCCCCTTCCTGGATGATATGTTATACATAGCTCTTTGCCATGGCTTTCCATTGTCATGATCTAGTATAACTACTCGACAATGAAGGGATATAGATAAAAGATTTGAGCATGGGACAAGAAGTGGTCCTTCGTGGAAGCAACCCTTGTCATGGAAGGCACACATTGCTTGCGATGGTGCAAATCAAGACAAGCTAAACAATGGACGATAGAGACCCAAAGAGTTGAAAAAGGGTGTCTTTTTGATAAAAAAGTCATGGGTAAACCAACCAAGCGTATTTGTTTTTGGTAAGATTTTCTATGTGAACAACCCCTTTCCAAGAACATAACTTGGCGGCTTCATGTCAAAAGGCAGAATCAACATCAACAATTGACTATGCCACATCTACCAAATAGAAGGCAAAAACAAATGCAAAATTAATGGTAATACATTTTTTGTGCTTGTTGGTTTTTTCCAAGATGCTATGGAAGGGGTTTGCTTCAATGTAATGCAATAATAGTGAAACCTATTGAGCTATTTCACCACATGAACTTCGACAAGGCTTGGTGACAGTTTCTCTCTCTCTCTCTCTCTCTCTCTCTCTCTCTACATTCACAACTTCTCTCTACTTTATAGATTGCGAATCTATTCTTATAGCTTACTCGTGTGCGATAATAACTGCGATCTCCTAGCCATCCTATGGGCATGTCAATGCTTGAGTCTGAGGTCAACACCTTTGTAGAGGGACATGGGCATAGATCTAGGGGACAGGTAGGACCTACTCTACTCTAGATGATATTTTCACATTGAGAGCCATCATTGAGGAGGCCAAGTCCAAGGGTCGGAAGGTATATTGTTGCTTCGTGGACTTCTGCCAGGCCTTTGATAATGTACCCCAAGCAGGTTTGTTTAGACGCCTTCAGGAGTTGGCCCCTTGTGGAGATGATATGGGGAGACATGGCATTATATGAGTTGGTGACATGGAGAGTCCGGCACCAGGAGGCATGTCGGATGTGATCACTAGCATCATAGGGGTGAAGCAGGGATGCCCTCTCTCCCCAACAGTCTTTGGCCTTGACATAAATGACGTCTCCGACTTCATTGATAGACTTGGTTGGCCTGGTTCCACACTATGTGATACACTTGTTAAACATAGGTGCTACACAGATGCTTGATGGAATTGCAGGCCTTTTGCAAGCAGCGGATCTGCACCTTGGACAGAGACAGGCTCCCTCGGCTGGCACTATAGTCGTTTAGGAAACCAGTGTAGATGGGACAGGTTAGGGTTTGGTATGCTAGGGTTATACAGTGGTTCCTCTCACATGGGTTTCATATGGATCATCTGCCACCATTCCAGTACTGGATGCACTGCTATTACCTCTCACCTGCCAGGACATCATTTGACTTATTTGAGCTGACCTCTTCAGACTAGAGATCCATATCACATGGTTGGATCCACTGCATGCAGTTTTAACGGGATCACTTTTTAAGGCTTATAGAGGACGGCTTCATTCAGAAGGGTGGCTATCTTCAAAGACATGTCACATGCCATGAGGATTGAGAACGGTGAGATTAGAGTCTCATCACATTACCTAAGGGTGGAGACTAGGCGACCAGAGGTCATTGTAAGAGGGAACATGATCTGCCAATGCTGTTCACTAGAGGCCGAGAGAGAGGAGCACTATCTTTCCAGATGCCTAGTTTTTTTCATCTGACCCAGGATGGAGGCTCTCATCAACCACCACGAGAGAGCTGTGACCTAGATGCCCCTACTCGACGGACCAGGCAACGCACACTGGCAGCCCATGTGCCACTGGTGCCACCTTGCCTCCCGGGCGTCTGCCTAGACAAAGCGATTCAAGTGCAGTGAGCTAGATGTGGGAGACCCACTAGTTTGAGGACATGGTTGTTTCTCGTATCGGTACGAACCTATTTGTATCGCATGGTTCGTATGGTACAGTTCCATATGATATCGTACGGTTTGAGCAGCCCCCCCCCCCCCTTTTTGAGAAAAAAAATTTCAAATGCTTTAAAAAAATAGAAATCCTGCTCAACAAAGAGATCCCAAATGTCCGCAATACTTCGCAATTTTCGTATCCACTCAATATTCCATATGGGGTTGCTAAGAGACCTTAAAAATTTGGGAAGGTAGACTGGTAGTGTACACTTGATTGGTAGGATGAGAGAATCTTGCTACATCACTTGGAGATCCCTGGTATAGGTAGGCTAGACAGTCAGATCCTCAAGTTATGTATGAGGGAGAAGATTTGGACAAGGCCATTTTGATCCACAGAGGAGTCCCTAAACTTATCACCCTAGAAGCACTGCATGTATCTGTGCAAGGACGGTCCCTTAGTCATACTGTATACACACTACACCGGGAGACCTCTAGTATCGCATTACCCATGCAGGCTCTTTTTTGGAGACAATTGGGAGATCCAACTGGGAGAGACACATCTCCATGTTCTGGTTCCCCAAGCTTTGTGGGCTCCTCCCCCCCCAACCTTCCCTCACATGCAAGCTTGAAGCTCCATAGTTTGTAAGTGAAAAAAAAACCCGTATCTTATCGTACGGTATCCCAAAATTTCATATCGTACCAAAAATCCCCATACGGTATCGTATTTTCATACCGTGACAACTATGTTTGAGGAGATGCTCCATCCAGTAGGTTCAGATCTGAGAGGTGCTGCTCCACAGGCAGTGGACATGGAGAGCCTCTACACATTCATAAATGTTGAGGATCCACCTTGATCCCCTCATTGTAGTGTTGTACCGTTACATGACTGTTTTTTCTTTCAGCTCTAGTTGGGTTTTTTTTAATGTTTTTTTATGATTCAGTTACTTGATGGACACATTGTAACACTTCTGGTCTCATAGACCCTTTGGTCTTTTGTAGATGATAATAGAACTTTCTTTCTTTCTCTCTGGGCATGCGTGCTCGTGCGCAGAGAGAGAGAGACAGAGTCATGCGCTTGTAAAACACTTTAAATCTGTGGGAGTGTTTGGTGCTGGCCAGGCTGGAGACAATGTTGGGCTGCTTATGCGTGGGTTGAAGCGTGATGATGTGGAAAGAGGTCAGGTAAGAGGTTCTTTTTTTTTTGTGATTGATACCTTTTGAAATTGCTAATATTGCCTATTTCTGCCCTGATTTTTTTAAATGGGTGGATTGAGTAGTATGGTCAGTAGGCTTGCTCATATTTTCATGATGTACTTTTCTGTGGGCATTTACGCTCGCATGAAGCAGGTATCATGATCGAGTCTGTCTTCTCACCTCAGCTTTCGTGGTGTTTTGAAGGTTGTATGCAAGCCAGGGACAGTGAAGACGTACAAAAAGTTCGAAGCGGAAATTTATGTGCTTACAAAAGAAGAGGGTGGGCGCCATACTGCTTTCTTCTCCAATTACAGGCCTCAGTTTTATATGAGAACGGCAGATGTTACTGGTAAAGTGGAACTTCCAGAGAGTGTGAAGATGGTTATGCCAGGCGACAATGTGACGGCTACCTTTGAGCTAATCACTCCAGTTCCAATCGATGCAGGTACTGTTTTTAGTTACGTATTTATTGGTTCTATGAGTAATAACTTGCATAGTTCGATGGCTCCAGGAATTAGGCCTGCTTCACCGCTTTGCTTGAATATATATTTTGACAGCGCTTTGCTCTGCAGGACAACGGTTTGCTCTTAGAGAAGGTGGTCGAACAGTGGGGGCAGGCGTAGTGTCCAAAGTGATCAGTTGATAGTCAGGGTTTGGTTATGGCTAGGTCTCGATTCGGCATCTCTTACAAGCCTGTGAGTGTATTTTGAGAAACAAAGAAAGGAGAGGCTTTGAATTGTGAGGGAAGATAAGGTTGGTCGCTGCATTGTTGGCCATTGATCATATTGAAGTGTCTGGAAAGTAGAATTTTTTGGTGTCAAATAAGATAAAAATCTATAGACAGACTCGATGCTCATCAGTCTAGTGGCAGTGGGTGAGGGATTTTGTCTGCAACATTTTTTTGGCAAATTTGATGATAATTGGCATGGATCTTTTCCTATAGTTAAGCCGTGTTCTAGAGCTGGTGAAGCAGTTTAGAAGATTGAACTATTTACAGGTGCCTTCTTCCGTTCCTTGCCAGCTGCCAAAGGTGTTGTGAGACCTTGATTCTGTGCCTTAGAATAAGGACAAATTTGGGTATGGGATCATACTTGGTGCAATCAATCAGACCATAATGCAGTCAGCTCATATCAATATATACTCTGGTTATAGTAACTTCAGCAAATGTTATTTCTACATTGTCTGTGCTTGCAAGCACAGCTAGAACTTTACAAAATGAAATGTAAGCAGCGTTGTTTATTCTCCTTTCAGTTGTCACTGGGCTTAAACTTGCTCTGTTGCTGTGTGAGATGCCAAGCTGTCCATAGGGCATGGTGGGGAAGATCTTTTGTCCGAATGCCTTAATGGCAGTGATTCTCATGCTTTCCAGACTTTGTGTGGTGTGTAAAAAGTTTGGTATTTGTTTCACGGCTGCTTCGCAAATACGGTTGGTGTGTACCAATGGGCTCTGCCTATTTTCAAGTTTCAGTAGGTTGCTGTCAATTTTCAAGGGTCAGTCAGCATGCTTGGATGTGTGCAGGCAATCACCACGACGGATTAGAATGGACTTTCAATGCAGTTCAAAGGGCAGCTTTTACTGTGCTCATCCTTCAATTTGTTGAATGGTACTTATCTAAATTTCTTTCCAATATACAATAAAGAGCAACTGAAGTACCTGAGCCCATTTTACAACAGCAAACACATACAAGGTATTTATTTTCTTCAGGTGCCCAACTCTTTGAACTAAACCAATTTTTATGGCACGTGTGCTTTCCAGTCCAGGGTTGCAGTGGCGTCATGTACTATTGTTTTCTTGTCATTATTACTTAAGTACTCAAAGCAGGTAATGATTGGAGAATGTAAAAAATGGCCTGACACACATTCTGGTCAGTAAGGACTGTCTTCTGTAAACGATGGTGTTAGGGGTTGCTGGTACCAATCTCTTAGGCATAGTTCATATTTTCACGCATCCAAGCTACCAACTAAATATTTACTTTTCCTCATCATGAGCCTAAATGAGCAAAATAGAATGTTAACCTTTTTAGGAACACCGTTATTGTGGGTAGGGATACCTCTATGTTGGGTTGTTTTCTCTCATGGTGTATAGTTATTTACTGAGGCTTACCCGAGGGTTAGGTTAGCTCATGTGTGGGTCAGGGCCCAAGAGATTTGTAAAAGGGTAAGCTCATTATAAGTCTAATGCTTGCAAGCTCATAAATTGTCTTACAATAAAAAAGCTATATAATTCAGGGTTTTCTGATGAGTGTGGATTGTTCTATCGTATTGTCATGTGATGAGATTGTCTTTGCCTAGATTATGGAGGCAATCCACTCTCGATTGTCCATCCTTAATGTAGACGGTTTACCAATGGTCCCTTAACACAAGTGTTGGTGGATGTATGTCATGTATGTTATGTATGAGATTGTCTTTGCCTAGATTATGGAGGCAATCCACTCTCGATTGTCCATCCTTAATGTAGATGGTGTACCAATGGTCCCTTAACACAAGTGTTGGTGGATGTATGTGATGTTAGGGCTAATTGGTGTGTATGGATGGAGCCTTAGCTCTTATGCTGGAGGGATGTCGTGTATTTAGTTGATCTTTAAAAATTATATTGTGAGATTTTGTCATGTGAATTTGTGACACCCATTGCGTGAATCTTTGACGCGAATGTCACTTGAATTTTATATTCAAGCGAGAATCTTTGGATGCTCTTAATATCAATGCAAAATGCAAGTTATGGTAGAAGACTTAAGATGAGATTAACATGATTATTTAATGCAAAGATGATTGACATACACAGTAGACAAGAGAGACGACCTAATCTACTATGCATTGATATGAATGCAAATTACAATGAATATAAAAGCAAAATCCTATGATGGGACACTTTCTTAATGATGATGTTGATGATGCTTGTACTCATAGCATGTCAGGGGGCAATACGTCTGTTGGTTGTCCACTGTCTCCGAGCACATGTAAACTCTATTTGATTGATTCTCAGTCCCTTGCCCTCTATTTGTAGTGTATTATGGGTTGGTTGACTTATTATAATATAAATGTCCAATAATAAACATGTCTATGCTTGGTTGCTCATAAGATGCTTGGACCAAGTACAATGAAATGGATGAAAATCCCAAAATTGGCAGACAACTTGGTCACGAACACTCTAAATTGACTTAATGGTAAGGGCATGTTCACATCACACCGTCGCAAAAGGTCACAAAAGGTGTGCGCGTGACATCCCTTCTTGCATAACTTGGAGCAAGGGTGCACATGATGCTTGGTGTTTGTCCAATTGTTGACTCAACCTCCAACATGATGTTCCCACCACTGCCTCCTTGGGAGATTATGGGCACTGGATTTGGCACTTTGCCTTTGGATGCATAGTGTTGTTGGCATGGCAGATTACTTGGAAACTTCAAGAACTACTACAGTAGTCCTCAATGGATTTGGAGATAAATGCTTGAAGCTCAGTTGTTGCCATCTCCTCGATGACAATGATGACCTTCGAGTCTGGTTCATGGTGGTTGTGCACAGCTGGACATTTGTGCTCCTTGGTCGACTTAGAAAGCTACCCTTGGTCTTCAACTATGACACTCTTGTCAACTTCCATCGGCTTCACCAGTACTACTTCCACTTTTGTACTGGATCTCATACATGCCACCATCATGTCTACAAACAGCTTCATTTGGGTGGTGTGAAACTGATAGCACACTTTGAAGCTCAATTTTGTAATTTTTGTACTAGTATTTTGTAATAGCATAAGTTAATGAGAGTCTATAATGACATATTCCTATGGAGTTCATTTGTAAGGCTGTGATTATGAAGTAAGGTCAATCTTTGGTACTTATAAGAGGTGTCTGACATAGTGTGAACTTATGGCTGGGTATATAAGTGACTTTTGAGTGATTGTATGAGACTTTTAACACATAATGCAAAGAGAACACTTGGCAAACTCATGTGCAAGAGAGAGAGGTTGGGCTTGAGAGAGTTAAACTTCGGTAAGACCTTTGCAATGGCGTCAGGCACTATCATGAATGTTGAGAAGTTCTTTGGGGAAGGATTTGACACTTGGGCCACACAAATGAAGTATCTTCTCATGCACAAGAAGCTATGGAAATTAATTAAGGAGAATGGACCTGCTTATCCAACTGATGATTAGACTGAAAAAGATGAACATGCACTATCATATTAATTGCACTTGGGAACTAATCTTATTTATCACATTGATTCCAAAACCATGGCCAAATAAGCATATGATGAGTTAAATTTAATATTTGGTTCCAAGGCCAAAAATCAAGAAATTCATTTGAAAATAGAATTTTATGGTTTAAAGATGGAATTTCACGAGTCACTAGCATAATTCATAAGCAAAATGAAAAGTATCATGACCGAGTTGGATGGTATTGATGATGAAAAGATAGGTGAAAAGGATGCACTTCCTATACTTTCGATCTCTACTTGAAGAAGAGAAGTGGATAAAGAATGGAATACAAAATACATCAAGGGAGCAAGCATTCTACACCAACAAGGGCATAAAAGAATTCTACTCGTGTGGAAGGAAAGGGCACTTCCAAAGCGAATGCACACTCAAACGCAAGTGCAAATGTGGACACTACAACAAGCAGCTCGGGCACAAGGAAGAAGATTGAAGACTGATGGACCAAGAGGCCAACTACATGGAGGATTCATCAAGCAAAGATAAGATCCCTGAAGAGCATCTCTTGTAAACCAAAGCTACATCAACAAGCCTCACCACCTTAGCTTCATGATTGTAAAAGGTCACCGATGAGTAGACCTAGTTCTTTGTATTATGTTTTCTTATCACACGTGTTGAAATATACAAGTGAATAGGGTGTGTGCGGGAACAAGCCCTTGGCTAGAGGCTGTAAAAGAGAATCTGTAAATGTATGGAAAGAACCTGTGAAAAGGTGAGAAGAATCTACTGGGAGAGAATAAAGGGTAGCATGAGGAGATTTAGGAGGTGTGGAGATATTCTAGGAGAGGTGGAGAGAATCAAGCAAAAGAGGTGGAGTGAATCAAGGAGAAATCAATGGGATTAGATGCTTGGATGTAAACCCTATAAATTGAGGCATTGGTTTAATAAGAATTTGTTGGTTTTTGATTATCCATGCCTACATTAAGCTATCAGCTAATTGCTCACTAATCACGTCTTAATTATCATCTAATCTCTTGTAAATGATGTTGATTCTAGCATTTGATCTACCATAGCTTAGCACATTACTGTAATTTTAACATGGAATCAGAGCCTAGCCTAGAATCCATCAAGTTTATGAGCCCATTATCTAACTAATTAAGATTAGTAGATGATTTAAAAAAATCATTTTTTTCATGTAGCCCACTGTACTCCCAGCCAGTGGTGGAGGGGCTTGATCTCCCTCCTCCAGGAGCGACATTAGCTCAAGCCCTTGTAGCCATACATAGCTATCTCACCTGTGCTCCAGCCAAGCGAATCAACGCAGCAAACCGCCTACGAAAGCTCACAATTTTCGCTAATTTGCAGGCGCCATTTTTTTTGAGGAAAAATGATATCTCTTCTTCTTCTTCTAGTTGCAATGGGTCTAATTCCTCTTGGCCCTAGGGGTTTTCAAGGGTTCTCTACAAGGCTGGTGAAGTCAAAATTTGATTTGATCAAGTCTATAGTGAGATGCAAGCTCTTCATCAAATCTGCCAGGTGACTTTGGTAAAACAGAGATTAAGCATTCAATGTTTGGTCAAATCTTGTGTTTCTTGGCTTAATCCTCTACTAGACTAATTGCTATTGATGTCCTTGAAAGGATTTGATCTCATTTGAACTCTAAGGCTCAGATTTGGGCTCCTCACATACTCTATTTTTTGCACACAAAACAGAGGATTAATTTGCTAATCAGTGATTAATGAGTGCTAATCACTATTTTTTGGTACAATTGAGGGTTTAAATTAACCACCATTAGGTATCTGATACAGATCCCTATAACTTCATATTACAATTCGGAGATGGATACTCCAACCATTCCGTACAAATTGGTTACCCTTGATTTAATGTAATTTTTGGCGGCATCAGATTGAGTTGTAAAAGGGTAGACACTGCCCTTGAATCTTGAATTGGATCAAGAGGTAAGACCCCCTTCACATTATCATGAGTACGGCATAAGAAATAGCCAAATTTAATGGGGAACAGTTTTACACATGGCAGACACACATGGCAAACAAAAACCATATATCTGCTCATGAGGAAAAATCTGTGGGGGCTAGTTGAGGGAAGAGATGAATGCCCAGAGGTGAGAGGAAAAAATGAGTGAAAGAGCAGGAATGAAAAAGTATTGGAACGTATCGCACTCAGTTTAAATGATGAAATCATTCATCACATCACAGGGATACAATGGGCAAAAGATGCATGGGATGAACTCAATAAATTATTTAGCACACAAGCTAAAAATTCAAAGATAAATCTATTAATGCAATTCTACAAATTGGATATGAAGGAAAGTGAACCTTTAATCACACACTTGAACAGATACAAAAGCATTAAGCAACAACTGGCAACTATCTATTGGCAAAAAGGTAGAAGATGATGAGGCACTAGCAATGCTTTTGAAGAGTGTGGACAAAGGTGAATATGAAAACATTGTAGCAACACTAAAGAATGTACCTGAATTGAAGCTACACGAGATAGAAGGAGCTCTACTAGAGCAAGAGTGTAGAGGCAAAGAGAAGAAATGGCTCGACTCAACAGCAGGAGAAGAAAAAGCATTCTTCACCCGAGGAGGATTCTCTTGAAGACGAGGATGAGGAAGAGGCAGAGTAGGAGGAAGGACCTTCACTTTCCACACTGTGGAAAGCCAGGACACATGGCAAGAGACTGCTATAGCAAACCCAGTGGAAGAAACGACATCGACAAACTTCATGGAGGCTCCTAAGGAAGTGGAGTCAGATCATCTTTTCTGAGAGAGAGAGAGAGAGAGAGAGAGAGAGAGAGAGAGAGAGAGAGAGAGAGAGAGAGAGAGAGAGAGAAACCCCACAACCCAATGTAACCTTCCCCAACAGAGCAAAACCACCTCTGAGCCACCGATGATGTAGGCCATGTGGTAGATGTATGCATGAGCACTGTAGTCAAGATCACGGGCACTTGTAGTAGCCTTGGACACATAGAGAGAGAGAGAGTGTCAAGGACTAAGCTATCAGTTAATTGCTCACTAATCACATCTTAATTATAATCTAATCATCTAATCACGTCTTAATTATCGTCTAATCTCTTATAAATGATGTTGATTCTAGCATTTGATCCACCATAGCTCATCATATTGCTGTAATTTTAACAACCTGACCACCTGAGAGTAGCAATTTATGCACCTAGGAGGGGTGTTGACATCTTGTATTACCACACTTAACCACCTTGAGTAGCATGTTGCACTAAGGGGAAGTGATGGAACTTTTGTAATTCACATCCAACCACCTTGCAGTAGCCTATACATCATGGTATCAAGGGGGGGGAGGGGGGGTTGAAATTTGTGGTGCCGTTGAGGGCAAGATACGAGTAGAGGACCAAGATTAGGAGAATGCAGCCACATCACACTTGGACATTATCCCACATGAGCACATTTGTAAGAGGTGTACCCTCCTCATATAAAAAGGAAAATTTTCAAGCAATGAACACAAGCACTTTCAAGCCTCTTTATGAGTACAAGTTTTCATCTTATAACCTAATTGTGCTTGACTCAAGCCTCTTTATGAGTACAAGTTTTCATCTTATAACCTAATTGTGCTTGACTCAAGCTTGATTAAGTCATTAAGATTATAATTATGTTGGTAATAAGACTACACCCACCATAGGATTAGTGTTTCCATCTTGTAATCTAATTGTGTTGAGTTAAGCTAGATTAAGTCTTAAGATTATCATTATATTGTTAATTAGGCTACGCCCACCATAGGATTATTCTTTTATCATAATAATTAGGGTTAAGCACACCATAGCTATGCATGCTTGAGGATTCATGTTCAATATTTTGACAAGTGACAGAGGATCACATTTTATAATGATACATTCAATCACTTTCTATTGGAATTTTTTGAAGTGCATCAAAAATCATCACCTTACTATCCGTAAGAAAGTGGATAAGAGCACTAATATGACATTGTTTCCAAGATAAGAGTATATGGACAAGATAAGAGCACCAATTAGACATTGTTTGCAATCTCGACTAAAACAATAAATATAAGCTTATCAACAAGAAGCAATGACTTGACAAGGTAAGCTTATAACTAACAAGCCTTTGCTCAACAAGAACGAAATAATTGATAAAAGCTTAGCTTGTCGAGTCTTTGCTTCTTGGTTGTTAAGCTAAGCTTATAACTAATAGTGGGTTACAGAGACAAGCTAACATTCTTATCGGTAACCTGATGGAGATTAAGGTGATGAAGACATTGAATCAGCTATATTATGGATAAGAATACCGACACATAATGAATTAATGTATTGTTGTTCTTTGATTGGTTAGTCATAGTATTCTCTCACATGAAATGTGGGAGTTAATGTGGAAGCTTGAGTTAATATGTTTGTGAAAGGTGTGAAGGAACAAGTAATGTATTGTTAAAAAAGCATTTTCACGATGCGCCACCCTCATGATGTTTCTACGTGGGTGACGAATGTGCTCTATTTTGTAAGGCCCCCTTTATGAGTAACTATTGTGGTGAGCACCCAGGCACCCAATAGTTCCTAGTTTATACACTGGATGATGGCTAAGTGTGGCTAGATGTGATGTAGATTTTATGTCAAAGTAGGATGTATGCTTGTGTGAGCTAAGTGACTGCATTAGTGAGTGTTGACAACAAACATTGACACACTATTCTTGAGATGCGAGGCTCGGTTGAGGGTGTCCATACAGTCGGAGGTGTACATAGTTTCTATGGGCCTATGTTGTAGTCTAATAGGGTCCCAATCGCATGATGTGGCCGGTTGACATTTTGAAACCACGTCATGGATTGACAAATGTGGCCGACCTATGTCCATGTCGACCCTCAGTATTATATATAGAAACTTTGATCTCAAATGCAAAGAAACTTTTAATAGGGATCTATTATTTGGGGGACTAACATACAATTAGTAGAGATCCATTTGTCCCCTGCTATGTAGTGGAGTATTAGGGGGTTAAAGTCTTGATGTGAAAGTTGTGAGTTTGATCCCTACTCACTGCATCTCTAAGTACAAATTGAATAAAATATGGCATGATAGCTATGTCGTGGTGGAAAAAAAGAAATCCATTTGATTAGAATTAGATTTTTTTGAGACTTAATGTCTTATGGAATGAACTTTGTAACATGTATGAATCAACTGAAAATGAACATCGTCAATTTGTGTGAAGGCATCAAACTTTCTTGAAAGATTGAAACATATTTATTTTAACTTCTTGCAATTTTAAAATGCCTTCGACTAAAAAATCCATGTATTTTGGAAAATATGTGTGCATGCATGCATTTGAATGTGTGTATAACACATGGATGGACAATATGGGGTTGTTTTCAGCTTGGATGAACCATATATACATATTGGGTAAGAGGGTTCTTAAGTGGAAAAATCATGTTGTATTATATAGTACATAAGGGATTAGTTTAAGGTTTTTACAAACATAAAGGAATAAAAACTCTAAACTTGTCATGTATAGGAGGGGTTTTCTCAAAGGATTATTGGTGTTCCATAAATGTAGTAAATGAAACCCTCAAGATCACATTCATGGCTTTTCTATTCTAAATAGTACTTTCTTTACTATATTCTCTTTATCTTTTCATTGAAAATTTTTGTTTTAAATTGTTCTACATAGCCAACCACTTTAAGTGTCATGATTTTTTATAAACTTAAAACTCAAGTCCATATGCTTAATTTATAGCATTAGAGCACGGGCTCTATTAATTAGCTTCCACTTAGAGCTTTGGCTTGTTTGCATTGTTAAGAGTTTGAGTCTTGTGAAACAAGAGGCTAGAGGTTAAATCTTTGGTTTGTTTGTGTTGTTGAGAGTTTGAGTCTTGTGCAATAGGAGCAATAGGAGGCTAGAGGTAATATCTTTGGTTTGTTTGTGTTTTTGAGAGTTCGAGTCTTGTGTAACAGGAGCAACAAGAGGCTAGAGGTTATATCTTTGGTTTTTTTGTGTTGTTGAGAGTTGAATCTTGTGCGACAAGAGGCGAGAGGTTAAAACTCCTAGCTCTTAGATTTTCCAAACAATTAAGAAAATGAAGAGGGTAGAGGAAAAATGCCTTGCTTTTCACTTAAGTTTTTTCTTTCCTCCACTAACCTTGACTGTGAGGAGGTCAATTTTATATTTGGAAAAATCTATAGAGGTTCTTGTTGAGAGGAATTGGCATTGAAAGCCTATACGACATGGGAGATTGATGATGCATGTTTCATGTGAAAGTAGCCACGAATGTTGGTCCCTTCTTACCATGATATACACACAATTTGTTGTCATGTAGTGTCATATATCATCTCTTGTCTTCTGTAGTTGTCAGCTTGCGTTGTTTTTGTGCTTATGTATAATGCCTTTGTTATCACAGGTTCTCTCTTTGTGTCTTGCATATTACATCTTCTTACATTTCAATGTTTGACTAAGGTTTCAGACTTTTACTTTTTTTCCCCCCTCTAAGGTTGAGCCTTGGGAAAAAATGAAGGAGGTCCTCCTAAAAAGCATACATAAACAAAAAAAATAGTACACTAGCACACATAATTTTTCAAAACATACATCAAAACATACATAAACAATATGTGAGATTATTACCTTTTAATTTTGCATCTTCTTACGTTTCAATGTTTGACTAAGGTTCCTGCCTTTTACTTTTCCCCCCCTAAGGTTGAGCCTTGGAAAAAAAAATGGAGGAGGTCTTCCTAAAAAGCATACATAAACAAAAAAAATTAGTACACTAGCACACAAATTTACAAAACAGACATAGATGATATGTGAGATTATTACCTTGAATATACGATTTTGATAATTACATGAAATGATGTATGGTGCACTCAAAACCATCACAAAGAATGAAATAGCTTTTAGACTTGAGCCCTAAGCGGATCTCTAGCCCTTGAGGCGAAAGTATAAATTTGGGATAATAGGCAGCAAAGGTTAACCCATTTGCCACTTTGTTTGTACCACATTCTCCGTTAACTATTTTCTTCCATCCTGTTTATATAATTTCTCTTTCACTTTAAAAATGTCTAAAGGGAATGGAAACAAGAAAACAAGGGGTTTTGTTATTCTAATCAATGCATATTTACAAATTATAAAGCAACCACATTCATAAGTGAGTTATGCACTTTTGACTGAGTACAAAAAGAACTAAACTTTTTTTGTATATAAAGGATGTAAATCATGGAGTTAGTCATGAGTAAATGGTCAAGCCTCTCAAGTTAACACACCCAAAAAAAGTATATAAAGGATGCAAATCATGGAGTTAATGAATTGTCACATGAACACCAACTTAAACACTACACATGATTAATAACTCACATGTTATGCACTTTTGACTGAGTACAAAAAGAACTAAACTTTTTTTGTATTTAAAGGATGTAAATCATGGAGTTAGTCATGAGTAAATGGTCAAGCCTCTCAAGTTAACACACCCAAAAAAAGTATATAAAGGATGCAAATCATGGAGTTAATGAATTGTCACATGAACACCAACTTAAACACTACACATGATTAATTGCTCACATGTATAGAGTACTCGTGTGAATTTTAACTTTCATTTATGAATTGAAAAAGTATGAATGACAATCCCCCATCCTGTATCTTGTGATTGCAAGAATGAGGGAAAGTTGAAGAGTTTTATGCAATCTTTATGCTTGCCTTTTCCAAGCCTAGATTGATGACATGATGGTTGCTCCCAAAACTGGTGGTATTTCTCACCTTAATTTCCTTTTTTCATCATAGAGCCTCACATGGATTTTGCAACTAAAGATGCTACCATGAAGTATAAGCGACTTGCTTGATATTGGAGTTACATCATGGAAATGTGTAAGCCCTACTATATGCCATAATTGATGTTGGTTTTGTGGCCGTATCAAGGGGTGAGAATTGTTAAAAATATGTGTCACAGGGAGTAAGCAAGGCCGTCATACAAGTGTAGATAATTGGGCAGTGGAAAATTAAGTCCAAGGGCTTTCACATTGTCCGAGGGCCGTCGCATTTATGGAGAATGGACTTTGGAGGAGGCAACAGGAAGAGGGGAATTGCTTTGAGAGAGAACTTGTAATAAGAGGGTAAGTGTGTAGAGGTGAGGGAGTGATGGAGCTTGAGGCACAAGGGGCACTACATACATGGGGGCAAGATGGTTGGGGAGGGGAAGGTAAGTGTGCAAAGGCCCCTAGGCCCTAGGAAGTAGTTCAAGTATTGGGCGGGCAAATGTGTAAAGGGCCTAGCTAGCTAACTAGTGATGAAACGAGGGAAGTAGTTCACCATAGCGATTTGGGTGGCTACGAGCATGGTGTGGAGGTGGTGGATCTGTTGCTGCAGGGGAGCCATGCAACCTAGGATCTCGTCTGCCTTCTTGCTCACCCTCTCAACCATGAGAAGAAGCTCCTGTCTGTGTGTATCACTCAACATGCTGATGGCTAACAAGCTATGGAGCTGCTTGGTGCTGGCTTTGAAGTCCTTTACCTCCCATAGAAGGGCAAAGGGTATGCCTTGGGATTTCCACCTCCTCCTCACCATCTCCTCCTCCATTTTGTGTTGTAATTTGAGTAGAGGAGCTACCCCCCACCATGGCTTCCTTGAACGCTTCAAATCACAGGGCTTCACCAAAAAACAGGCCGCCATAGCCCCCACAACATAACTGCTTACTGCTTGATCTATGCACATAATGGTGGCCAATGAACTAGCTTGTTTGGATCTCATCACTCCTCTTAATCCCCCATTAGAGTACCTAAACGCTTGTGGATTTGTGGGTAATGAGCGCTTGCTTAGCTCCTCCTCCCTCTGCTTCATTGCCTGCATGGACTTTCCAAGGGTGTTTCTCGCTCTAACCATGGATCTATGATTGAGCTCTAAGAGCCCTTTAGTGTGGAAGCATTGGAGAGCAAGCTTCACAGCCTTGAGGTAGGTTTCAATCTCACCCATCGTCTCCTTCAAGGCATTGCAGGTATCCATCACCCTCACAACATGCGCCATGTACTGCTCAAAGAGCTTGCAATCCCTCTTTGGCAGTGTCAGGGAAGGAACTTGGAGGCTATGAGAGCGGATGAGGCCTTGGGCAAAAGCTTGAGTGGAGAGCACCACAAGCATGGCATCCAAGAGGCAGGCAAGGCTAAGGGTGGAGGAGGTGATGGATTGTTGGAAGAAGTGGTGAAGGTGTTGAGGGAGGGAAGGTTCCAAAGGGCGTTTTCCAAGTGGTTTGAGTGAGGGCATGAAGGGGGCAAGGAGGGGTGGAGAGGGGGCCATTGGGGTGTGTGTGTGTGTGTGTGTGTGTGTGTATTGGGTCACACTTGTACACAACATGTAGATGGTTGTGGAGGAAGAAGCATGGAAAGAGGGCCTCTTGTGGGAGGAAGGGGTGCAAGGAGGAGAGCTCCATATATAGTGAGATGGAAGGAGGGGACACAGAGGGAGCCAGCTAGGGCTAGAATTGTATATGGAGCCCCCCTGAGCTCTGTGGAGTGGCCATGGCAGCCTCTCAGGAGACAATCCCATTACAAAATTGCCGTTAAGATAGCCTCCTGCCTTGCGAATCTCCAACACCCTTTTGAGAGAGAAGCATGCAAAAGGAGCGGCACCTTCACCTCCTCGTTTTCCTTCCCCTCTCTTATTACTCTAATTTGATACCCACCATAAAGCTCCTACATGTCCCCTCCCCATCATGCATGGGCAAATACAAATTCAACCCTCTCCCCCCACCTTGCCCCAACACATTACTAGTTAGTACCACACTATCCACCATTGCCTTGGTCATTAGACAACCCACTTTACCACCCACCTACCCCAGAAGCCCTCCCTTCCCTACCTTCAAATTGTTGAAATAATGACACAAATGTGCATGCCATGACCAAAAAGCATCTTGCTTCTAATTCCATATACTACAATGTGTCCAATCGAGCAGGGTGCACACAAGAAAGAGGCAAGCATCCTAAGCCCCCTAGAGTGCGTTTTCTTATGAAGCTGTATTGCTTACAATTAATTTGATACTCTCTAAAAAACAATATACATACTATATTAAACATGCTCTTCAACTATCATTGTGCCAAATTAAACACATTAATCATAATATTTTCTTATTGTATTGAGACATGTATCGCGCTTTATTGCATGAAGAGAAACATGGAAGGATTCCTAGGCACAATGCATTCGCGCGCGCGCACACACACACACGTATAAGTATGTCGTACATGTATACACGTGTATATATATATACACATACATACACACATACACATGCATGTATACCCACACACGTACATAAACACATGTGTAGATATATACATACACACATACATATATACATAAAAATATAT